>NW_016107363.1:6207119-6284463 GCF_001604975.1 Cebus imitator
CACCATGTTGACCAGGATGGTCTCGATCTCTTGACCTCGTGATCCACCCGCCTCAGCCTCCCAAAGTGCTGGGATTACAGGCGTGAGCCACCGCGCCCGGCAGCACTGTATTTTTCTTAAAAAAAAATCTTTTGCCAATTATCTCTGAATTCTAATAATAGGTTCACATGTAGCTCCATAGATCCATGTTTAACAAGAAGTCATCTCTTTGAAATACCCCCATCACCACCACACACACATACACACACACTGCACACACATACACACACACTGCACACACATACACACACACTGCACACACACATCACTCACCACTCCTGTGGCATGGGCCTGGAGAAATCCCAGAGGCTTTCTTTGGTTTTTAAGTTCATGTCCGTGTAACTCTGCTTGCTAGATCACAAGGAAAAAGTCTTATGCTTCCTGCATTCAGGTAGGCAGCCTTGAATTGTGTACCAGGAATATTAATATTGAGCTCAAGGAAGTACTTATTATATTAGCTGGCATATTTTGTTATTTAATAAAGATTTTTTAATGAAGAGTACCATGGAAATGAAATGTTATTGGTATACAGTTGGATTTAATGGTGGCACTATAATTTCATTTAATACCACTTGATAGAGGAAGTAAGAGCTCTTTGTTCAGGAGTAGATTTGGACTCCTGTTCCAAGTATCATGCATTATTTAGAACCATATTCGTATTTGATAAGCTTTTAATCCTGTTGTTCACAAAGTATACCTTCGTTATGAATTTCTCTCCAAGATCTTCAGACTTACAAAACGAACATGAATAAATTAGGCTTTCCAAAGCATGCAAAATGATAAAAGAGTTGGGTTATCTTGATTATGACCTTAAGGACTGGAATAGGCTTGTAAAGCCTTGTTTCTGCTTTAAATAGTCTTGGGACCATCTATATAAAAGGGAGTCAATTAAAATGTGTATTCTTGAAGACTTGTACTTATAAATATCAAAAACAACATGAGCTAGATGAAGGAAAAAAACATTAGGATACAAGAGTGCCTCAAATGCCCCAAAACAGAATGCTGTAAGTCCTCTGAATAGATCTGGGCTGGGACCTAAGGACTGTAGTAATCTCTGTTGGGATTCTTAAGCTGCAGGCAACAGACACTCTTGATCCCAGAATTCAAAGACTTGCTGAATAATCAAGCTCTGAGAGGCACAGGAATCAGAGCAGCCCCAGAGATCCTGATAGCAGCAACCAACAGTTTCTCATGATGATGGCCACCAAATTGACAGCACCGCCTTTTTCTGCCTCAGGTCTCTGCTCAAGGAGCAAGAGGGTGGCAGACTTAACTCATCAGTTATTCCCAAGACCACATGGAACAGGAGTGAGATAGTCCCTGAAGGAGAAGAGGGCACTGTTAAGAAAATGGGGAGGGAGGGATGTCAGGCAGGCAAAAACAACAGATGTCTCTCCTGGGAGTCTAGAAGCATTGGCTCTGTCGCTTGTCTCTGAATTGGCCATCTCTCCTCTCTTCTCTCTCTTCTGTCCCTTCTCTTCTCTCTTCTCTTGCATTTCTCAGCTACCCAATCCACCTGCCAGAGCACTCAGCCAGTCCAATGCCCATATACCCAAGCATTCAGAAATGTTAACTCCCAATTTCAATTCAGAAATCCCAGAGTTGGGATTCCAATTCACCCATTTGTTCCAGGGACCACCAGGACCCTCTTCTTTGGATGAAGGAGGAAAGCAGTTATTCCAGTCAGTCCTTGTGATCTGAATAGACATTCTAAAGGTGTCCACCACAAGGTCTTATTATCCCCTTTTTACATTTTATTTTCCTGTTTTAAAGAGATAACTTCATTTCTGTTGAGATTTCTACAGAAGAGTTGAAAAACAGAAATAGATGTGCTTCCCAATGCCAATTTTAAATCAAATTGGTACCACCAGGTACCAATTTACTTGGAAATTCATTAACTAGGAATACATGTTCACTGGCTATCAAATTTTGTGTCATATTAGAATCTTCTGGAAAGTTAATAAAAATACTGATGCCCAGTTTCCATATCCAGAGAGTCTGAACTTGCTTAATCTCAGCTGTAGCCTGGGCATTAGAAATTTTTAAAACCTCCCCAGACATGCCAGTGTGCAGTCAAGGTTGAGACGACTGCTATAGATTAAATCTGATATGAGGAGAGAGTAGTAGCTTTGCTTAATGGCATATATACCTGTGGGGAAGAGCCTGTATTATTACTTTTCATTTTAAGACTTTAATTTCTGCTTTTCTAATCAAGTGTGTACCAAACATTTTTATCCAAAATGATTGCAAATGGATACTTAAAAAAATAGATTGATTCATTGCAGAAGTACATCTTAAGATAATTTTGTATCAATTTGGGGGCTGATTCAAACAGTTCCTTGTTTCGTAAAATTGGGATGCAACTTACAAGTGACTTTTAAGTCATCAATCTCTAAATTATCATTTAATTACAGAGACCAGTTAGTGGAAATTATGGGAAAACAACTGTCAGCAATAATGGCATCAGATCAATGATTTTGTTTCTCTGGTAATTATAAGTTCTTACTATCTCCAATTAATTTTTATTAAAGGAAAATACTAATATATGCATAGTTCATAGACACTTTTGCCAAAAAAAAACTTTCCCTATTATATTTCTTTGATTTTTAGATGAGTTTCATTTAAATCAGTCGTTTCAATAACATCTTGATCCTTCTTGAAGTGCAAACTGTGTTTAATAAGAATAGTGTAGTTTAATAAGAATAGTGTAGTCACAGAATGTACACCTCAAGCACAATTAATTGAAAGAACTAATTTTAAAATTGCCCCTTGGTTTTAATTAAAGATCTTGCTGCTGGAAGTTTCTGAACTGCCCTTTTTTAAAAACTGTGTAATGACAGCAAGTACACTATCAAAACTTGGCTTGTTCCAGGTTACACTCTGTGACTCTCAAACTTCAATCAAAATGACCAGAAGAACGAAAATTAGGAATCACCTTCCTCAGAGATCTAGAACCAGAAATACCATTTGACGCAGCAATCCCATTACTGGATATATACCCAAAGGAATATATACCATTCTATTACAAGGATATATGCACACATATGTTCATTGCAGCACTATCCACAATACCAAAGACATGGAGTCAACCCAAATTCCCACCAGTGATAGATGGACACAGAAACTGGTACATATACACCATGGAATACTATGTAGCCATAAAAAGGAAGGAGATCATGCCCTTTGCAGGGATATCGATGGAGCTGGAAGCCATCATCCTCAGCAAACTAATGCAGGAACAGAAAACTAAACGCTGCCATGTCCTTACTTGCCAGTGGGAGCTGAACAATGCAAACACATGGACACAGGGAAGGGAGCAGCACACACTGGGGCCTATTCGGGGGATGGGGTGAGGGGAGGGAAAGCATCAGGAAAAATAGCCAATTCATGCTGGACTTAATACCTGGGTTATGGGTTGATAGGTACAGCAAACCACCATGGCACGTGTTTACCTATGTAATAAACATGCACCTCTGCACATTACCCTGGAACTTAAAACCAAAATAAAATTTTTTTAAAAAAATAATCACCTGTTATCACCTGTTCACATATGGTTTTATCATATGATTTCTATTTCATACGTCATTCATTTTGCATTCCAGAAATGTTAGTCATAAAGAGAATTCTTACCCAGCAAATCCTATTTTCTCTTTTTCTCCCATTATACTGGTTAAGATATAATCGTCTAATTGGGCCTAGAAAGGACAATCAAGATCATTTATTTAAATGCTCTGATTATACAGTTGAGAAGAGTGAGATTCAGATTAAGAAGCCCTGTCAAGGTGGGAATTAAGAAGAGAATGCAAATAATAGATTGAGATGGACATCACGAACTCTGAACAGAGGTCACCTGAGGACACTGACACCTTTCCAGGAGTCTGGGATTTCTGTTCTCACTGAGCATTTCTTTTGCTTCATGCACAGTCCTTCCTCCCTCAGTTGTCAGCCTTTAAACCTCAAGGATCAGCATTTCCCAACATGTTTTCCAAGAAACAGAACTCCCACTAAATAAATGCAGTGAGAGTGGGGAAGAGGTCCATGGTCAAACCAAGCTAAAAAACACTGGACAAGTGGAAATGGTCATTTGTCTTTACTGGAGAAGTTCTCAGTGACTTTAAGAGACTAACATGCATAGGGAATCTCCAATGGATGAGTGGCACTCCTTGAATTTGTCTACAGAATCCTTTTTCTGTAGAATATCTCAAGGATTTTATCCACCCATATCCTTTGAGAATGCTGCTGTAGATCACTCCTCCAAAGCTGGGAGCTCCAACCCCCCAGAACTCAAGAAATGTGTCCTCCATCCTCAGTTTGTTTGTTTGTTTGCTTGCTTGCTTGTTTGGTTAGTTGGTTGAGAGAGAGAGAGAGAGAGAGAGAGAATGTGTGTGTGTGTGTGAGAGAGAGAGAGAAAGTGTGTGTGTGTTTATGTGTGTGTGTGTATGAGAGAGAGAGAGAAAGAAAGATTTGGTGGTGGGGTGGGGGGTAATTAGTGGAATTTTGTGTGATTCTTTGCTTTTTTGTTTTTGGTTTTTTTGCTTTGCCCAGATATTTCACACACCCCTGACCAGGCTGTAACAAGATGATTTTTTAGACTCACTTTTCATCCGAAACAAGGTATGCTGAAGCCTGAACATTTCTTAAGTATGAGGTTTTGGTCTCTTGGAGAAATTTTCTTTCTCATATTTTAAATTATATAAACTTATAACTGTAGGTAATACGGTTAACTTATAACAAAGGATAAATCTAAGTGAAAGTTCATTCATCATGAATATTGGAGTATTACATCTTAATGAATATTTTGGTTCTGGCTTGCGTGGTTTTAATATAATTTAGAATCACATTAAGTCAAAATAATTTGACTTATTAGAATTAAATGACCAATAAACATGGGCCACGGATAACACTAATTTTTACTGCTGACATATTCTTCTGCAGTTAATCACCTGTAATTCTGTGAGGCATTACGAAAGTGATGTGTAGGAAATGGTATTGATTGGTTTTCATCAGCCCAACTTATCATTGTCAGTGTTTATGCTGAACCTGGCAAGATTTAAGCGTATAAACTTGCTCCTAATAGTAATAAGTATTGTCAATATTTTAACACATGGATCAGGAGAAATTAGCTCTAATGCGCTATAATGGATGCTTCCAAAGCCATGGGCATGAGGTGCTCTTGAGACCTTAAAAATTGAGATAAGCAAAATTATCTGAGAGTATTTGACTTAAGAATTCCAGGAAGGAAAAATTCTCATTGTTTATTCTGATAGTATACCAGTCTGAAGTATAATTTTTATTAATGATGCTGTTTCAATAATCTATAAATAAATCATGAGATTAATCATGGGATTAAAATCATCTCCAGTTTTGCTTTATGGCTTCATAAACCAAAGATTATCTCAAAGAAAATCAATCAAAATTTCACCATTTGTTTTTTCCCCTTACTTGCAAAAATGATTCAGACATTTCAAACCCTGAAAACTTACAAACCTTTTAGCCAACTCAATTGAAAAGAGCTTCCTTTTTCCTTTAAAACTTTTTTGGTCAAAGAAATTGATATTAATAGCATCTTATTGTGGGTTAATCTTAGTAAGCATAATAACTTTTTTCCTCCAATACTTGTCTTTCCTTTGACTTTTGATATCTATATAGGTCTAAAATTCATCTCGGTATCTAGGTCTGGACAGTATACTTATAATATCTTTTCAATTCACCTATTTCAAAAGATTTTAATCTTCTCAGGTCAGGTATTTCTCAAGAACATCACCATTATCAAAAGATATTTGATTTAAGTTTTTAAAAAAAATTGGTGGCTCCATTTTTTAGCTAGGCATAAGAATCTATGGATGCCAGAAAGTCCAGATAAGTAGTAAGTCCAGAGATTCCTGTTAAGATCTTCTGTGGTCAGCAGATACATTATCGTTGGTAATGTTTATAGCCTTATTTTATAAGGGATATCACTGTTTGTATTTTTAAATACATTTTTATAACCTTTTCCATGTTTCGCTAGTTGTTGCTTTCAATCTAATACAGTGGTTGTCAGCATTGACTGTACATTGCATTATCTGGGGACTCTAAAATATGTTGTTGCCTGGGTTCCTCCCATTCAGGGAGATTCCTACCTCCTCTGGCCGGAGCTGTGACCTGGACATCATGATGTTTAAAAGCTCCCCAAGTGGTCCTAATGTGTGCCAAGGCTGAGACCCTCTGGCTTCTCCTGTTCTCATTTCTTGTCTTTATTGCTCTTCTTCACTTCCTGTGGTACCAGAATGAGCAGTCTGGGAATTCCCAAAGGCACATGGTAGCAGTGACATTTGACAGTTTCAATCAGCAAACTGACCATCACTTGATGGATTTCATTTGTGGGCAAAATCCAATAATGTTCTGACAACTTGCTTAACCCTATGTGGTTGAAGATCACTAGAATGGAAAACATGACCTGTTTTGTTTTGTTTGGCTTTCTTCAAAATTACAGTATCCTGTATTGTTCTCTCATCTTGTGGAAAGAAAGGAAACTGTAACTCTATAGAGTTTTATCTTGTATTTTTTATTTTCCCANTAAGCAAAACTCATTCTCCTTCCCAGGTGTCAGATTATATGCTGTGTGAAGATAGCTAGGTTTCAGCTTCCAAATTAACAAAGGGAGGAAGGTTTATTAAGTGGTTAAGTGACCATGTGAAAATGATGGAAGCCACTGGTCTAGACAGAATTAGTATGTGTGTGCCTGTGTGTATGTGTTTTATTTCCAGGATCCGTCGGTTTACAGACTTTTGTGACTTAGTATTATTAAGTTAAATACTATTAGGAAGTTTTGGAGTCTTTCCATTTATAGTATCCCCTAGTAAGTCAGGTCTTTTTTTCTTCCACATAAAAATGCCATTTATTTACATCTGAGCAAAGATGTTGACCTTTGGCTTTCAAGTTCCCACTATATATAGCATTCTTCTAAATATGAGACTCTGGGAGAGCACTGGGAATTTAAAATCTTGCTTAAATAATGCTCCTCAAAGTTGTAAGCCTTTTGTAAAGTCTCCTTTGTACACAGCCTTGAATAAGAAGTACTTTGGGCTGTGAATGCACAGTGAGGTGACATGGTACAGAAAAGAGAGTGCAAGAGGAGAAAGGGAAAGGAAGAGTGGAGGCCAAGAGACAGGCAGGCAATCACCAAGTTAGAGGGGACTTGGAGGACCATAGGCCCTTGCCCAGGGAGCTTTTGTGAGGTGAGACCATTAATTTGTTTTTTCCTAAAACCTTAAAGGATAATTTAATCCCAGCAAGCTGGAGAACTTGGAGACAGCCAAGATGCTGACAAATGGACCACCCAAGCAAAAGCACTTAGCACATGGTAAGCACTCAGTAAATGTTCACTGGTATGATTATTATTTATGCCTGGGCCTGTCAGAAAAGGACTTTCAGGTTTGGAACTCTGGTGATGAACAACAGCTATAGCATCATTCCTGAAGTTATGTATGGGCACATACATACTGTATTAGTCCATTCTCACACTACTATAAAGAACTGCCTGAGACTGGGTAATTCATGAAGAAAAGAGGTTTAATTAACTCACCATTCTGCAGGATGTACAGGAAGCATGGCTGGGGGCCTCATGAAACTTATAATCATGGCAGAAGACGAAAGGGAAGCAAGCATGTCTCACCACAGCAGAGCAGGAGAAAGAGAGAGAGTCAAGGGGGATGTGCTACACACTTTTAAACAACCAGATCTTGTGAGAATTCACTCGCTATCATGAGAACAGCATGAGGGAAATCTGCCCCACGACCCAATCACCTCCCACCAGGCTCCTTCCCCAACACTGGGGATTACTATTCAACATGAGATTCGGCTGGGTTCACAGAGCAAAACCACGTCACATACTTTCATATATTTAAGTTAGAGCTTCATATTTTGCCCTATTATAAGACTAAGCTAAAATAAATGTTTTTTCAGTATTCTGAAAAAATGGAACTATCAGTTTCATGCAGAAAGTCATAAAGAAAAGTAACAATTTCCTGAGAATTTGGAGAAATAGGGGCAACCCTGATTATCGATTAACACCTGGGGCCATGTAATTAGAAAATAGTTACTCCAGAAATTCTTTGAAGCTGTATTTATTTAGTATTTGTAATACTTCAGGTCTGACCCATATGGTTAAAATAATTGACTCCACTATAAATGTTCAGAGTCCTACTCCTGAGTAAAATAAAAATCCAAGACCAAATCAACAGCCCCTTTTTAAAACAAGGATTTCAGAAATGATCAATTCTGGGTCAAGCAGCTCATATATGTTAAAGGTTTTTTTGTTGTTTTTGTTTTTGTTTTTGTTTTTGGTTTATTCTTCATGGTATGGTGTAGGATTATTCCAAATCATCTCATCTTTATCTGTTAATACAATTTTTCCCTCAGAGTATATAATGAGTATTTGAAATAAGGTATGTTTGTTTAAACAGAGTCTGTGATCAAGATTTTATACAATTTCAGACTGGCTTTCTTCACCATAGGTAAAATTAATGAGGTGTTTCTAATGATTGGATAAGATTACATTAAGAAGTTATAGAAATAATCCTATTCAGCTTTGTGTTTATTTTCTACTCGGAAGGTCAGCCAACCCCTGCAAATGTTCCTCTCCAAATGTCTATCCTGAACTTCATCACAAATTATAGATACAGAACATTTCACCAAAGACCTGCCAGTGCCTTCGAAACCGTGGTTCTCCATCTCCTTCCAAGATAGTTTCTGCCTTTGGCAAGAAAATAGAGACGCGGAGGGAAATTTACAATTCCCTTGAGTAACTGTTTTTGCCACGGCTCTCGTGCCATGTTGGGTATTAGAAACCTGTTAGAGTGAGAAGCAGTTTTTCTTCTTACTCTCTTAATTCTCCTACTAATTCCAGCACCATTTGGTTTTATTTCCATTTTCAATACTGAGCTTTAAAATATATTATATTGTACATGTCAGCCTCTAAGGTAGTGTGCACTATAAATTTCTCACAATGCTTTCTGAAAGTTATAATTTCATCCACATGAAATGGTAAAGGTTATTGAAAGCATCTCTTGATCTATCCTGGACAACTGAGGTTCAGGTTGTCACTCTGCCACCTGATCACATTCTATAAACAATATATACAAGTTTATCATAACAATTACTACTTCAGGTTTCTATGCAAAACTCAATGGTTTTTTTAAATACATTTTGTGATATTCCTGTGGCATTTCTACTGAGCTGAATTTCACAAATACCTTTAGTTTCTATATCAATGAGAAATTGTCCATTTTTTTATGTGACCTAATGAGTCATTAGGGTATACCTTGGTCCGTGATTCTGCTGAATGCTTTATTCTGCCCCAGAAATTGTCCTCTTACCATTGAGTAAAAATGACTCTCTTGATGATTGTCTTCATCATCTTTATTGTCAGCACAACTGCTTATTGAGCTCTCACTGTGCTCCCAAGCATCGCACTGAACTGTATGCGCATGTTTTCTCATTTAATCTTCACAACTCTACAAATTAAGAAACTGAGGCACAAACAGTCTCAGGAATTCTCCTGAGTGGTGATGCAGGGATCAGATCTAGCTGATGTCAAACCTCGTGACTTAACTGTCAGTTGCACTCTTGACCAACAGTCGATCTATTGATGGCTAAAATCCAAATTGATTATTAATAGATGGAGTTTTAATTATGGTGCCATGCTTCCTCCTTGGGTGTTAGCTTCACGATTTCACCTTGAAAAATATTTTGTTCTGTTTATCTGCTGTACTGTATACTTAAAAAGAATCTAGGTATTTTAAAAGCCCATGAGAATTTACCTTCACATGTACGTAAATACATTTCAAGGTTATTGATATTTTTGTCTATTAGCAGCATTCTTCCTATTACATATGAATTTAATGAAAGGAAAACATTAGATGTGGCATGCAGGTATTATTTCAGAAATCTATTTTTTCTCCACATGGCGCCCTTTCAGTCTTCCCATTCCCCTGGTGTTTCTATAGTAACCTGGCATCCTCAGCTACCACCTTTTTGCTGGCACTAGAGGATCATTTATAATCAGCCCTCCACTTGTTCTGAAATGTGCCCTACAATTCATAACAGACAGTGTGTAAGTTTAACAGGACCCGAAGCATTTCTTATCTTGAGTTAAACTCACGTGTTCAGAGGAGTGAAAATATCAAGAATTGTGGTGTAGGATTCAGCTTTCAGCTTCACAACTCATAAAAAGAACAAACTGTTTTCTGGGATCTTGGGAGTCAACCTGAGCCTCTTTCTGCCCTTTACTTTCCCCTACTGCATACACAGTGAAGACTATAACTGATGAGGGATACAGCCACATCCACGAAAAGAAACTTTCCGAAAATTATCTATTCTAAGATTAGTGTCATTTTTTTTCTCCTGAAAAGCCTCTAGGTTTTTCATCTATGGAACAGGATATGACAAGGCTTTTTTGTTCCCGTTGTTGTTCCATTCAATAAACAAATAAGCTCTGTACTTAGGGCCTGTCAAGGCAGAGGTAAGAGAGCCTTTTGAGCCTCTTGACCACAGCAGCATCTGTGTTTTCTCCAAGCAGAGTTAGATACACACTCGCAGGGATACCCAACATCCCCTGGCAGAGAAAATAGTTGTCATTCACCTTTCAACTTGTGTTATCACTGAACCACACTGCTTGCCATGTACGATGAATTACTTTTGAAAAAAACATTCTATAGTTACTGTATGAATAACTCAGTTACATGTGTTTGTCACTTGGGGAAGCTCAATAATTTTTCAAATGTAAACATTCAAAATTCACCAAACTAGCTTTATTCACAGTCTTTCTCTAGCCATAGTCACCCCTATCTCAACTGATGGCAAATGCATCTGATTGCTGAGATAGGAAACTTGGAAAGAAGTTTTGATTCCTCCTTTTATCTCACATTCCATTTTCAGACAGTCGGGAGATCCTACTGGTTTTATTCTCAATATACTCAGAATCCCTTTTCCCCTCCCCTCCGGCCTTTGTCACCTGGGATCACTACCGCCATCATCTCTTATCGTCTCATTTTACGGCTTACTAACTCATCTGCCTGCTTCTACCACTGCCTCCAATCCATTTTCTTGTTTAATTTTTAATTGACAGATAATAATTGTATTTATGGAGTCCAATATGATGTTTTGATATATGCATATGTGATGGAATGATTAAATCAAGCTAATTAATATGTTCATCACCTCACATACAGTACTTACCAATTTTTGTGGTGAAAACATTTAAAATCTACTCTCAGCAATTTTGAAATATACATTACATTAACTATAGATATCACGCTATGCAATAGATTTCAAAAACTTGTTTCTTCTGTCTAATCCTCAATTCAATACAGCAGCCAGAGTGAGCTTTAAAATGACAACATATTGTGTCACCTACTGAAAACCTTACAGAAGATTTCAACTGGCGCAATCTCAGCTCAGCACAGCCTCCACCTCCCGGATTCAAGCGATTCTCCTGCCTCAGCCTCCCGAGTAGCTGGGATTACAGGCATGCACCACCACACCCAGCTAGTTTTGTACTTTTAGTAGAGACGGTATTTCTCCATGTTGGTCGGGTTGGTCTCAGACTCCCGACCTCAGGTGATCCGCCCGCCTCAGCCTCCCAAAGTGCTGGGATTACAGGCATGAGCCACCGCACCTGGCCTGTTTTACTAACTTTGAGTGGTATAATGTAGGCATTACATTTTTGTAGAAAGATAACACCATCCAGAATTATAAAGGTTCAAATTAGCCTTTATAATTTTTCCAAAATTTAATCTAAAAATACTATGCATACCAGAAGACAAGCCAGAATGACCAATAAACAAAAGGAAAAAAGAGACAGAACAAATCTGTCCTGACTGGGGAAGCACAGATATTGGAGTTATCAGAACTGGGCCTCGGATTTAACTGTGAATAAAATGTGAAAACATTAGATAACAGGATGTGGAACTTAACCAGAGAAGTAGAAACTGTAAAAAATAGGAAAGAAAAACAAATTAACGAATTAGAAAGCAAATATACATTATAAAAAAATTGGTAACACTAATAGTTCATTGTCAAAAACGAAACTGATAAAAATTGATAAGAATCATTAAAAGACAATTCATGACAAAAAAATAGGACAAAAGTTACCAATATCAACAATAAAAAGTGAGTGAGTGTTACCACATAAAATCCTATACATATTTTAAAAATGAGAAGACTGTACAACTTTATGACATATATTTCAAATACATTTGAAATTTTAGATAGAATTGTTAAATTTCTGGGAAAACACAGTTTACCAAAGCTAATACAAGAATTAGTAAGAAACCTTAAAAGCTCTATAACTATTAAAAAAATCACATCAGTAATTTTTCATCGTTGTTATTGGTAATTTCATGGTAACATAAAGAAACATCAAAATTCCTTAGTCTTTGGCATAAATCCTATGGAATAACCAACTTTCAGAAATCTATTCATTCAGTCAGCTGTTTCTCTAATATGAGGACTTTGGTCCTCTTCCAATTTCCTCCACAGTGGGACAGCCAAAGGTATTTTCCTATGCAAAACCTTCAAGGCAGGCCTATTATATTAATATATTATTTAATTATAATAAAATGCTACTTTGGACTTAGCCCACTTACCAGAATAATCAGTGGCCTTTACAGTTTAATCTCACTTTCTGCTTTCTGTTTATGCAGCATATGCTCACCAAAATGCAATGCCATGCTGTGGTGACTCATGCTGTCCACAGAGATTGCAGCTTTCTACCCATTCTAACTACATTCTGCTGTCTGCACTCTGTTGCCCGCTTGAAGTGAAGTATGACTACATGACTTGCTTTAGCCAATAAAATGTGAGCAGAAGTGATGTGTGTCACTTCCAGGTGATAGATTTAAGAACTGGCATACTTTGCCACTTAATATTTTCCCCTCTGCATAGTAACTGTAATGTTCAAGATGCTGGCTTCTCCGTTAGCCTGGGTCCCAGAGCGGGGAAAATGAAATGATCCTGGGAAAATGAAATGATCCTGGGAAAAAGAAGATAAAAGCACGACGTTTCTATCAAATCCAATAGATTGAAGTCAAGAGAGAGCAAGGCATGTCTTGAAAAGAACTGAGTGGGCTGGCACAGTGGCTCATGCTTGTAATTCCAGCACTTGGGGAAGCTAAGGCCAGTGGCTTACCTGACGTCAGGAGTTCGAGACCAGCCTGACCAAAATGGTGAAACCGCATCTCTACTAAGAAAAGTAAAAAGTTAGCTGGGCATGGTGGCATGCACCTGTAATCCCAGCTACTCCGGAGGCTGAGGCAGGAGAATCGCTTGAACACGGGATGCAGAGGTTGCAGTGAGCCGAGATCACACCATTGCACTCCAGCCTGGGCAACAAGAGTGAAACTTTGTCTGAAAAGAAAGGAAAAGAAAAAAGAAAGGAAAGGAGAGGAGAGGAAAGGAGAAGAGGAGAGGAAAAAACTGAGTGTAACTGTGGGCACAGGAAGCTGCTCAGAATCAAATAGATAGAAACCAATTAAGTTTTTGAGAGAGTTGTATAGCCAGAGAAATCAGGAGCCTGGACTAGAAATGTTTACAACTGTTCAAAATTTAAAATGACCCTCGACCCTCCACCTTTCCCCAGGCAGGAAGTAGGCTGAGAAAGCTGATCTGCCCTCAAGGAGGACATATTCTCCAATGCTCACTTCAGATGTGGGCAAGGAAAGGTAAAGGAAAATTCCCAGAAGAGGGAACCAAATGGACCGAGGAGCAACACAATGAGAACTTTGTAGGATTGCGTCTCCTGGCCCCCTATGGAAGGTGCAGCCACGTCATCTCTTCTGGTGGTGTGAGTAGAAGGGATGGATCGTTTTCAACTCTTCTGATGGACTGAGAGGAAGGGATGGGTCGCTTCCCTGCTGAGCGTGTCTCTCACTTTCCAGTGAGAGGTCCTCCAGAGCACTCTCTTCCCTCTGGCTTGGAGACTTGTAATTCTGCCAGCCTGGGTCCTTGAGAGATTATGATAAGTAGAGTGACCCTGCCAGCCCAGGACAGCATTCTGTGTGGACGAGACACAAACTTTCATTGTATTGAGCTTAGATTTGAGGGTTGTATATTTCTGCATTACCTAGTTCTCACTGATACTCTGTTGGAACAAAAAATCCCATCTATGGAGAAATTCCAATGATTTACCCTATATAGTTCTTTCTCCGAATATGTCACATGCCTTACCCAGTGAATCCTGGGGCTCAAATAGTATTGAAATGATCAGATCCAATCCTGAGCCCCTAGTCTCATGAACTAGGTCTCCTACAACAGACAGCACTAAGCTTCCATCATTCCCAGAAAGTAAGAAGGCTTCTCTTTTGCAGCTTAGCTTGAATCACAAAGCTATCCCTTTGTTTTGGCCAAGGGGGTGTGCTACTCTTTTAACTCAGGGTTCCAGGGTTTAGGGTACACACCAGGAAAAAGAGCTCACTTGTAACTGTTGCACCTTGAGTTCTTCTTGTTCCAAAAAGTTCCAGAAAGAAGCTCAGCCCCAAAGAAGCAAAAACCAGATGGATCCAGAGATGCTTTAGTTGGAGCTGAACTTTGGTGAACTCTCTTCGTTCACATACTAAAAACCCAGTCCAGGGAGGAGTTAATTTCCCATTTTATACATATGCAACATCTGAAGAAACACAATGGGTGACTGCACCTGTGCTGCCTTACTCCACCTCCACACACAACGACTCAGCTAACCAGCCCAAAAAAAGCCCTATTTCACCTTTGTTTGTGGAGGCACTGCTTTGGGGAACTATCCCCAGTGTCCTCCTTACTTCTTGGAAGTAATAAAAATCCCCTTGTTAAATCCGCCTTGCTTGTGGTCATGGGACGGCCTCTATGGAAATGTTGCTCAACTCTTTCTGGGACTCCCCTGACAATGCTCCACTCATCTATTGTTGGCTGCTTCCTCAGGCCAGTCCCCAGATTCCAACTGCTGCTGCTCCCAAGCTTTTAGTCACCTTGCACATCTCTTCCCCATGGTGATTTTCCAGTTTGCCTTCACCACCTTTAGGCCAACAGGTGTGGTGTTAGAGGCTTCACATCCTAGAGCCGGCCCCAGCAGGGAAAAGGAAGAGCTTGCTCAACCCCCACAAACCAACTTGAGAATTCCGCAGGCCCCTCCACAGCATGGAGTGCCCTCCTTTCAAAGGGATTAAACCTCAACATCCTGGAATGAAGGATTCGTATCTATTGTTACTTCCCCAAGAACAGAGAACAGCAAATGAATGTCCTCTATCCATGTAAGACAGGCTAGAACAGAAAATGTGAGCCTAAGGCATCTATCTCTTCTGTTAGAATTCACAGGCCTATTTTTAACCATGGTTGTCCTTTCCCATAAAAAACACTTTTTAGTAAACCCTATGCCACTCACTCAATCACCTTAAATATAATGAAAACAAGTGGTCATTGAATATTGCCACATGCCAGCTATTACTCGCATTATTTAATCCTCTTGCTAGCCCTAAGGGGAAGGTTACTACTTACACCCCACCTGACAAAGGCAAAAACTGAGGACGAGAAAGAGATTGGGATCTGCCAAAGGCCACCAAGCTAATGAGGAGCAGAGATCTGTCTGTCACCACAACCTGCTCCTAACCATTATACTTGGCCAGAAGCAAGGAGAATCGTATAATAAATTGCTCCTTATTGATGCTCACCCCCTTAGTTTCTAGTAAAGGTCCAAGAATTCTTCGTATTTTCAAAGTCAGAAAGCACCCAAGAAAGGAAGAAAATGTTCTTGTAAGGAGAACATAAATACTATCTTATGTGTTCTTTCATCTTATAACTGTTGTGAAACTAGTAAAATTGTTGAACGTGAAATGGTATTTACATTACATGTCTTAAGTTTTTCCATTAAAAAATATAATATTGGATGACTGTACATTTTGTTTGTGTGAAAGGTGGGGGAACTTCTACCCCTCTGAAATTGCAAATGTTACAGTGTTGCATATTTATTATCCCATCTGCTGCTACAGCATTAAAAGGGAAAAAGAAAATCTTACTATAAGCAATTTATTCACAGTTACAGTTTTACCACCTGATGTGAAAAATAACAAGACTTGGTAAGCATTTATTATTGTGCTGAGTAATTTCAATTTAATTCATAACTTTTTTAAAAGAGCACAAAAGTGAACATTTGCTTAGCATCAGGTTTTGTTTCCATATTTTAGTTGAAAAAAATAATCACAAGTATTTTGGGCGATCAGGATGAGTTGCTCACCAGCATGGTTTTCAGGGGTTTCAGCTGTTTGAGAAACCTGATTGTGTGCTCACGAATGTGGCAGCTGCATGTTACCAAAATTGACAAGGTAAAGATTTGATCGGTGAATTTGAATCAGACCGCCCAGGTATTTCCAGCACAGAGAGCTCTGCTGGGAGGCAGCTGCTATATTTTGCTAACATTGAATCCAACTGCAGTGCAAGCTGAGACTGTTTATCTCTCTTGGCAAAATACCAGCAGTCTGTATCAGCTGGGGGATCTTTCAAAAGCACCTGATCCCAAAATAACTATTAAATAAGGACTCCGGTAGAAAAATCACAGTCAGTGTGTAACTTTCACATCTGGGGAGAGGCAAACAAGAACTCTCTATAAGAGTGACCTGTTTATTTCCTATCTTGTCTTGGCCCTGAGTAGGAGGGGAGAAGTGAGCTTTTGAGTTGAAGATGGTATCTGTCAGGTTTCTACTCCATCACAAGGGAGAATTAGAGTCCTTTAAATGGAACCTCGGAGTTCCAATCTGACCATAATTCAGGTGATTGTAACTGACTCAGCTGTCACCCTGCTGCTCTGAGCAAAATTACTTATTGTGGCTCCTTTAGCATGTGTCCCAGTTACCTCTCACTGCACAACAAACCACCCCAAACTTGAATGATGTGAGACCACAACTATGGTAGTACACACATGGGTTCTGTGGACAGCTTAAGTCAGCCTGATATCTGGGGCATCAGCTGGAAAGGCTCAAATGGGTGGGGGCGACTGAACATCTGGTGGCTGGAATCACTGGAAGGCTTCTCACCTGCCTGGTGCCTGGGCTGGGGTGACCTAAAGGCTTGGCTTTAGCTGGGACCATTGACAAGAGGATCTACATGTGGCCTCTCTACATGGCTTGACCCTGTCCCAGAATGGCAGCTGGCTCCCAAGAGGAGCATCCAGAAAGCAAATGTTCCAAGTGAGCTAGGTAAAGAAAAACAAAGCTCATGACCTTTTCTGAACTAGTCCCAGAAGTCATACAGCTTCTCTTCCACCATATCCTCTTGGTTACAGTTGAGGCCAGCCCAGGCTCAAGGGGGCTGTAGTCAGGTCACATTACAGAAGGGCCTGTGGGATGGGAGCTCGTGTTGCCACAATCTTGGAAAATAAAATCAACCACAACATGACCAGAACATGGTGGTCTCCACTTTGGATTCCTCCCCTGGTTCTCTGAAAAGAATGTGTTAAGAAAAGAATAGAGGCTCCAGGGGAGAAATCGCTGGGAAAATCTCTTCCCATTCAAACCACACATTAGATGCTGTGCATCATGGCCATCCAAGTCCTGTGGGATAAAGTCCTCCCCCTCCCTCCAGATTCTTCTGGACCACGTGGTCCCTCTCTCTCAGCCACACTGGTCTTTAGGGTTCTCTGACTGGATCCTGGGCCCTTCTACCCTGGGGTCTTTGCTGCCACTTGCTCTCTTCCTTGTTCCCCTTATTAATGCCCCTGCATCCTTCAGATGTCAGCTTAAACATCACTTCGTTGTTGAAAACTTCCCTGACCTCCTGATTAGCTCAGACTCCTGGAGCAGATATTCATAGCACTAAGTACCTATCATGGTTGTAATTAAAAAAAAAAATTTAATGTCTATCTCCTCATTTTGACTGTAAACTAACTCCATGAGGTCAGTAACTGATTTTGGTGACTGTTGATAACCCCTGCCTCAACACATGCACACAGAGTACAGAATCCCTGGCCCAGATAAGCATTTAGTAAGCGTGTGTTGAAACAGATTTCTATAGTGACTGAGCACCTCATGTCCACCAGACACTGTGTTGGACGTGGGCATACAGATTGACTGGGACAATCCCACTTCCGCCATCTTTGAATTCACATGTGAATGGGGAGACAGAGGATAAACAAACACCCTGGATGCATGTGTTGAAAGAAAAGCTCTGGGAGATAAAAATAGGGGACCTAACCTAGCCCTGGAGTCTGGGAAGGTTTTCTTGAGGAAATGAGATTTCCACCAAGTGCTTCTCCTCTCCTGCCACCCTCCCCAAGTGCTGCATCCCAAAGAAGCGTGTGGGCACCCAGGTCTCAGTCTCGTCCTTTCTTATAGGAACAAGTAACTACTCCTTTGCAATTTACATTTCTGTGTGTTGTGGGATAAATCAATACAGGCCAGGGAAAGATAAGTATAAATATGTTTCTCAGTGTGAATGGGCTGTTTAATATTATCTTGTACACTAACTAAGTTGTATGTAATATGGAGAGTACTTTGACACTGTTAAACTTAATGGCCTTCTGCTTAAAGAGGAAAGACGCACTTACAGTGAGATTATATAGTCCGAGCTGTAATGCCTAGCTGTGGGAATGTCTTCAAGAAGGTTGTTTCCAAACTCCTCAAAGCACCAGCTTTGAAATAACAATAATGTGCAACTGGCAACAATGTCATTTAGACAATTTAATTGTTTGCAGAAGCATTTCTTCTGCCTGTTCCATCCAGCAGACCAAAAGTCAGAGCAGTTAATAAGGCTCTGGAAGTATCTAGTGACTTTTAGGGCCCAGGGAGCATTAGGTGGCCAAGAAGGTCTTCGGGGTCACCATGTTATATCAAGAGCCTTCACTTCCATAGGTATCTCAATTAATCTGGACAACTCACTATGGTAGGTTTACAGACACTTGAGAGATGAGGAAGCTGAGACTCAGAGAACTTAAACAACTCTATTCATTTCTCCATTCATTTCAACAAATAGGCTTTGTGTATCTGCTTTCTACCAGGCCTTGCTCTGAGCAGTGAACAAGACAGCCAAAGGCCCTGTCCTCACAGCACTTACATTCCAGTGGCGAATCCAGTGAACACGTGGGCAGCAGCACAAGATGAAATGTGCTTGAAGAACTTGAAGCAGGGAGCAGGTTAGAGGGGAACTTACAGAGAGGGTGGCCTCTTCCTGAGATGACATGGTCAGAAAAAGCCCCTCTGAGGAGACATTTAACCAGACTGGCAGCTCAGGGAAGAGGTTTCCAGGGAAGGATAACAGCCAGTATGAAGGCCTAGAGATGGCCTGTGTTTGGCTTGTCTGAAGACGGGAAAACCGGAGCGGTTTGCACGGACAGTGCTGAGTGGTCTCTACCGGAATGTGGACTCCAGCCAGTTCTGTCTGGCCCCTAAGCCCATGGTCTTAACCTCACCTCTGTGCTTTCAGCCTCTTACCCAAAAGCAGTTACACAGGGAAACCTGAGCTGGCTCTTTGGGAAGAGAGAAGCCAAACAGTGGTTTCCCCTTTTCTTGGGAGACACAAGCTGACAAACCAGAATTATGATGACATTTCGCGAGGTGTGTAAAAACGGGTTCATCAAGCCCAGCCCCAGCCAGGTGAGACTCTGTCTTATCAGATAGAGCTACTTCCCGAAAGGACACTCAAAAAAACTGTAGCTGAAAAATCTGGGTAGAACACAGCCTCTCCCATGCCTGCAAAGTTAACTGTTTGCTAACACAAGTCCGTGCATTTTATTCATTCATTCATATACATGCTATTACAAAGCATCTTCTATGTGCCAGGTAGGAACTGAAGCTGGTGCCCAAATTACATCCCTCCCTCGCCAACACAGAGTTGACAGTGTATGCAGTAAAACTTCGATAAACTAGAACACTACTCACTCAGGATAAAGGGGCACATGGCAAAGTAAGCTTGCATTAAAGAAAGAGTCACAAAGCAGCATTTTTCTTTCATTGAGACAGGGTCTCACTCTGTCACCCAGGCTGGAGTACAGCGGCACAATCATGGCTCACTAAAGCCTCTACCTCCCCAGCTCAAGCAGTACTCTTACCTCAACCTCCCAAGTAGCTGGGACTACAGGTGTGTGCCACCACACCTGGCTAATTTTTTTATTTTCTTGTGGAGATGAGATCTCCCCTACATTGCCCACTCTGGTCTCAAACTCCTAGGCCCAAGCGATCCTCCTGCCTTGGCCTCCCAAAGTGCTGGAATTACAGGCTTGAGCCACCACATCTTGCCCAAAACAGTATTTTTTCAGGAATCATGGCTTTCAGTATTGTCATCTTACTGAGAATGCTATAACTGGTCAGAGCCCGGTGTTCTAGGAGCCCTCCCTCCAAGGCAGTGAATCTCCTGGCCTGCAGAGAGAAGAGACCAGCATATAACTAACAAGATCTTCCTTAACATACCAAGAGCAGGCCAATTGGACCAGAATATTTCCACAATGCCAGGTTAGTGAGAACTGGAGATGTGGCAGAAAGAAGTGGAGTACCCACCCCTTCAGGTTCAGGCAATTGAGGAGAAACAAAGGAAACAGATGGACAGGCTGGGGTGAGGCTTCCCTCTTTGGGCCAAAGCTACAGAATGAAGAGGTGCCTTAGGCAGATTGGCAGTGTCCCCAGGACAGGGGGATTGTCAACCTCATATTCATGGTTCTGGGTGGGACTGGCTCTCAGGAGGATCTGTTCTAATCCTGAGGTATCAGGTGCTCTAGAGTGGACAGAGGCTACGGACTGGAAGGCCCAGGAGAAAGGGAGGCCTGGAGTCTTAGCTTTTCCAAGCCTCCGACTGTTGCAGGGTCACATGGAGGAATCCTGCTATTTCCACATGCTCTGGGGTGAGAAGGAATTAGCTGGGAGTCAATTAGCGATCTTGTCAGAAGCAAGTGAATTTTGAATAAACTGGATACTTAAACTGAAATGAAATTGTTGAAACCATAAGAGCCTGAGATCTATCAGTTATAGGAAGTAAAAGAAGTGGCATTTTCTTTGCCATCTGGGTGCCTATAATCCTACTTTACTACATTGTTATCCCTCCCTTCCCTTAAACTGTAAGATCCAAGGAAACTGGCTGTTTTGCTCAACCTGGTATGACCCCGTACCTGACCAGGCCAGG
Organism: Cebus imitator; assembly: GCF_001604975.1. Lineage (NCBI taxonomy): Eukaryota > Metazoa > Chordata > Mammalia > Primates > Cebidae > Cebus > Cebus imitator. The sequence goes on from NW_016107363.1 coordinate 6,228,267, forward strand.
CACATAATTGGCCTCGAATAAGTAGTGGACGAACGTACAAATGAATAAAATGAATGAATGAGGCCAAACTTGAATTTCGCCATAGCTTATCCAAATAGGAATAGTAAAAATCATAAGCTTTCGAAAAGAGAAATTATTAAGAAGCCAGACATCAGTCATGACACCATCATTGGTTAGTCTACCCAATTTCCTCCCCTTCCCTTCGTCTTCCTAACACAGCTCTGGTTTAGGCGCAGTATACCCAGTTAGAATACACCCTCCCCAGAGTCTCATCCAGCTGGAGATGATCAAGTCACCAGTTCCGGCTAATAAGTTGCCAGCCAAAGTATTCAGGATGAGACCTCCAGAAAAAGCATTGTTTTCCTGATAACAATGGACAGACCCAGAAAAAATGCATGTACTTTTTTTTTTCTTCCCTCTTCCTCCTACCTGAAATGCAGAAGCAATGTCTCGAAGTGCTACAGCCATTTTGAAACTGTGAAGGCAAAACTCACACTCTAAAGATATCAGGTCAAGAACCTGGAAGTGTGGGTCTTCACTTCTTCCCTGAGCATCTGTACTCACCCTGAACCACAGTTTCCAGAACACATTTCGCATGAGAAGAACAAGCATCTTTTGTCTACAGACCCCAAAGCATCCTTGAACACAATTTAGTTTTATGAACTTAAGGGAGAAGAGATTTACATCTTCATTTTCACAAAGCTCTGACTGAGATTTAGCATTCCCCTGCTTTATGAGTGTGGACAACAGACCAAGGTAGTATCAGCAATGCATGTGGTTTTGTGTGATGATTTACTCTCATTTGGCAAGGGCAGCAATACACCTTCAGTGCCCTACCCCCAGGGATATATCAACCCTCCAGCCCTGTTGTAATTTAGTTTGCAGGCATCTTTATTGCCTTTTCCTTCCACAAGGTGTCACACTGGTTCATTACATTGATGGCATTACACTGATTGGATTTAGTGACCCACAAGTAGCAACTACTCTTAACTGATTGATAAGGCATTTGCATGTCAGAGAATGGGGGATAACTGACTAAATTTCAGGGGCCTTCCACCCTAGTGAAATTTATTTCTAGGGGTCCAGTGGTGTGGAGCACTTCAGAAGGTCGAAAGCAAAGGATAAGTTGTTTCATCTAGCCACTCCTCCAACCAAGAAAGAGGTGCAATGCCCATTGGGCCTACTTGGATTTTGTAGGCAACATATATCTCGTTTGGGTATGTACTCTGGCCCTTTTCTGAGTGACCTGAAAAGCTGCTAGCTTTGAGTGAGGCCCAGAACAAGAGGAGGCTCCCCAGTAAGGAGTGGCAAACTTCTTTACCATCTGAGCCATAGGATCCAGCAGACCCAATGGTACCTGAAATGTCAGCGGCAGATAGGAATGCTGCTTGTAACCTTTAGCAGACCCCATAGGAGAATCACAGGGCAGGCCTTTAGGGTTTTGGAGCAAGGCCCTGCCATAATTCACAGATACTTACCTTGTGAGAGACCACCTTTGGCCTGCTACTGGGCCTTAGTAGAAACTGAATACGTGAACAGAGTGCATGGGATTGCATGTTACCATGCAATCTGAGCTGCCTGTCATGACCTGGCTGTTAAAAATTATCTGATGTATTAGTCCATTCTCACACTGCTATAAAGAACTGACCGAGACTGGATAATTTATTGAAAAAAAGAGGTTTAATTGACTCACAGTTCTGCATTGCTAAGGAGACCTCAGGAAACTTACAATCATGGCAGAAAGCAAAGGGGAAGCAGGCACCTTCTTCACAAGGTGACACAAGGGGGAACTGCCAGCAGGGGAAATGCCAGATGCTTATAAAACCACCAGATCCCATGAGAAGTCACTATCACAAGAACAGCATGAAGGGAAACCTCACCCATGACCCAATCACTTCCCACCCTGGGTCCATCCCATGACACATAGGGATAATGGGAACTACAATTCAAGACGAGATTTGGGTGAGGACACAGCCAAACCACATCACCAACCAAGCCATAAAGTTGGACATGACAGCAGCACTCCATCACCAAATGAAAGTGGTGTACTCATGATCCAGTTTAAGTGGAACCTAAAGGCACAAGTAAGTTACATGAAGAAGTGGCCCAAATGCCCATGGTCCCCACTCCTGCCACAGGGTCTTCTCTCTCCCAACCTGCACCTATGGTGTCATGGAGAGGTCCCCCTAATTAGTTGACAACTCAGGCCTAGTTTATAGATGGTCCTGCACGATATAAAGGTACCACCTGAAAGTGGACAACTATAGCACTACAGTTCCTCTCTGGGACATCCCTGTAAAGCACAGAGGTGAAGGGAGATCCTCCCAGTGGGCAACACTTCCAGCAGTGCACCTGGTTGTGCACTTTTCTTGGAAGGAGAAATGACCAGACATGCCATTGTATACCAGTTTCCTGGGCTATAGTCAATGGTCTGGCAAAATGGTCAGGGACTTCCAAAGAACATGTTTGATAACAAGTAAATGTAGGGGAAGAGGTAGGTGGACAGTCCTCTCTGAATAGGCAAAGGACATGAAGATATTTGTGTCTCACATGAATTCTAATCAAAGGGTGACATTAAGAGAGGAGGATTTTGATGACCAAGTGACTAGGATGAACCATTCCGTGGATACCACGCAGCCTCTTCCCCCAGCCACTCCTGTCATCACCCAATGGGCTTGTAAACAAAGTGGCCATGGTGGCAGGGATAGAGGTTATGCACGGAGTCAGCAGCATGGATTTTTGTTCACCAAGGCCAACCTGGCCATGGCCACTGCTGAGTGCCCAGTCTGCCATAATCAGAGACCATCACTGAGCCCCTGACATGGCCCAGCATTCCCCAGGCAGATCATCCAGCCACCTAGAGGCAGGTTGATTACATTAGACCACTTCCACCATGGAAGGGGCAGCATTTTGTCCTAACCGGAATACATACTTACCCTGGATATGAATTTGCCTTCCCTGCACACAATGTTTCAACAAAAACTACCATCCATGAGTTTATGGAATGCCTTATCCACCATCATGGTATTCCATGTCATTGCTTCTGGCCAAGAAACTCACTTCACAGCCAAAGAAGTGTAGCAATGAACCCATGCTCATGGAGTTCACTTGTCTTACCTTGTTTCTTACCATCTTGAAGCAACTGACTTGATAGAATGGTGGTATGACCTTTTGAAGACTCAGTTACCACACCAGTTAGGTGGTAACACCTCACAGACCTGAGGCAAAGTTCTCCAGAAGGACATACATGCTCTGAATCAGCATCCAATATATGGTATGGTTTCTTTCGTAGTCAGAATTCATGGGTCCAGGAATCAAGGAATGGAAATGGAAGTGACACCACTCACCTCTACCTCTAGTTGCCCACTAGCAAAATTTTTGCTTCCTGTTCCCTTGACTTTGTGCTGTGCTGGTTTAGAGGTCTTAGTTCCAGAGAGAAGAATGCTTCCAGTAGGAGACACAACAATAATCCCATTAAACTGAAGGTTAAGACTGCCACCCAGCCACTTACGGCTTCTCTTTCCTCCGAGTCAACAGGTAGAGAAGGGAGTTATAGTGTTGGCTGGAGTGACTAATCCAGACTACCTAGGGGAACTCAGACTATCACTTTACCTGGAGGTAAGGAAGAGTATGCCTGGAATACAAGAGAACCCTTGTATTACCAGGGTAATAATCTCAGTATTACCATATCCTGTGATTAAGGTCAGCGGAAAACTACAACAACCCAATCCAGACAGGACTACAAGTGGCTCATCCCCTTCAGGAATGAAAGATTGGATCACCCCTCCCCAGATAAAGAACCACTACCAGATAAGGTGTTTACTGAGGGCAAAGGGCATATAGAACAGGTAGTAGAAGAAGGTACAACCATGTGACCAGCTACAACTATGTGACTGGTTACAGAAACAAAGACTGTAATTGTCATGAATAGTTCTTTATGTTTATGTATATGTATATTAAGCATATATCTTCATTTTCTTTCTTCTCTTATTCCCCTATCATGTAACATAAGATGTGCTGACTTTATTACCAGCATTTAAATATTATTAATTGTACATCATACATTTAAGTTATGGGGCATCATTAGAAGGTAAACATAACTCTTCCAAGAAGGGATTAGTATGTTTTCAGTTGTACACAGGATAGTCATATCCTGTCAGGCAGAATTATCACCTGGTTATTTGGAGATTAAGTATGGCTTAAGGAGATGCATCTGGGTGCCAACTTGACAAGGGGTGAACTTGTAATGGTTAATGTTACATGTCAACTTGACTGGGTTAAGAGATACCCAGGTAGCTGGTGACACATTATTTCTGGATGTGTCTGTGAGAGTGTTAGTAAAAGAAATTTCACTCTCACCAGTGTGGCAGGCAGCATCCAATCCATTGAAGTCACAGAACAAAAAGGCAGAGGAAGGGCCAAACTGCTCTCTCTCCTGGAGCTGGGATATCCCATGTTCTCCTTATCTCACGGTCATCACAAGTCCAGGTTCTTGAGCTTTTGGATCCCAGTGGTCCCCCAGGTTCTCAGGCCCTCAGTCTCAGACTGAATCACACCCCCAGCTCTGTGGGTTCTTTACCTTGCAGATGGCAGATTGTGGGACTTCTTGGCTCCCATGATTGCATGAGCCAATTCTCATAATAAATCTCTATAGATAGATAGTTAGATACATAGATAGAGACATAGACAGATAGATACTTTTTCTCTGAAGAACCCTGACTAGTCTAATACACTTTGTCAGTAGAAATCACAGATGTTTTCCTAACATTGCAGTTGTTGCCAGTATCTCCATTTATCACCTACAGTTAGTTGTCACTATTTTGAAGTGCCAGTGGTTGGCTATTAGACCCACTTCTTGACCTAGTTACTAATGCATTAATTGAAAAGCACATATACTACTAATCTCAAGTTTGGGTCAAATATTGTGAATATGGTTTTAATATGATTGATTGCCATCTTCATTCTGTATACTTTATTTTATGCATATATAAACATTGTCTGAGAAGGAGTCCTCAGGCTTTGCAGACTGTCAAAAAAGGTCACAGCAGAAAAATAATGGTTCAGAGCCTTTGTTCCATTGACTTAAGCACTGTGATCAGGTTTCTGTTTTTATGCCGCACAACAGAATTTCAAACTGATCCTTCCATTTTTCCCACCTGATACATGGACAACACTGAGGGAAGGGTAATTTCTGGAACCAAGGGCAGAGACACTGATGAACAGGGAACAACATTTGTAGCTCATTTCTCTTTGACATTGACTTTTTTTTCTCCTAAGAGTCCCCTGTTGATATTTAAGATACCCCTGTAAGATACTAGAGGAAGGTGGTCCACAGTGTCCTTGCTTCTTCACATTCTTTCCTTGGACTGGGCCTTTCTACCACTCACAGGACAGCATCCAATAAGGTAGATAATGGCTTCCTCCTTGTGAGTGTGTGGTCCCCTAGGACCCAAAAGCTTTGGAAATTAACAGAGGTTTTCCCCTACCTGTGCTATTATCCTCAGGCGTGCCCCCCTCATTCAAGCTTCCCTGGCAGTTTCCAGGCTGCATGTTTTGTGGTGGCTGACGTTATGTCTTCCTGCTGGGATGATTTGCACTTTGACGGTTAGCCAGCTTGGCATGCCCGACCTTTGCACGACCTGCTCTTCATCACAGCTGCCAGCTTGCCCAGAGCCATTTGTCCAGACTGCAGCCTCTCAGGCTCCTGTGGCATCACTCCCACAGGTCCACCAGGGAGCCGAGAGAAATAACATGTCACATCCACAGGGTGAGCATAGGTCACCCCTTCTCAGTGGCAATAGAACATCTGCCCCAGGGAAATGAATTGATGACCATTTCATCATTCCTAGAAATGAAAGCCAGTCAACTTTCTTTTCCCATTGTGTTTGGCCATAGAACAAAGCCAGAACCTGAAAATGAAAAATCAGATCTCAGACACCCGTGGGAGGCCTAGCATTGACTATGGCTGGGTGGCACAAGGCTCCTGTAAGACTTAAGGTCATCTGCTACCCCTAGCCTGGGGTAAAGGTAGCAGATGCTTTCATGCTTCTTAAAAAAGTTGAATCTACTGAATATTACTCTCAGGAGGTGTCCAGTGATGCTTCCTGGGCTTTAACATGGTATTTTGCACATAGAAGTTATTAGCCTATGAGTGGTGGTAGTAGTATCTATTGCTATATAACAAATTACCCTAAAACTCGGGAACTCAAAACAATGAACGTTCTTGTAGTCAGGAAACTGTTCCTTTTTTATCCATGCATGGCATTCCCAAATTGTTGTGCTTAATCTCCAAATCACAAATATATTGTCACTCAACAGCAGAGGTTCTTAACCTGAGATCCATGGGCATTGAGAAAGGGTTCTAGGAAACTCTTAAAGATATGAGCCAAATGCTTGGAGATATGTACATTTTGCTGGGAAGAGGATCTGTAGCTTTCACTAGATTCCCAAATGGGTTCAAGACTCCAAAAAGATAGTCACTTCTCATAATATTTAGAAGACATCTGTCTCCATTCTCAAAATGCTGTCAGATAGTATCAGAGGACAGATAGAGAAAACACTGAGCTGCAGAGCAGGGGGCAGCTGGCAGGACTGAGCTGGCTGCTCAGAGGCCCTGTTGTCCAACAGGTAGAGGAAGAGAGGCCTAGGGAGGAGAAAGGGGACAGGTAAAAGCACCTGTGGCCAAGGTCACAGGTGTCCTGACAGAGTTGGAGGCCGGGCTTGTTTCATTTTTGCCATGCTGCTTTCATCACCACGTGATTTCACTAAGGAACGCCACCATACATTTCCATTGTCATTCCTGCAGACAGGGACCTTTGCTAGCAGAGTGGTATGAATATTGCTTCAACATGGTGTCTTGATGGTAAAATCCATTCACAACAGCATCCTTTCACCTCAAATTTTTTCTCTTCAATTTGTTTGAAAAACCTTGCTCCATGCTTATAAGAGCACTTCACCATCCACAGGACAGGAAATGAACAGTAGCCACTTAAAAACTCATGCTGTTTACTGCAAGAAGGGAGATGGGCTAGAGATGATGGCTGGTACTCTTGATGAAGCCATTTTTATAAAGGCAGCCTGTCTAATAAAGGCAAGTGCATGATTGAGATACCCCAGTAAAAAGTGTGTCTGGCCTTCACTATCTCCTCTGTACATGTAAGGTATGTGACCTTGGGTAAGTTACTTAACCTCTCTCGGCCTCAGTTTCCTCATCTGTAAAATGAGAATGACAACAGGACCCACTCCATAGAGTTGCAGAGATACTAGATATGAAGCACTTAGCCCAGCGTCTGGCTCAGAGTAGGTCCTGGAAAAACAGGAACTGATAATATCCTTTCCCCTTTCTGAATTACTAAAAGGCTAAGAGCTTGGACAACATCACAGCTAGTGAGAAGTCAAGGACACCTGGTTTTTTCACTACAAAGTCTGTTCTAGTTACCGTTATGATGTGCAAGAATATCAGTGAAAAGCCCTGGAGTCCAGGGTCCTGAGTTTGAGTCTTTTCTCTAACGACACCCTGGTATGACCTTTAGCAACTCACTGGTCTCTCAAGGCCTCAAAGTGAGTTACCTTCAGCAACTCACTGCTCTCTCAACCTTGTTCACTCAATCAGGTTTGCTCGGGCTTGCTTAGAGGCACACACTTGCTGTCCTACCCTCCAACCCCCTCCATAACCAGCTATGGCAGACATTACTAGTCAATTATGGCACCTGGGAAGGACAGAGCCAGCAGCAGGCCTGAAATTCATTCTCTCCCTCTACAAGGAATGCCTTGGGAAAGAAGGGGAAGTACTTGATCAGATTGGCTTCTAACTATGCTAATGACAGACCTTCTGGAGAACATACTGATATTTACTAGGGGAGAGCTCTTACCTTTAGAATGCTTTTGGCAAGGTATACCTGTGTGTCTGGGTTGCTCAGGGCAAACAATTGTGGGATCTATGGATTTATGGGACGTGTCTTCCCGGAAGATGTCATGTAACCTTTGTAATTTTTGAAATATCAAATGGAGATGTGCCATGATCAAAAGAGCATTCTTTTGGGTGTTTCTCCCACTGCCATTGGGATTAGATTTCACTTGCTAATGGAGGGCATTCGAATGTGGCAAGAGAGGGCCTGGGGAACCTCACTGGGGATCCCAGGCCTCTCCCTGCTTTGCCTGTGCCTCACAATTACTGATATGCTTAAAATTGTCAGTACAGTCTGATACTAGATGAAATCTGATCCTTGCAAGTCTGATCTGGCAAGGCAGTCCTTTGTGTTATCTCAGCAGCCTTGGGCTAAAGGTCAGAGCTGTACAGATTCTGAGAAACACAGATGGTGACCTCCTTGGGGCCAGGGTTCATGTTGTATTTCTGTGTCCCCATTTTTATACATCGGACCTGACCCAGAGTGGGTGCTTGGTAAACAATAGTTGAATGAGTGTTGGTTATTTTATCCTAGCAGTTGATTTTCGGGCCCCTGACTCTTCAGCAGAAGCATTCAATGATAACAACTCAGATAGGAGAGCAGGGGCAGGAAGTGGGTTGTGGGGGAAGCCATGCAGAAAGCTGTGCATGCCCTCAAACTCATTTTGAAAACTTTGACCCACACCCAGAAGCTGCTGCCAATGTAAGAGATCTGACTGGTGTTGAATGCCCTTCTGAAACAGTTTCTTCAGTTCAACAGATCTATTTCCTGCCATTGTCATAAATAATCCATAAAAGAAGGATTGACTTTGGTGATCGAAGCCTTATAATCCAAAACACCCAATTTTTAAAGCTTATGAATCACACAAAAATAAGTTTCCACTAGGTTCACTGTAGGGGTTCGGTCAGTGTGGTGGGAAAAATTGTAAAATAGATACAAACCTTCTTGGAAGGCCAGAAGATTTTTGCAAAATCCTCAGGAAAGAAGAGGCCGAAGGCAGCAGTTCTTACCCAGGGACACTTAGGCAGGAGGAGGTACAAAGGAATTTGGGGGAGTTTATCTAAAGAGCTTGTTTACTCATGTGGTCCTAAAACCAATCTTTGAACATCCAGGGGTGCATGACTGCTCTGTACTTGGGGGGTCAACAATCTTATTGCCCACAAACAGTGTTTGCTTTAGGCCTCAGAACCTGGCCTTTAATCATTACCCACAAGTGTGTTGACTCAAAGCCTCTGTCATTAAATCTATACTGAATAAATGCCCAGAGTGCCAACTGGTCAGGGCCGTGGCTGCTAACTCTTTACTGGACCCTTAGTCAGACTGATAGGCAAAATATCTGTGTCAGCATATGTTATTCATCCATTGTGCAAGCCTGGGTCTGTGGTCAGACCCCAGCAGTTCACCAAGAGTCTCTTATTATGGAATAGGAGAGCTACTGAATATCATTTTTTTTCCCCAATGCAACTTAATAATTAACATGGGATTTTTTTTTAAGAGTCAGAAGCAGATAAAGAAAACACAGACAAATCCCATTCGTCTGAAATCTGCACATCTTTCATGGAAAAGCCAAAAACACCAAATGTGAAAAAAAAAGAGAAGTTTCAGAAAAAATGAAATTCAACATTTACTGGAGAATAATTTTTCACTGTACTCTAATAATTCATTAACCCCACAATAAACCTAAAGTTAATGATTATTAACAGCAACAGTTCACATTTTCCAAAGCCAAAAAAAAAAAAAATCAATAAGCACAATGATGTCTCCTTAGAAGCTCTTTAATGCTTATTTTTGGTGAAATAAAATTCATTACCCAGGAAAAAAAATGCCCAGTGCTGAAGACTATGCTTCAGTACAGGGCCTGGGCAGTGTCACATACCTATTTTAATAGGAGAAAAGTCTCAAAACTGAATTACTGCCTGAAGATTTTGTGCAAAAGAGGGCATTGTCAAAGGGCCTTGTCAAATCGTATTCTGTATGTTTTATAAGGCATCTCATAGTATACATTTAAATTTCACAGATTTTATGCTGGGACAGATTTTATGCTGTCACCCTAGTCTCCGTCATAATTCTCTCAGCTTACAAAGTGATCTTAGAAAGAGAAAGAGAAGGAAAGAAAGAGTATGTGTGCATTTCTTAGAAGGTAGGATTGAAAGGAAGGTCATTTTTATGTATTAGTTAATTGCTTTAATTAGGGTTTCTCAACCTTGACACTATTGACATTTTTGTTACCACAAAGAGGTCCTGATCCAGACCCTAAGAGAGAGTTCTTGGATTTCATGCAAGAAAGAATTGGGGGCAAGTCCACAGAGTAGAGTGAAAGCAAGTTTATTAAGAAAGCAAAGGAATTAAAGAATGACTACTCCATAGACAGAGCAGCCCTGAGAGCTGCTGGTTGACTATTTTTATGGTTATTTCTTGATTACATACTAAACAAGGGGTGGAGTATTCATGAGTTTCCCAGGAAAGGGGCAGGGATTTCCCAGAATGGAGGGTTCCTCTTCCTTTTAGACCGTATAGGGTAACTTCTGGTCATTGCCATGGCATTTGTAAACTGTCATGATGCTGGTAGGAGTGTCTTTTACCATGCTAATGTATTATAATTTGCATATATTGAGCTATGAGGATGACCACAGGTCACTTTTGCTGCCATCTCGGTTTTGGCGAGTTTTGGCAGGCTTCTTTATTGCATCCTGTTTTATCAGTGGAGTCTTTGTGACCAGTGTCTTGTGATCTCCTATTATCCTGTGACTAAGAATGCGTAACCTTCTAAGGATACAATCCAGCAGATCTCAGCCTCATTTTACTGAATGCCTATTCAAGATGGAGTCACTCTGTTCAAGTGCCTCTGACATTTTAAGCTAGATCATTTTTCATTAGGGTGTGGCAGTGGGCTTGTCCTGTACTAGGATGTATAGTAGCATCCCTGACCTCTGCTCACTAGATGCTGGTAACACCCATCCACCTCCCAGGTGTGATCAAAATGTCTCCAGACATTCTAAATGTACCCAAAGGGGGCAAAATCACCTTTATTAAAAACCACTGATTGGGCCGAACATGGTGGCTCATGCCTGTAATCCTAGCACTTTGGAAGGCCAAGGCAGGTGGATTACCTGAGGCCAGGAGTTTGGGACCAGTCTGACCAGCATGGCAAAACCCTGTCTCTACTAAAAATACAAAAATTAGCTGGGCATGGTGGTGGACGTCTATAATCCCAGCTACCAAGGAGGCTGAGGCAGGAGAATCACTTGAACCCAGGGGGCAGAAGTTGCAGTGAGCCGAGATTGCACCACTCCAGCCTGGGCGAAAGAGTGAAATATCATCTTAAAAAAAAACAAAACCAAACAAAAACACTGACTGGGGCCTCAGAGGTTATCACTGGGATCAGGACATGAGTAGAAAGGACACAATGTCTCTCGTTCACCGTGTGGCTGGCTGTATGCTTAATGTCTGCCCAGGAAGGAATCCTCTCAAAGCAGAAAATAAGATCTGCAGCTGCAGAGGAAAAAAAGAAAAATCAGTTTCCAGAATCTTTCCACCTGTGATGTCATTAAAATTAACTGTAGATGTATTCCCAGACTTTCCTCACCCGCTGCCCACAAAAGAGAATTCAGGCTTAGGCCGTGTATTAGTTAGGGCTCTCCAGAGAAGCAGAAGCAGCAGGATGTGTGTATAGAGGGAGAGATTTAATTTCAAAAACTGGCTCACGTTGTTGTGGAGGCCTGGTAAGCCTAAAATCTCCAGGGTAGGCGGCAGACTGGAGGCCCAGGGAAGAGCTGCAGTGAGCCCAAAGGCATCCTGCTGGCAGAACCCTTTTTGATCAGGGGAAATCAGTCTTTGTTCCATAAAGCCTTCAAATAACTAAATGAGGCCCAACCACATTGGAGAGGGTAATCTGTTTTACTTAAGGTCTACCAATTTAAATGTAAATCTAATCCAAAAAGACACCATCACAGAAATATCCAGAATAATGTTTGAACAATTATCTGGGCAGCCAGGTTGACACAAAATTAAAGATCACAACCCATTTCCTGACTCCACCCTCTGAGGAGGGCCTGGCCCAGCCAGATGGGTTCTCTGGCTTTTGTGATAGGAGAATGAAGAGGAAAAGGGAGGCAAGATAACAGGAGGCAGTCAGGGAGGAGGCTGAAGGAGGATTTGGTTTTGTCTATGTGGAGAGAGGTAGGTGTAGGGAACCGGGTCACGAGATGTGAGAGATGGGAAAGTTTTTCTTCAAAGTTTGTATCTTAGACTACATTATAAGGAGTTACAATCTCTTGCTCTATGGCCATTATCTGCTATTAGCATAAACATATACCCATGTATATATATTCTCTAAATCAGCTACTTCTTAAATCAGCTATCTTGACTCACTCTGGCATGTCTGAACAGGACTGGGCAAGCTCCAAACCCTGATGCATGCCGTTCCTTCTTTGGAAACTCTCCTGACCTCCCGACTAGCTTCCTCTTTTTCCTTGTCTTCTTCCTCGTCTTCTTTCCCCTCATCTATTCAGGAAATTTCCAATTTTTTTTTAATTTATTTTATTGCATTTTAGTTTTGGGGGTACATGTGAAGAACATGCAAGATTGTTGCATAGGTACACACGTGGCAGTGTGATTTGCTGCCCTCCTCCCCATCACCTACACCTGGCATCTCTCCCCTTGCTATCTCTCTCCAACTCCCCACCCCCCACCATCCCTCCCCTATTTCCCCCCAACAGACCCCAGTGTGTAGTGCTCCCCTCCCTGTGTCCATGTGTTCTCATTGTTCAACACCCACCTATAACTGAGAACATGCAGTGTCTGATCTTCTGATCTTCTGTCAGTTTGCTGAGAATGATGGTTTCCAGGTTCATCCATGTCCCTACAAAGGACACAAACTCATCGTTTTTTATGGCTGCATAATATTCCATGGTGTATATGTGCCACATTTTCCCTGTCCAGTCTATCATCAATGGGCATTTGGGTTGGTTCCAGGTCTAGCCAATCAGGTCAAGCATAGAATGTGAGGTCCCGTTTCCAGCCAATGGAAACGGCACAGTAGTAGTGCAATTGCATCAAGTTGTGAAAGTTATAAATGTCCCTGTCTCCTTGTTCAGGTGTGATCTCATGGCAAGACTGCCAGTGAGTTGCACCGTTTCTGCAGGAAGCAAACTAGCCTTGCTGAGTGATCCGTTGTCACAATGTGGATTTTTCCTGACGTTACGAACCCATTTCCAACATGAAAGAATGAACGGCACAGGCTTATAAAACAGGATTTCAAAATATCAGTGAAGACTGTCATCATCAGAGTGCTCAAAATAATACAAATAAAGGAGCTATTTGTAGAAGCACTTTGGATGGTGTTGGCTGTGTTCTTTTTCATTGCAACACCTTTTTGAGACAGATCCATGTGGGTGTCTAGGCATTACACATATGACAGAGCCTCCATTGTGGCCAACAGGTTCCTCAGGTGAGGTGTGGCTACTGCAGCTGTGAGCCAATTTCAATGTATTTATTTAGCCACTAACAACAGTAGAAAGGCCCATCATTTCCTCTAATGGTCACTTCTTCTTTACCAGAGCACATCCAAGAAAACTCCACAAACAGTTTCAAAGGAAGTTTTTTTTTCTTTCAGTCCACAACGAATAGGCAAGGTGGCCTGAAAGGAACATGACCCACACTCCAGTGTCTGCTAATTGCTGCAGGAATAGACAGTAGTGGCCCACATCAGTTCAAGATAGGCCGAAATTCTCTCTCCTCAGAGTCTGCAATCAGCTTTGTTGAGATAATGAACGGACAGCCAGGGCTAGTGTGGCTTGAGCAGGCTGCAGTAGAGAACAGTAGCTGGCAGAGAGAGGAGAATGAAACATATGGACAGAGAGAAGTTGAGAAGATGAATCTCCTCAGGGTCCAGATGTCTGACAGCTGAGATACACTGATGGGAAACCGTGAGGAGGACATCCTCATATCTCTCCTAGTTCCTGCACTCTCTGAGATTGTGACATATCCCAATATTCTACCAACGAGTTTCCTTTTCCCTGGAGACTCACTGGAGTGAGTTTTTCTATCTGAAAATATGATGCTTGGTGAACAAAGACCACCATCTACCATCACTGTCAAGAAGGATTCCGCCAGTTTCTGTCTCACTGGCATAGGAGCTCAGTCAAAGAGCCCTGCACAGCAGATTCCATTGATTGTCTACACAATATCATTCCCCCCTTCTTCCTTCCTGGACTGACATGCACTCACCCGCATACCCTTTTAACTTCACCAGAATCAGACCCAATCCATAGCCCAATTTATCCAAGCAGGTAAATCGGATTATGCTTCTTGCTGGTGATCAGTTGACGAATGACCGCATGACACTATTCTGGGCAGTAAGACACCCGGAGAAGCTGCTAAGGTGGGAGGCAAGAGGAGACACTTCTGTAAAAAAATTCTATTTGCAACCAGGTGTGGTGGCTCATACCTGTAATCCCAGCACTTTGGGAGGCCGAGGAGGGTGGATCATGAGGTCAGGAGTTCAAGACCAGCCTGGCCAATATGGTGAAACTCTGTCTCTACTAAAAATACAAAAATTAGCTGGGCATGGTGGCACACATCTGTAGTTCCAGCTACTCAGGAGGCTGAGGCAGAAGAATTGCTTGAACCCAGGAGGTGGAGGTTGCAGTGAGCCGAGATCATGCCACTGCACTCCAGCCTAGGTGACAGAGTAAGATTCTGTCTAAAAACAAAAAGAAAAAATTCTACTTGCTGATGAAAAGAAACTCAAGGGAAAAATAGTCCTGTTTTCTACTAAAACACATTTTTCTACCAAAACACACATTTCTGTGTGTGGTTGTTGATGCTGCTGTGTTATCTCATGAACCAGCCAAGAACCAGGTAATGCAATGAGTGCAGAAAAGAGAGAAGAACCTAAGGCTTTAAAGATGTCCTTGAGCCTTTGAAAACCACCCTCCTGGGACTTCTTGCTACTATATTCCTTATTTTTAAGTTAAATGAGCCTATTTTTCTCTTTTTAACTAATTTTCTATTTGGTCCCACACAATGCAAAAAAATACATAGTTCTTCAATCCAAAAAGGTGGATAATCTAAGAGAAATCTTATGATAGTGGTGATGATGTTGGTGGAGGTTGTGATGAGGGCAATGATGATGATGATCATGATAACAACAATGAGACACTGGTGGTAATGATGGCAGTCATGGTGTTGGTGATGCTCAAGATGATTTTTGCAAAAGTGATGGTGGTGGTGATGTGTTCCTCAAGATGCTGATGCTGATGAAGCTGCTGATGATGGGGGGGGTGGTGGTGGTGATTATGATGACAATAATGACAAAGTTGATGATAATGATGGAAATGGTGATAGTGACGCCAGCAGCTACCATTCATTGGGTGCTTTCATTGTACCAAATCTACTTCTGATCAGATCTCTCTATTTCTTGGGTTAATATATAGAGGAAACGAGGTCATAGATGCAAAAGCTTCTTAAAAGGATTAAGTCAATCATGACATTAAAAATTTGTTAACTACTTACTAAAGCCCTACACTTAGCTAAGTGCTTTAGGCAGATAGTTTCTCATAATGACTCTATAAGAGTTGGATTTTTTTTTTTATGTTTGACCGCTGACAGCTTTCACACTTCCATCATTCCCATTTCCTTTGCCCCACATCTGGGCAAGCTGGTAAGAAAGCTCAAATACTCCCTCCCTTGGCACCAATGGGGAAATTCAACCTGTGCAAACCCCTGTGTGAGTGTGGAAACTCAAACCCCAACCCCATCTTCTAACCATAATAAAAACCAAAGGCACTGCCACTTTGAGCCATTTTCAAACCAACTTGGGTGCCTCCCATCCCCTCCCAGAAAGTCTCATGAACTGAATAAAAAATATTTTCCTCCCCTTTTGGTGCACTTGTGACATCATCATTTCAACATTTGAACCAATTTGGGGTTAGAGGAGGTTGACCCTGCCCTCTGCACAGGGCAACCACTAAGTAAGCTCCATGAAATAGGGAATCTTATTGTTCCTATTTTATTGATAAAGAAACAGAGGATCAGAGAGGAAAATTAACTTGCCTCACTTCACACAGTTAGCTAATGGCAAAGATAGGATACTGTTTAACTCCAGGACCTGAGCATGAATCAACCAGACTATATTTTCTCCATTTCTCAGGGTGATTTACAGAATGAAGCAGGATACTTGTGGTGGAAGATCTTTGAAAAACTGAAAGCATTTGCTATGGTCTGAATGTGTTTTTCTGAAATTCTAACCACCAAGGTGATTGTATTGGCCAGGCAGGTGGCAGCAGGGGCGGAGGGAGGGGGTACTTTGGGAAGTAATTAGGTCATTAGGGCAGAGCCCTCATGAATGGGATTAGCACCCTTACAAAACAGGCCCAAGAAAGAATTCTGATTTCTTCCACCATATGAGGACACAGCAAGAGGGTGCCATCTAAGAACCAGAATATGATCTTACCAGACACTGAATCTGCCAGCCTCTTGTCCTTGGACTTCCCAGCCTCCAGAACTGTGAGGAAAAATTTTCTATTGCTTATAAGCTCCCCAGTTATGGTATTTTGTTATAGAAGCCCAAACAGACTAAGACAGGATCTGTTCACTTTCTCACTCTTTCAACCATTGGCAATCATTTTTCTATCAAAAAAAAAAAAAAACAGTATGTATGGGGTAGATAAGGGGACTATTTCTTCCTTTAGTTTCTTTTTTTCAGCAAGTTAAATTTTTTACAGAAAATTACCAAGCTTACCAAGCTGAGTCTAGGTCTTCGGGATATAAATTTAGACAATGAGAGGCCCTTTGAATCATCTAAAACCCCACACTTTTCTGAACAATGCTAGAGGATCCTGGGACAAAGTAGAGGTCAACCAGGTTAACCCTCTGAAAAAACGCTTGGAATAAACCCAGCCAAAGTGGGCAGGTAGGTTGAGAATAAAGGACTGAAGAAAGGATTATAAAAACATAGCCACAAACCTGGCAAGCATGAGGCTGCTTCCTAGAGCAAGACACAAAACCTGAACCAGAGAAGAAATTCACTTTAGCAAGACATTATTACCTAAAATTGCTGATGAAAATCACAATAACGTTCAGCACCATAGCTTGGGTTTGGAGACTGCCTCTCTGCTCTAATTAAAAAAATGAAGGATTAATTTATAAATCAAACACATATTAAAAATTCAGAGGGCGGCAATCAATATTTTTCTGTTCATGCTAAGTTCGTCTAATTTTCTGTAATAAATAGCATTCAAAGATGATTATTGGTAAATTAACAGAATATCCGGTTGAAGCACTTCCTGTGAGTGTTTGCCAATTTGGGGGGCTTGTTTATGGAAAATACAAGCCTTGTGTGGATCCTGAGGAGTATGAAGTAATTGACTCTTTCTTGGGTAATGAAAAGGTTCAGTTTGAATGGTTTGGTAACAAATCAGCAAGAGCCATTTAGTAAATGTGTAAAAGCATTTGCTCTTTTTCTTTCTCTTTCTTTGTTTCTTTGTTCTTGTTTTTCTTGTTGTTGTTGTTAACAAAATGAGTCAGGTCTTGCTACTTTCCTCCCCACCTATGAAACCCAGAGCCTTGGCCAAGACAATTGGACGTTATTTCCCAAAACTTTGAATATTATAGGTAGGAAGCAAGGACAAGAAGATCAATTGAAGGTGCCTTATCACAATGGCCCCAGTGACACACTGGTGCCTGGTGCTAGAAAAAGCCCTTGGTTCTCACCTCTTTCCTAAGCTCGGTTTCCAAGTCACCTATCAATGCTGAGAACTCCCGTGTCCTTCCAGTAAATTCCCTTATGCTTAACATAGCCAGCATCCATTTCCTGCAGGCAACCAAGAGTTTTAACTGAGAAATAAATAACCTGAAGGAAAAGACAAATTGGGTATTAATTAAGTTTCCTGCTCAACTTAGTCTCTCTGTGTAAGGTAAGAGGAACTTGCTTTTAGAAATATGGGGGAATGCATCGGGAAGCTATTTAGCTTTGATAAATGTGGGGAGTGTGGTTTGGAGGGAACCCGTCTCTGAATGAATTGGGAACAGAAAGAATTATGATCAGAGAAAGCGGCGGGAGAGGACAGTCAATCCGTTTACTAGGGCCCATGAAATGAAGTCATTATCCAACCAACAAACAAAGGGTAGAAGTGCTGTTCAGGCCAGCACAATTACTTGAGGCCCCTACTTAAAAGAATTATTAGGATGAATGACAAATATTCAGATCCGATTATGAAGCAAGGCAGTACTTCCTTATCTTGCCTGCCTGGTTCCTGACTGTGTACCTGCAGTATGTTTCTCTAGCAGGGCTCTCAGTGCAAAGATCCTAAGCAAACTGATGGTACAACACAGGTGCTCAGCAAATATTTGTTGAAAAAATGAACAAACTGAGACCTAGCATTATGCTCCTTCTTGTGGAAAAAACAAAAAGATTAATAGGGTCTCCAAAAAATGGTCATGCTTTTAGCCACTTAAGAATGCATATCATCCCACTTAAGGATGTTCATTCAATAATTTCTTTTATAGGTTATTTGTAGTAGCAGACTTTCAGGATCACTCCCATGAGTCTTTCATTCTGGAATTTATGCCATTATATAACCCCCATCCCACATGCAGTAGGGATGAACAGGACTGATCTATGTAACCAATAGGATATCACAGAAACGATAAAGTACGATTTCTAAAACTGCACCACAGAAGACATTGCCGCTTCCACTCTGCTCTTTCTGTCCTGGATCACTTGCTCTGGAAGAGGCCAGCTGCCATGTTGTGAGAACACTCAAGCAGCTTTACCTGAGGTTCACATGGTGAGGAACTGAGGGTTTTTTGGCCAACAGCCAGCATGAATGTGTGATCCATGTGGGTGAACCATCTTGGAATCAGATACTCCAGCCCCAAACAAATCTCCAGAAGACTGCAGTCTCATGAGAGACCAGAACCCAAAAACCACCCAGCTAAATCACTCCCAAATTCCTGACCAACAGAAACTGTGTGAGAAAACAAAATGCATTGCTCTTTTAAAACCACTACGTTCAGAGGTCATTTGCTATGCAAAAGTAGGTAACTAATGCACAAGAAATGTTATAACCATAAAAAGCCCACAGAAAGATAAGATTTGGGATAGCTTCTTCAGTCTACTCAGATTGTTTCCTCCACCCCTGAGTTTCACTCCTCATGAGCAAATGTCTTAGAAACTTGGGGTTCACTGCATGGCCAGCCAATGCTGTAGTCATCAGAGAATGTTCCCCTTAGACCTGCTTCCTCAAGAACCTCCACCTGTGTCCCCAGAGGCCCATCATCTCCAGCTCACCTCCCAGGGTGGATTGTCAATTATTCTCCATCCATCCAGGCCCACTGTCAGATGGGGAATGGGGCCCCCAACCCTAAAGACACAGTAGAAAAGGAAGAAGAACTCTCTCCAAAGTCACTGCTCAAAGTGGAGAATCATAAAAATAAAAATCAGGCCTTTCACACCATAATGATTGACACTCTTTTTCTCCAGTGTGTCTCCCGTAAGTTATTACACTAAATACATTGCAAAAGGCTAGGCAGAGCCAGAGCCTGAAGCTCACCACCCAACTCCAAAGTGAAACTGAGGCACAGCTCCTTGCTTTTTCTCTTCTCTGATGAATGTGTTTAGCTCAGTGTTTCCCAAGCACCTGGATCTCTAGTCTCTCGAGATATCCAGAGGCGAAAACAAAAGATCCCATGGACAAAAAACTAAGGAGTTGCTGTATTCTTTAGCCTCCTCTTAGATATCCACAACATACATTCATATCCTAAGTCTTTCAGTAAGGAAACCTGTTTAACCCAGGATTTCCTGAATGTGCTTGGACGCAGAATATTTATTCTTCCCTAACAAATCCTGCTGAATTGGTGTTTAAGAGACACCCTTTGAGAAAATACTGTTTTTGCCAAAATGTTAGTTTCTCCTTATTTTTAGCTCTGGTTTCGTGACGGCAAACTGCAGCATGACATAAGGAGCATCGCGCAAAGGAGACAGCGCTCAAGCTGAGGAGTGAGAAGACGGGGCATGTTTTGTTTTGTTCTGGAGTTTTATTTGCTTTTTGGGGTGTTCTTTAAGATGGAGTGTCACTCTGTTGCCAGGCTAGAGCTCATTGGCACAATCTCAGCTCACTGCAACCTCTGCCTCCCCAGTTCAAGGGATTCTCCTGCCTCAGCCTCCCAAGTAGCTGTGACTACAGGCGTGTGCCACCATGCCCAGCTAATTTTTGTATTTTTAGTAGAGACGGGGGTTTCACCATGTTGGCCAGAATGGTCTCAGTCTCTTGACCTCATGATTTGTACGCCTGGGCCTCCCAAAGTACTGGGATTACAGATGTGAGCCACTATGCCTGGCCTATTTGTTTGTTTGTTTTTACTGTTTATTTTGAAAAAAAATTTTAATACAAGAAATTGTAAAAACAATATAGAGAGTTCCCATATACCCTTCATACAGCTTCTTCTAAAAATGACATTTAGTATAACCACAGTACGTTATCAAAAAATCCACAATGGTGGACCAGGCCTAGTAACTCAGGCCTGTAATCCCAGCACTTTGGGAGGCCAAGGTGGGAGGATCACTTGTGTCCAGGAGTTTGAGACCAGCTTGAGCAACACAAGCTGTCTCTACAAAAAATTAAAAATTAGCCAGATGTGGTGGTGTATGTCTGTAGTCCCAGCCACTCAGAAGGCTGAGGTGTGAGGATCACTTGAACCTGGAAGGTTGAGTCTACAGTGAGCCATGTTCACACCACTATACTCCAGCCTGGGCAACAGAGCGAGACCCCATCTCAAAAAAACAAAAAATCACAATGGTAGACTACTTACTGAACTCTTACTTGGGTTCCATCAGTTTTGACATGGCTTTTTGTGTATAGAATTATGAAATGTTATCACATGCACAGATTTGTGCAATCACCACCATAATCAGGGTACAGAAGGGCTCCATCACCACAAAGAAACTGCCTTCTCCTCTCCCTTTACAGTCCCAGCTTCCTCAACTCCTAACCCGCAAAGCACTCAGTCCTATATTACTACCGTTTGTAGAGTGTTACACAGCTATAAGTATGCATAGCCTTTGAGAATGGCTTTTGTTTCCCTCAGTGTCATATTCTTGAGGCCCATCCAAGTTGTTGCATGCAGCCACCGTTTATTTCTTTTTATTGCCGAGTCACACAGGTAAACCTCATTTTCTTGCACTTCACGTTATCACACTTCACAGATACTGTGTTTTTTACAGATTCAAGGTTTTGTGGCAAGCCTGTGGCGAGCAAGTCCTTTAGCGCCATCGTTCCAATGCGTGTATTCACTCTGTGTCTCTGTGTCTCATTCTGGTAATTCTCTCAATATTTAAAATTCTTTCCTTATCCTTATATCTGTTATGGTGATCTGTGATCTGTCATCTTTGATGCTACTATTGCAATTGTTTGGGACACCACAAACTGAGCATGTATCAGACAGCAAACCTAATAAATATGTGTGTTCTGACTGTGTCACCAACCAGTTATTGACCCATCTCTCTCCCTCTCCTCAGGCCTCCCTATTCCCTGAGACACAGCAATATTGAAACGAGGCCAATTCAGAACCCTACAACGGACTCTCAGTGTTAAAGTGAAAGAGAGTTGCGCTTTTCTTACCTTTGGCCAAAAGCTAGGAACGATTGCACTTAGTGAAAACGGCATATCAAAAGCCAAGGCAGGCCAAAAGCTAGGCCCCTTGGGCCAAGCAGCAGGCAAGTGGTAGATGCAAAGTAAAAGTTCTTGAAGGAAATTGAAAGTGCTACTCTAGTGAACACAAATGATAAGATACCAGCACAACTTTATTGCTGATAAGGAGAAAGTTTGAGGGGTCCGGATAGAAGATCAAAGGATGCAAAACATTCGCTAAGCCAAAGCCTAATCCAGAGCAAGGCCCTAACTCTCTTCAGTTCTATGAAGGCTGAGACTGCAGGAGAAACGTTGGAATATAGCAAAGTTTGATTCATGAGGTTTAAGGAGAGACGCTGTCTCCATAACATAAAAATACAATGAAGGAACAAGTGCTGATGAAGAAGCTATGCCAAGTTGTCTAGAGGATGTAGCCGAGATTATTGAAAAGACGTTACAGGACAAAGAAATATGTCATATGAAAGGGGTCCTGATCCAGACCCCAAATCAGGGTGAGTCCGCAGTGCAAAGTAAAAGCAAGTTTACTAAGAAACTAAAGGAATAAAAAAATGGCTACTCCATAGACAGAGCAGCCCAAGGGCTGCTGGTTGCCCATTTTTATGGTTATTTTCTGACGATCTGCTAAACAAGGGGTGGATTATTCATGCCTCCCCCTTCTGGACCACATAGGGTAACTTCCTGATGTTGCCGTGGCATTTGTAAACTGTCATGGCGCTGGTAGGGGTGTAGCAGTGAGGACAACCAGAGGTCACTCTCGTGGCCATTTTGGTTTGGGTGGGTTTCAGCTGGCTTCTTTACTGCATCCTGTTTTATCAGCAAGGTCTTTATGACCTGTATTTTGTGCTGACCTCCCATTTCTTCCTGTGATTTAGAATGCCTTAACCATCTGGGAATGCAGGCCAGTAGATCTCAGCCCCATTTTACCCAGCTCCTGTTTAAGATGGAGTTGCTCTGGTTCACATGCCTCTGACAAAGGTGGATACACCAAACAACAGATTTTCAATGTAGATGAAACAGCCTTCTATAGGCAGAAGACACCGTCTAGGATCGTCCTAGCTAGAGAGGAGAAATCAGTGGTGGTCAGATTCTCAAATATACAATAAAATGAGTTTGCATCAGAGGCCTTGGACCTAGGGTGGGATCCCTGCAATAGTGAAGGGCAGAGGGAGGGAGAGAGGGGACAGGAATAGCTTTGTGCATTGGCATTTTCTCAGCAGCCCACAGAAAAGCCTCGAAGTTTCCCTACTGTTTTTAGCCAGAACGCCAGGCCTTTGAAGCCTCCCATCCCTCAGCAAGTGTTCAGCCTTTTAAAAAATGGCCACAATGAAACCCACCTCTTGTCCAAGCATCTCTAATTCCCTCCTACCTAGCTCTGCTTCAGCTCCATAAACAAAGGTGCACATTGGCACCCAGGGCGGAAAGCTAAGTCCTTGTGAAAACCTAAATAACCCTACTCCTGATAAAGGTGGACTGTGTGAAGAAAGTACACCCAGCAATAAAATTCAGGCTTGGCATATGGAAACTAGGACAGAAATGTATTTGGCAATCATTATTCCCTATAACCTGAAAACCGTCTGGCTCTATGAAAAGCAACCTCGCAAACATTTGTTTCTGGTGTTTTGTGGGTGTGGGCAGAGGTAAGTGTGAAAGGAAAATCTTGGAGCCTTAAAATTCCTAAACTAAAGGGAAAAGTCAAGCTGAGAGCTGCTCAGGGCAAACTTGCCTGCCATTCTATTTAAAGTCATCCTTCTGCTCACTGAGATGGACACGTATTCTGATTGCCTCCTTTGAAAAGGCTTATCAGAAACTCAAATGAATGCAACCATTTGTCTCTCACCTACCTGTGACTTGGAAGCCCCCTCCTTGCTTCACGTTGTCCTTGCCTTTCTGGACAGACCAATATACTTCTTACATATATTGATTGATGTCTTATGTCTCTCCAAAATGTGTTAAACCAAGCCGTACCCTGACCACCTTGGGCACATGTCCTCAGGACCTCCTGAGGCTGTGTCATGGGCGCTCATCTTCAACCTTGGCAAAATAAACTTTCTAAATTAACCGAGACCTGCCTCAAATTTTCGGGGTTCACATTGGCAAAAGCAGAACAGGAGGCAAAAGAACTCATTTCCAGTGATGGTGTAAAGGATAGGATCCCCATCAAGCACTGTCCTTGGTCAGCCAGGCAGGAGATGGGGGTGATGCTCTAACTACTGCCCAGAGGCTGGAAGAGGCAAACTCTACACATCACACTACATCGTATTTCATCCCTTTTGGGGAACATGAAAAGGTAATCCCCTGGACAATGGTGTGGGCTCACTTCTTCTATGGGGAGATACTTTAAGCTTCAGGATACACTGGTGCCCGTCCTTATGGAATAATGCCAGACAGCCTCATATGAAGACTAGAACCCAGGAATGGAAGTGTACAACTTTGGGCAAGTCCTTCTTTTCTATACCTTATCTGTAAAATGGGAATAGTGATCCTAATAAGTTGCTGTATATTGACCATCAACCATGCATCAGGCATAGGCTAAACATAGATTATTTAGTCCCCAGCCCTAAATGCTGATAAGAAAGTTAAATAATACCCTGAATCCCATGACTGGCCAAGAGTCAAGCTGAGATGTGGTTCCAGGTCTCTCTCCCAAATACTTATCCTCCTACTCACCAGGCTACAGTGCTTCCTGCCTCACAGAGATGGAAATGAAGACAGTATATGAACCACAAAGTGCTAATCAGATATTATGGCTGGCTATTTTATTATTGTTTCTATTAATGGCTAAGACACATAAATTCCTAGGTCATCAATGCTAATGAATGGCAGTCCAAAGCAAACCGGTGTTGGATACACATGTCTATACTGTCTACATTAAAGGAAAAAAGGTAAACCAAAATACTGACAGATGAGTGACAGTTAAAGAATAATAAAAGAAGCTAATGTTAAGCAAAAAGAGATAGTTGGTATATCTATTCAGTTAGGTCCTATTTACCCATCTGCTGAGATCTCACCCAATTTTCCTGATCCCTAAGAAATAAAGACTCAAGAGATCTGCACAGTGGCTCACTCCTGTAATCCTAGCACTTTGGAAGGCCAAGGCAGGTGGATCACTTAAGCCTAGGAGTTCAAGTCCAGCGTGGGCAACATGGCAAAACCCTTTGTTAACAGTGGAGGATGGCCAGGTTCTTGGCACCTTGAACAAATAATTGGACAAAATGCACAAAGCAAAGAAGGAATGAAGGGATTTCTTGAAAATG
Organism: Cebus imitator; assembly: GCF_001604975.1. Taxonomy (NCBI): domain Eukaryota; kingdom Metazoa; phylum Chordata; class Mammalia; order Primates; family Cebidae; genus Cebus; species Cebus imitator. The sequence continues at coordinate 6,253,080 of NW_016107363.1, forward strand.
AGAGTACACTCCACAGTGTGGGAGCAGGCCTGAGCACAGGGGCTCGAGAGGCCGTTACAGAGTTGCTGTGAGTTTAAATACCCTCTGCTTGGGGTACGCCCTATGTAAATGAAGAGGATGAAGCAAAGTTACAAAGTCATTTACTCGGTGTATCTGCCATGGAGAGGATATTTCCTGTTATATCCTATTATAGCTGAAGTGTGAATCAGCCTTATGTTCCCTGCCTCTGGACCCAATTTTCCCGCCTTGCCTGTCTCTACAAAAAATACCCGTCATGGCAGTGGGTGCCTGTAGTCCTAGCTACTCAGGAGTCTGAGGTGGAGGGATCACCTGAGCCCAGAAGGCCGAGGCTGCAGTGAGCTGTGATCACGCCAGCCACCACAGCCCAGGTGAAAGAATGAGACCCTATCTCAAACAAACAAAAAGACTCAAGAGGATGTAAGTAAATTATATATGCATAAGCTTTCTGATTGGGATATTCCCTCAATCAGTATTTCCACTGAACAACTTTGCTTATCAAGGTCTTGGGCTTAGTTAAGCTGACAAGCCATTATCCTTCAACAGAGACTTTGAACATGGAGCCTAGACAATGAATCTGCATAGCTCTCTTCGGGGATTTAGGCCACAGTTGGCCTGGGCAACGCATTTTAAGCACTACTCTAGTGCCCAAGTGTGCTTAGAAAGGCGGGGGTGGGCAGGGGCCAAGAGTAAGAACAAAGCCGGACAAAGACCAGAAATGGAGCCAGGGCAATGAGTCTACCACGCCAAGCTTTTTGTTCCAGAAAAGTGTATCTTCTGAGTTGGCAGATAGGGACATTCCCAAAGGCAACTGGTCTTTGGTCCTAGAACCTACCAAGAGACAAGGCCCTGCCTAAGAGAATCAAGAAGAGACACAGACTGTCTTCTCCAAGATATTCTGCCCCCTACCGCCCCAACTCAAGTGCTGGAAGTATACTTCTCAGCCCACATGTTGGAATTGAGAATTTCAGCAGAATGGAATTCTGAAATATTATGATCTTAGAATGACAGCCTCACAGAATCATTGCATTCCATGAGCAACTCCAGGGCATAAATCACCTCTTACTCCGATTTGTTCCCTCAGTCCCTAGCACAGAGTCTGGCATGGTTGAGGCAATGAATGCTTCATAATCCTGATAGATTCAGGGGACTCCCTGGCCCAGTCTCTGCAGCCATGTTCAAATAAGTGTAGTCCAATCTCTAAAAGAAAACTTTAAAAGAATTTCAATTTTTACTTGAGTTTCTCAGGAAACATGAAAAAGAAGCCAGTTAACATCCCTCGAGTCCTCTCTGTTCTCCTTAATTTTGTCACACCAGGCAGCAGCTTCTCTGCACCACACTGCCCCAACCTTCTCCACCACTGACCTCAAGGAATTTTTCCCTCTCTCCTGCCTCCATCCTCACCTCCAGCCCTTTGGATCTGATTTCAACTCAGCCTTTCCCGCTGTGTCCTTCTCCCTTTCTTCTCTAGCCACCTCTCTAACTCTTTGCCACATTGCACTGACAAAAGCTCTGAGAACTGGAATGGTAACCACAGAACCTACGTTGGATAGGAGAAAGGGATGATATCACATGTATAGGAGGCAAATCAGAGTAGTCACAGGCAACAGCCAGCAAAGAAGGAGAGGCAGGGAACACTCATCTCCACAGCAGATTGATGAAAGGCCATCCATGGGTGGACTGATGGACAGATGGATAAATAGGAGGTCAGAGTTTGCAGGAACCCAAAGTCCATCTCATTCTCTGCATTATCTCCCAATTCCCCAGCAGCTCCAGCAACTCTCTCTGTTTCTTCCAGAGTTTGTCCAGTTTCCACAGGAACACCTCTGGGAATCAGGAACGCCTAGAGCGTAGGACACACATTCCCTTTTGAGCCCTAAATTATGAACTCATGAGGCTCAGCCTAGAGCAGGAGGCCTCAGTCAACGCTAAACACACCAACTGCCCAGGACCTACCACAGCTACCTTTCTCCTGCAGAACCTGCCTGTGGAAATGGCTAGGGAAGACCAAGAAGCAAGTGAGGAAAGCAAGGCCTAGCAGAAGAGAAGGTGAGCTCAGTGCTGCCTCTGCTCAGGCCCAGAGATTTGGCCAGTGGAGTCGCAGGCTGAATCCCACGGCATGTTTAGGCAACAGATCATCCAGGGCTCCAGCCCCAGTGTGACCTAAAGCCCTGGAACTGTCACCTACGGTAGCTTCACCACCTTGCTCCCATCATTCACCGCAAAGATATTTTTCAGTGTTTATCCTCTCTGTTTCCTTCTTCCCCAAGACCTCATATGTACTAAGCCAAAGCCACTTGCAAGGGAGTGGGCCTCATTTGGGCCCCCATTAGGCTTGGCATTGGAGGCCACATTTTAATAAATGCACCAACAGCCCCACATGGTCCCCTTGCCACCCAGAGAAAGAATCTGGTACCATCTCCCCGGCTCTGTAAGCAACCTCTCCCTGCTCATGGCTTGCTCACATGTGCATGTCAAGAGATCACAGATAAGAAAATCTACCTTTTCAGCCGTCCTGGGGGCTGCATCAGTCTGACTTTCAGAGGCAGCAACGGGCATGTGCTGTGGTGGGGGACAGTGAACGGTGTTTCGGTGTTTTCAGAAACTCACAGTGTACTCTTCCTTTGTTGTGCTATTAGGCAAGCACCCAATAACACCAGCTGCTATTATGGAGATGCTTCTGAGACAGCTGGATGGGTTGCACAGAGTGGAGTGGCTGAGATATGATGTGATCATACACAAGCGGTGGGCGGGAACTTATTCAAAAGATAACAGTGGGAACCTTTGAGCAGGACGGCTTTGGGAAAGGCAAGGGCTGTAAAGAAAGCAATAGAATCTTTCTCTCAGGGCAAAGATCAGAGGAATGTAATACAGCATTCAGCAGGAGAATAAGAACTGAGGACTTACATAGCTAACAGTACCCAAGTGCCTAACCAAGTGGCCTCTTCCATTCACTAGCAAGGATATTTTCAGCACTTGCTGTGTGGTGTTCCCTGTGTTATAAACACCCCAAAGACAAAGCAAAACATATACTAGAGGCCGTTTAGTGCGATCTCCCATCAGAAAGGGCCCAGTTAATCCCAGGTCCTCCATTTGCTGGCTGTGTGTCTTTTCATCTGATACCAAACCTCTCTGTGCCTCAGTCTCCTAATCTTAGAAACAATGCTTTTCTCATAGGTGGTAAGGATTGCATGAAATGTACAAGTAAGGGCATAGCATAGTGCCCAGCATATCATCAGCACTCAAAAATTAGATGAGATTAATTTTAGTAAAGTACTTTTTACGAATATCCCAGGTAGACTCTGGTCAGTGCTCACGCTGGGAGAAATTCAAAAGAAAGAGAGAAAATGTGCCTGAGACAGGAGCACGGGGGCCTCTTGGATGAGGAGACATAGGCAAAACTTACAAGACCTGTTCCCTTATGAGGTGTGAAAAGGAAGGCATCCTGGTCTTGAATTTTCAGATTCATTTCAATCAAAAAGGTTGGAAAGGCAGGAGAAGTGTCTGCAAATTAAAATTTATCAGAGGTGGAAGTCATTTATATGGGCAAAGTCATAGTAATTAATTCATATGCCATGGAATATAAGACACACAATTATATCCCACTGAGAAAACATAAAAACTATTAACGGAACAATAACACTCTGCCCTTTTAATAGTTAGGGTAAGATGCATCCCAATTTCAGATATGTTAAAAGGTGAAAAAAGGAAAATGCACTTGAGAATCAGCAAAGTGTGACATTTGCCATGTTCTACAATAGTGCATTTTAAGAGCATTTTTTCATTGAATCTGCACAATTAAATAGGTCTAATGGAATCCATTTGACAGATGAGGATACTGAGGCACAATGCAGCAAAGTAACTTGCCTAGGGCCCTGTAACAAGTAAACACCGAAACTGGTGATCAGATTTGGAGCTGCCCCACCAAAAGTCCAAAAACTTCCCATCGTACTATACATAAAATGCCTAAAATCCAGAGGTGCTGGGTGCGAAGGGGCAAGGAGAAGCAGTGGAGTTTGTCCAGACGCTAGAGAGCCCTGAGGCTGGGGTAGGGAATGGCCATCCACTCAAGGAGGCTTCACTGCCCTGTGGTGTGGCAGGCACCATGATGAGTACTGAGGGGAGGCAGCCTCTAGCAGGAGACAAACCTGGTCCCTGCTTTCGCAGAGCCCCAGGACGAGCAGGGGACCAGCAGCCAGCCAGACCGTTCAGGGTGAGGGTGTGCACAGAACGCATGTAGGAGAAAACTTGAAACCAGTGCTGGGGCCTGTGAGGACTTCCTGGAGGAAGTGACTTCTCACAGAGACCCGAAAGATGGGTTGGAAGAGGGAAACTATGTGGCACTGAGCAGCAGTGCCCACCCGGCATTCCACATGCTCCTCCACGTTACCCAGCCTCCCCTACAGTTACAATAGGACCACATGACCAATTCTGACTGATAGAAAGAGACAGGTGCCACTCCCAGACTAATCCTGTTAAGGTCCAGGTGCCTCCTCCAACCTTTTTTCTTTTGCAGCAGTGACCTTGGCTGGAGAAGTAGCCACCTGGAGAAGGACCCACTGGATCCACATTGTACCTCACAAGAGTGAGACACAAACCATACTGTGTTAAGTCACTGAGATTTGGGCATTTTGTTACTACCAGATAACCTACCTGATTCTAACTAATCCAATAGGAAAGCATGTTCCTTGCAGGAAAAAACAAAAATACAAAAGCAAAAGAGAACACGGCACCTTGGAGGAGGCGGATGCCTCTCCTGGCTGGAGCAAGAACACCGGGGGCCAGTGGTGTGAGATAAAGCCAGAAGGGTGGGTGCCTGCCAGGGCCCTGCAGGCCGGGAAGGGAGTCTGGGCTGCTCTGCCTCAGAGAATGGGTTAGACAGGGAGATAGACCAGGTGACAGATGCTGGAGACTCCAAGACCTGAGCATGACGATGAGGATGACTATAAAGAAGCAGGTGTGAGAAATGCCACAACTTGGAATCTATCAGAATCTACTGATTTGAATGCAGGGGACAAGAGAGAGGGCTGGGTCACATTTGCCTCCCAGGTTGTGAGCTTGAGAGCCTGGAATAATGGCAGTGTCCTCCATGGGAAAGGGAAAATCCTAAGAGAAGATGTTTCTAAGGAAGTGCTGATGAGTCTACCATGGAACACACTGAGGCGAGGTTTTTTTTTTTTTTTTTTGAGATGGATTTCTCTCTTGTTGCCCAGACTGGAGTGCGATGGCATGATCTCGGCTCACCACAACCTCCGCCTTCCGGGTTCAAGCTATTCTACTGACTCAGCCTCCCAAGTAGCTGGGATTAAAGGCATGTGCCACCGTGCCCAGCTAATTTTCTATTTTTAGTAGAGACAGGGTTTCTCCTTGTTGGTCAGGCTGGTCTCGAACTCCTGACCTCAGGTGATCTGCCCGCCTCAACCTCCCAAAGTGCTGGGATTCTAAAAGAGCATTCTGAAAGAGCATTGGTCCAGACTCTGCTGAGTCCTGGGCTGCAGTTCCTCCCCATTTCTTTTCATTCACAACAGGTTCCCCTAGACATGCTCTCTAGATTAAGGCGTCTGTGACAGGCTGAGTTTTCCTAAATGCTTTACAAAGACCAGTTAATTGCACTAATTTATCTATCAGCTTTTTCTGGAATGAGCTCCTAAGACGTAATTAGACAATTGTCGTTAAACCTAGGGAACAGCTCCCTGAGAGCAGTCAGCAGTGAGACGGTATGTTTTTCATTGCAGCTGCCACCTGCGGTGCTTGCAGGAAAATAGGAAGAAACAGAGGCAGAGAGGTGACAAGGAAGAGAAGGAGCTCCCTGGGACGGCAAAGCCACCGCCCGGTGAGTGGTTCCCAGGAGAGGATGTGCTGAAACCCTGCGCTGGTTTGTTTCGCTCTGGCAGCCAGCTGCTGGCTCTCAGGATCCAATTGCTACCTCTTCAGGGTTCTTGAGAACGGGCTTACGGTTTGAAGTTGGCTGTGGCAAGAGTATTTACAGCATGGAATCAACAAACGCTGTGAACCGGGGCTTTTTTTGTGGAAGAAGTGGGGAGCCCGTGTACCAGTGAATTATGGGATACCAGTGTACCAAGGGTTCACACCACAGGAAGGTTGTGGGGGGATGTGAAGGGTCTCGGTCCCTGGCTCCACTCATTTCTCAAGTAAAAATCGAACAGCCATTCATGATACTCACTTTCCTCTCATCTTCCATTTCCAATCCATCGCATGCTCTCCATCCTATGTTCTAAATATGTCTACATTGTGCGGTCCTGCCCCCCTCACTCGTGGAGCCCAACCACACCACCCACTCTCCTGCTCCGACTCGCATACTCCTGGAGTCCCTCCTCCTAGAACGGCCAGTGCCTTCTCATCGTTCAGGTCTCAACTTCAATGGCTCTCCTCTTAAAGACTTCCCTAGACTATGCCATCTAAAGTAGCACCCCCATATGATTTTCTTCTTTTTTTGCTTGGTCTCCTTCAAAGCTCTTTCATACTGGGTAATACTTTTGTTGCATAATTCCTTGCTGGCTTCCTCCTGGAGTGGGAACCCCCCCGAGGTCAGCTTGTTTTCTATTCTATTGCGGATACCTCCCACATAATTGGAGATCAAGAAGTATTTATTGTGGAAATGGATGAAGAGGCAAACTCCCCAGTTTTGTAGTTGGGAGTGATACCAGGACCCTGCTTTTCAGATTTGGACTTCCTTAAAGTTGTAGCGTTTTGCTATTGTAAAAATTCAAACAAATTGAATTCACGTTATGGACAATTTCACTGATACCAGGAGGCCTGCCCAGTGGCCCCATGGAAATAAGATGATGGACATTCCCTGCCTTCCTGATACTGGAGTGCACTTCAAAGATCCATCTAAGTCAATGAGCCCACTTTCCCATTGCATTGCGTCATTCCAAAACCCCCTCTCATCACCATGGCACTCCACGTAAAATCAAGGGGAGGGGACTACCTGGCACTCTGACCTTAACTCCTAAGCCTGGGGTGTTTGTTTTGGCGATTTCTTATTTTTCTCTGAGGCCTCTTGATGTCATGGGACACTCAGCACCTGCTCCATAAGTACAAAAGGATTTAGGTTTACCAAACATCTTGGCACCAAGAGAGCTGCTTGGCTCCTCCCACATCCAACATCAGCATGAGATAAATACCAGAATTATAGAGATCAACCACCTCAACAAGGGGAAGAGAAAATGTCCTGAAGTGAGAGAACGCCAGGGTCACTGGCCGACTCAACTCAAGAGCTAAAGCTACACATACTGTGTGGTAGGGTGGGGACAGGGATACAAAGCAGTGTGGCCAGGAGACCCTCAGGTGACCTCCAGGGATCAGTTGGTGTTCACATCCAGTATAATTCCTTCCCCTGAGTGTGGGTAGAAACTGTGACTTGCTTCTAGCCAATGGAACATAGCAAACATGAAGGGATTTTGCTGACTGAATGGCCCAAATCAGTTTGTGAGTTCATCAAAAGAGAGATTATCCTCAGTAGGCCTGACTTAATCCAGTGAATGCCTTAGAAAAGAGACTATGCCCTCCCCAAGGGGAGAGAGATTGTCCTTGCTGGCCCGGTGAAGTAAGCAGCCGTGCTGAAGAAGTCTCCACAGCAAGGAACTAGGGTCACTGCCTCCACCTCCAGCCAACAGCAAGCAGACATCTGAGGGCCTCAGTCATATACCCACAGGAATGTGTGACACCCTCAGTCACACCACAGCACAAATGAACTTGGGAGTGAATTATTCCCCAATCAAGCCTCCAGACGAGAATGCTACCAAGTGAATGCCTGAGCGCAGCCACATGAGGCACCAAGCAGAGGGCCTAGTTAAGGTGCACCTGGACTCCTGGCCCACAGAAGCTGTGAGATAATACGCCTGTGTTGTTTTAAACCATTAGGAGGGTGGTGATTCGTTAGACAGCAATAGATAACTAATGCAGGCAGTGACATGAGCTGATCCCAGGGAAGAATGGGACAGAAATAGCAACCGGAGATGCATTACTTGCCCAACCTTTGATTCATCATGTCCCACCCTTTGTAACATCCTACTTGTGGTACTCGCAATTCATTTCTGCTCCCAGACAAAGCATTTCAGACACTCCCTAGGGTGTAAACTCGGTCATTCATCAACTTATTGAACATCTACTATGTGCCAGGCCCTGGGTGTCCTAAGAATTCAAAGATAACTATAACCTGGTCCTTCTTTCAAGGAGCTTAAAGACTAGGAGGACAGATGGCACACAGGTAACATAAGTCATTCCTTCATTAGCACATATTTACGGAAGGCTACCAGAGTGGTCGGGCACTGCACTAAACACGTGACCAGAGAAGGATAAAGACCTGCCCAGCTGGAGGTTTCAATCAAACTGGGGAGAGCCTCAGTGGTGTGTTGAGTCAGTTCATACCAGCTTGCAAGAGCCAATTGTTAAATGTTTGGTAATCTTGTGATCCAGTTGCTAAACACAGTCATCATTAAAAGTTAAATGATTTTAACTTACAAGTAAACACATTATATTAAAAACAGGCACAGTGGCTCATACTTGAAATCCCAGCACTTTGGGAGGCCAAGGTGGGAGGATGGCTTGAACCCAGGATTTCGAGACCAGCCTGGTCAACATATGGAGACCCCACCTCTACGAAAAATTTAAAAATTTTTCTGGGTGTGGTGGTGCATGCCTGTGGTTCCAGTCACTTGGGAGGTTAAGGCGGGAGGATCACTTGAGCCTGGGAAGTCAAGGCTGCAGTGGGCTGTGATCACACCATTGCACTCCAGCCTGGGTGACAGAGTGAGACCTGGTCTCAAAAAAAACAAAGTAATACTGAAAACCCATCCGTTCCCAATTATTTTTCTAACTTTTACTATTACCTGTGCTCTTGAAGTTATTTACATATAGTGTATCCGTATGGAAGAAATATCACATAGTGGTGTGCTGCTGTGCATGTCTTCCCAGCTACACCTTAGTGATTTCACAAGGGTGGCTTGAAATTAGTCACAGCATGTGCATTTACACCGTGGAAATTGACAGACACTGTAAGTTTGAGCTTGATTTCTTGCTTTGTGGTTGTCTAAACCCTAGACTTAAGAAAGGGTTGGAGAAAATGTTAATAATGCAGATTAAACATTAAGGTATGTCTGTGGCCATTACATTGTGAATGGGAAAACAAGGAAATATTCTTCCAGTATTCAAAAACCATTATCTGATTCAGCAAAGAAGTCATTCATGTCACTGCGGTTGAGTGGAGTTTTGACTGTGTCTTCATGGTTTTGCTTTCATCTTATTCATTAATTTAAATGGAAACATCAACCAATGTTCATGACAGAACTACACTCATTCATTTGATGACCTGAGAGACCTCTCCACTAAATGGGAAACTAAGCAACTATGCATTCACAGTCTACTTTTGTGAAATCACGGTTAAACTGCAACTACAGGTTGGCTAATTCAAGAAGCTGGCAAAAATGAGTGAAAGTATGCTGTAGGCCAACTGGCTGTATGGAATTTACAATGGGTATTGCATATCTTATTATTATTTAAATTTTAAGATGTGTGTTTGCTACACACCCTCAGTACCAGTAAAACATAACCCACTTATGTATGTACAGATATGTATACATTTTTTTCCTAGAGAGTTCATTGACAAACTATCAGACCACCACTCATGGAGACAGATAGAAGACAATCAGTAGGTTAAGAGCAAGCCTCAGGGTACCCACAAAGTCCTGGGGGAGTGGAGGGGTGTGATTTCTCACACTGAAAGGGTCTGAAGGGGTGATTTCTGACCTGGGTTTTGCTCTCAGTGAGGTTGGGAGGGTGTAGTAAGACACTGATTCTGGACGTCACCCTGTCCCTGGTCTGATCAACAGCCAGCCCAACGCTGGGCCTCCTTGGGTCTGGATAAGGAAGGAGAACAGCATCAGTCATGGTGTTCCCTTTGCTGCTCCCTGTGTGAGTCCTGTTTCCAGCATCCTCCACAGCCCTAGAGATGGGGGCCCACTGCTGAGGTAGCAAGCCCTCCACACATGTCAGGACCTCTTGCAAAGGAGGAGGGCAGTCAAGTGAATGGGAGCACAGGGAAAGACAGCAGTTGAAAGGGCGGACACTGCCCCACGAGCCCTGCCCCCTGCTGCACACTGGATATGCATCTTGTAATTTCATCCTCATGTCAACTCGATGGGGCACCTCTCTTAACAGCCTCATTCTACAAAGGACACTGGAGCTCAGAGAAATGAAATGACTTGCCCAAGCAAGCTCACACTGCTGCCCAGCGCAGGAGCCGGGATTTGAACACAGGCAACCAGACCACATGCATGCTGTAGTGGTGGGTAATGCTGGCTTCCTCCCAGGCATCTAAGTGATGATGAAATGTGAATGTGACAGGGAAACATGGAGAAAACGACAGCCTCATCCATAGCCATGATGACAATGAAGATGAGATGATGATGTGATGATCTGCGAGAATCATAAATACAATGCTTCCTTTCATTTGATTTTCAGATTTCTTTAGGGATGGACTGATTCCTCCATCTAGCAGGAAACACATTTTTCATTCTTTTCACACATTTTATTGAGCTCCTACTGTATTCTAAGCATGCGAGACGGCCCCAAAAAAAAAAAAAAAAAAAAAAAAAAAAAAGGCAACACAGGCAAGAGGAAGCAAATGGCAGCGTCCCTCTGATAACGTCCACCCAGCCTGTATCAGGAAGTGGATCTACTCTGGGTGTTCATCGTATCCACAGAACCAGCCTGATTTATGGCCCAGAAAAGGTATTAATGAAGTATTTGCTGATGAACAGCTGGACAGAGGAATGCCATAAGTCTTGGTTAAACCAGAGTATCAGCCTTCCCTGCCCCACTCCAAAGGTGCCTGGACACAACCTGCGTAAGGAAACTCCCAGGAGCTCCTTCAGACCCCAAATGTGCTCAATGTCTGTGTTCTCTGAGCTGCTTCTAGCCTCAGGCTGCCCCTGGGAGAAGACACACCAGCCCACATGCCTGACTGGCCCACCCACTCAGAGCCTGGCTCCTGGGAGGGAAATTCCAGGTCACGCACCTTTGTTGGCCTCTGCCTCCCCTAAGTCACTGGAGAAGCCAGGGAAAGAGGATATATTCCAGCCAGCCCAACTGCCTGGAAGCCAGGGAGGGTGAGTATTCCCTGTTAGAATAAAAGAAAAACAGCTGTGAACCCCAGTAAAAAAAATGCTATGAGGTGTCCATAAAGGCTTTCTTCCAGGATCTCTAAATCCTTGCCCCACTCAGACACTTTCTTAAACCTAGGAAAGCAGTGATGACACAGGAGCTACCTCTGGTTCACACCCCGAGGATTTCCCAGTGTTGTTAAATCTGTGCCCATGCCGGAGGGGGGCTTGCCCCTGGGAAGCTGAGCAAACATGCAGCTGAAAGGAAAGGCATGTGGAGACGCCACATGGACTATTTATCCTGAACTTTATGATGATGATTCCAAAATGACATCTGTTAACTGCAGAAAAGGGAGAAAGTTAAAATAGCCATAACACCTCCTCCAGGAAACAGCCATTGTTGACAGTTTGCTGCATCTCCTGCAGTCTTTCATCTCTACGTGGGTTTGTTTCTTTACATTGTTTTCATCAGAACCATTCCTGGGATACTATTTTAAAATGTGTGACTATGTGGAAAGAAAAGGAGACATCAGATCCTGTTTCCCCAACATCACTAAGCTGCTCCCCCACCCCCATTTTTTTGGCAGCCTTAGGAAGGATGAGAGGAGCTCCAGAATTTATGGTTGGCACTGAAGTTAAATTATGGTAGATACTGAAGTTCTCACCACCCTGACAAGTGGAGGTTTGGAGTGAAATTTAACTTGATTTAGAAAAATAAAGAAATATGAGATTTCTTATACCCATGGCAGAGAGTAACATTCATGCCAATTGATGAATGGCTGCTTGGCTAGCAAGGAAAAAGGGAGAGAAGAACAGAGAAAAACAGAAAGTGAAGGACAAAGAACAAGAGAGAAGCACGTATATATGCCTGTGAATGCATAGAAAACTCTAGAAAAATACTTAGAAATTATGAACAGTGGTTCATCTTCAAGAGTGGGTAAAGATGAGCATTTGAATAGATATTTCACATAGCTCTGCACTGTTCTGAATATTTTACCATGAACAAGTATTACTTTCATAATTATTAAAACATTTGAAACAATGTTCCCACTCCAAATATTATGAATAGGTTACATGACAAAGGAGAATTAAAACTGAAGATGGAATTACAGTTGCTAATCAGCTCATCTTAAAATTGGGAGAATGGGGGAAACCTGGGCAAGGTGGCCGAATAGGAACAGCTCCAGTCTGCATGCAGCCCCCAGTAAGATCAATGCAGAAGTCGGGTGATTTCTGCATTTCCAACTCAGGTACCTGGCTCATCTCATTGGGACTGGTTAGACAGTGGGTGCAGCCCACAGAGAGTGAGCCAAAGCAGGGTGGGGCATCACCTCACCCAGGAAGCACAAGGGGTGAGGGAACTTCCTCCCTTAGCCAAGGGAAGCAATGAGAGACTGTGCCTTGAGGAACTGTGCACTCCAACCCAGATACTACACTTTTCCCACAGTCTTCACAACCCACAGACCAGGAGCTTCCCCCCAGTGCCTATGCCACCAGGGACCTGGGTTTCAAGCACAAAACCAGGTGCTCATTTGGGCAGACACTGAGCTAGCTGCAGGAGTTTTGTTTTCATACCCCAGCGGTACCTGGAGCTCAAGGAAAACAGAACCATTCACTCTCCTGGAAAGAGGACTGAAGCCAAGGAGCCAAGTGGTCTAGCTCAGCAGATCCCACCCCCACAGAGTGCAGCAAGCTAAGATCCATCCACTGGCTTGAAATTCTCAATGCCAGCACAATAGTCTGAAGTCCACCTGGGATGCTTGAGCTTGGTGGAGGGAGGGGCATCTGCCATTACTGAGGCTTGAGTAGGCGGTTTTCCTCTCAAAGTGTAAACAAAGCTGCAGGGAAATTGGATCTGGGCAGAGCCCACTGAAGCTTAGCAAACCAGCTGTAGCCAGACTGCCTCTCTCTCTAGATTCCTCCTCTCTCTGCTGGACATCTCTAAAAGAAAGGCAGCATTTCCAACTGAGGTACCCAGTCAGGGGCTTATAGATTGAACTCCCATCTCCCTGGGACAGAACATCTGGGGAAAAGGCAGCTGTAGGCACAGCTGCAGCAGACTTAAACATTCCTGCCTGCAGAATCTGAATAGAGTAGCGGATATCCCAGCACAGAGCTCGAACTCTGCAAAGGGACAGACTGCCTCCTCAAGTGGATCCCTGATGTCCATGACTCCTGATTGGGCGACACCTCCCAGCAGGGGTCAACAGACACCTCATACAGGAGAGCTCTGGCTGGCATCTGGCAGGTGCCCCTCTGGGACAAAGCTTCCAGAGGAAGAAACAGGCAGCAATCTTTACTGTTCTGCAGCCTTCACTGGTGATACAGACAAACAGGGTCTGGAGTGGACCTCTAGCAAACCCCAGCATACCTGCAGCAGAGAGGCCTGACTGCTAGAAGGAGAATGAATGAACAGAAAAGAATAGAATCAACGTCAACCAAAAGGATATCCACAAGAAAATCCATTCGAAACTTACCAACATCAAAGACAAAAGGTAGCTAAATCCACAAAGATGAGGAAAAATCAGCACCAAAAAGTTGAAAATTCCAAAAAAAGAGAACACCTCTTCTCCTCCAAAGGAACACAACTCCTCACCAGCAAGGGAACAAAACCGGACAGAGAATGAGCTTGATGAATTGACAGAAGTAGGTTTCAGAAGGTGGATAACAACAAACTCCTCCAAGCTAAAGGAACATGTTCTAAGACAATGCAAAGAAGCTAAGAACCTTGATAAAATCTTAGAGGAATTGCTAACTAACTAGTTTAGAGAAGAACATAAATGACCTGATGGAGCTGAAAAACACAGCACGAGAACTTCAGGAAGCATACACAAGTATCAAAGGCTGAATCAATCAAGTGGAAGAAAGGATATCAGACATTGAAGATCAACTTAATGAAATAAATTGTGAAGACAAGATTGGAGGAAAATAGAAAGGAAAGAAACAAACAAAACCTCCAAGCAATATGGGACTAAGTGAAAAGACCAAACCAATGACTGATTGGTGTACCTGAAAGTGACGAAGAGAAAGAAACCAAGTTGGAAAACACACTTCAGGATGTTATCCAGGAGAAGATCCCCAGCCAAGACAGGCCAATATTCAAATTCAGGAAATACAGAGAACACCACGAAGATACTCCTCAAGAAGGGCAACCCCAAGACACATAATCCTCAGATTCTCCAAGGCTGAAATAAAGGAAAAAATGTTAAGGGCAGCCAGAGAGAAAGGTCAGGTTACCCACAAAGAGAAGCCCATTAGACTAACAGAAGATCTCTCAGTAGAAATCCCATAAGCCAGAAGAGAGTGGAGGCAAATGTTCTTTTCTTAAAGAAAAGAATTTTTAACCCAGAATTTCATATCCAGCCAAACTAAGATTCACAAGTGAAGGAGAAATAAAGTACTTTACAGACAAGCAAATGCTGAGAGATTTTGTCACCACCAGGCCTGCCTTACAAGAGCTCCTGAAGGAAGCACTGAACATGGAAAGGAAGAACCAGTACCAGCCACTGCAAAAACATACCAAATTATAAAGACCATTGACACTGTGAAGAAACTGCATCAAATAATGGGCAAAATAACCAGCTAGCATCATAATGACAGAATCAAATTCACACATAACAATATTAACCTTAAATGTAAATGGGCTAAATGCCCCAATTAAAAGACACAGACTGGCAAATTGAATAAAGAGTCAAGACCCATTGGTGTGCTGTATTCAGGAGACCCATCTCATGTGCAAAGACACACATAGGCTCAAAATAAAGGGATGAAAGAATATCTGCCAAGCAAATGGAAAGCAAAAAAAAAGCAGGGATTGCAATCCTAGTCTCTGATAAAACAGACTTTAAACCAACAAAGATCAAAAAAGACAAAGAAGGGCATTACATAATGGTAAAGGGATCAATGCAACAAGAAGAGCTAACTGTCCTAAATATATATGTACCCAATATAGGACCACCCAGATTCATAAAGCAAGTTCTTAGAGACCTACAAAGAGGTTTAGACTCCCACACAATAATAGTGGGAGACTTTAACACCCCAGTGTCAGACAGATCTACAAGACAGAAAATTAACAAGGATATTCAGGACTTGAACTCAGCTCTGGACCAAGTGGACCTAATAGACACCTACAGAACTCCCCGCCCTAAATCAATGGAATATGCATTCTTCTCAGCACCACATCACACCTACTCTAAAATTGACCACATAATTGGGAGTAAAGCACTCCTCAGCAAATGCAAAAGAACAGAAATCATAACAAACAGCCTCTCAGATCACAGTGCAATCAAATGAGAACTCAGGATTAAGAAACTCACTCAAAACTGCACAACTACATGGAAACTGAACAATCTGCTCCTGAATGACTACTGGGTAAATACGGAAATTAAAGCAGAAATGAATAAGTTCTTTGAAACCAATGAAAACAAAGACACAACCTACCAGAATCTCTGGCACACAGCCAAAGCAGTGTTCAGAGGGAAATTTATAGCACTAAATGCCCATGGGAGAAAACAGGAAAGATCTAAAATCGACACCCTAACATCACAATTTTAAAAACTAGAGAAGCAGGAGCAAACAAATTCAAAGGCTAGCAGAAGATAAGAAATAACTAAGATCAGAGCAGAACTGAAGGAGATAGAGACACGAAAGACCCTTCAAAAAATCCAGGAGCTGGTTGTTTGAAAAGATGAACAAAAATAGATAGACTGCTAGCCAGGCTAATAAAGAAGAAAGAGAGAAGAATCAAATAGACACAATAAAAATGATAAAGGGGATATCACCACTGATCCTACAGAAATACAAATTACCATCAGAGAAAACTATAAACACCTCTACACAAATAAACTAGAAAATCTATAAGGAATGGACAAATTCCTGGACACATACACCCTCTCAGTACTAAATCAGGAAGAAGTCAAATCCCTGAATAGAATAATAACAAGTTCTAAAATTGTCGCAGCAATTAATAGCCTACCAACCAAAAAAATCCCAGGACCAGATGGATTCACAGCTGAATTCTACCAGAGGTACAAAGAGGAGTTGGTACCATTCCTTCTGAAACTATTCCAAACAATAGAAAAAGGACTCCTTCCTAACTCATTTTATGAGGCCAGCATCATTCTGATACCAAAACCTGTTAGAGACACAACAGAAAAAGAGAATTTCAGGCCAATACCCCGCTGAACATAGATGTGAAAATCCTCAATAAAATACTGGCAAACTGAATTGAGCCACACATCAAAAAGCTTATCCACCATGATCCCTCAGATGCAAGCCTGGTTCAACACATGCAAATCAATCAACATAATCCATCACATAAACAGAACCAATGACAAAAACCACATGATTATCTCAATAGATGCAGAAAAGGCCTTTAATAAAATTCAACATCGCTTCATGCTAAAAACTCTCAATAAACTAGGTATTGATGGAACATATCTCAAAATAATAAGAGCTATTTATGACAAACACGCAGCCAATATCATACTGATGGGCAAAAACTGGAAGCATTCTCTTTGAAAACTGGCACAAGACAAGGATGCCCTCTCTCACCACTCCTTTTCAACATAGTATTGGAAGTTCTGGCCAGAGAAATCAGGCAAGAGAAAGAAATAAAGGGTATTCAAAGAAGAAGAAGAAATCAATTGTCTCTGTTTGCAGAGGACATGACTGGATATTTAGAAAACCCCACTGTCTCAGCCCAAAATCTCCTTAAGCTGATATGAAACTTCAGCAAAGTCTCAGGATACAAAATCAATGTGCAAAAATCACAAGCATTCTATACAATAATAACAGACAAACAGAGAGCCAAATCAGGAGTGAACTCCCATTCACAATTGCTACAAAGAGAAAAAAATTCCTAGGAATACAACTTACAAGGGATGTGAAGGACCTCTTCAAGGAGAACTACAAACCACTGCTCAAGGAAATAAGAGAGGACACAAACAAATGGAAAAACATTCCATGCTCATGGATAGGAAGAATCAGTATCATGAAAATGGCCATACGGTCCAAAGTAATTTATAGATTCAATGCTATCCCCATCAAGCCACTATTGACGTTCTTCACAGAATTAGAAAAAACTACTTTAAATTTCATAGGAAACCAAAAAAGAGCCTGTATAGCCAAGACAATCTTAAGCAAAGAGAACAAAGCTGGAGGCATTATGCTACCTGACTTTATACTATAAGGCTAAAGTAACCAAAACAGCATGGTACTGGTTTGCCAAAATTGATATATAGACCAATGGAACAGAACAGAGGCCTCAGAAATCTGATCTTTGACAAACCTGACAAAAATAAGCAATGGGGAAAGGATTCCCTATTTAACACGTGGTGTTGGGAAAACTGGCTAGCCATATGCAGAAAACTGAAACTAAACCCCTTCCTTACACCTTATACAAAAATTAACTCAAGATGAATTAAAGACTTAAACAAAAGACCTAAAATCATAAAAACCCTAGAAGAAAACCTGGTCAATACCATTAAGGACATAGGCATGGGCAAAGACTTCATGACTAAAACACCAAAAACAATGGGAACAAAATCCAAAATTAACAAATGGTATCTAAAGAGCTTCTGCACAGCAAAAGAAACTGTCATCAGAGTGAACAGGCAACCTACAGAATGGGAGAACATTTTTGCAATCTATCCATCTGACAAAGGGCTAATATCCAGAATCTACAAAGAACTTAAACAAATATACAAGAAAAAAACAACAACCACCACCTCAAAAAGTGGATGAAGGACATGAACAGACACTTCTCAAAAGAAAACATTTATGCAGCCCACAAACATATGAAAAAAAGCTCATTATCACTGGTCATTAGATAAATGCAAATCAAAACCACAGTGAGATACCGTCTCACGTCAGTTAGAATGGCAATCATTAAAAAGTCAGGAAACAACAGATGCTGGAGAGGATGTGGAGAAATAGAAACACTTTTACACCATTGATGGGAGTGTAAATTAGTTCAACCATTGTGGAAGACAGTCTGGTGATTCCTTAAGCATCTAGAACCAGAAATACCATTCGACCCAGCAATCCCATTACAGGGTATATACCCAAGGGATTATAAACTATTCTACTATAAAGACACATGCACATGTATGTTTATTGCAGCACTATTCACAATAGGAAAGACTTGGAACCAACCCAAATGCCCATCAAAGATAGACTGGATAAAGAAAATGTGGCACATATACACCATGGAATACTATGCAGTCATAAAAATGGATGAGTCTATGTCCTTTGCAGGCACATGGATGAAGCCAGAAACCATCATTCTCAGCAAACTAAGACAGGAACAGAAAACCAAACACCACATGTTCTCACTCGCAAGTGGCTACTGAACAATGAGAACACATGGATACAGGGAGGGGAACATCACATACTGGGGCCTGTCAGAGGGTGGGGGGCTAGGGGAGGAATAGCATTAGGAGAAATACCTAATGTAGATGATGGGTTGATGGATGCAGCAAACCACCATGGCACGTGTATATCTATGTAACAAACCTGCACATTCTGCACATGTATCCCAGAACTTAAAGCATAATAAAAAGTAAACAAATAAAAAGCAAAGAAATGAATGGAAGAATAAATTATTAATGCTTACAAGGGAAATTTGTAACTCAATTAGTATTTTATACTCAACTTCATCTCTCATGCCAAGGCCCTGATTTCATTACAAAGCCGATCAGACCACAAGGCACATGTGGCCACTTTGGATCTGGTCAATTACCAGGATGAGGGAAACTGTAAATTGTTGGTCGCTTCTTGCTGGCACCTTGGTGTAGTCATGCTTTGTAGCTTTCTCCCTCAGTTTCAGAGCACACCTGGCTTCCTTTTATTAATCAAGGCCTGTAGCAGCTGTGAAAAATGCTGCTGATTTGATGCTGAAGAGAATGTAAAGAAACCCCTGCCTGGGGCCTGGTCTAGTTTCTCTCAAAGATTAGAAGTAGAAAAATCAATGCAACAGTCATTTATCCCATTGGTGAGCCAACTCTTCTGTCTTTGGGCACGCACGAGGTCAAATACAGCATATGCAGCCTATAAGGCACTCACATCTGTGTGCTCCTGTGTATACACACATGCATACATACACCCAGACACACATCTCAGGGTACCCACACTCGGTACACCCCGCAGGCACACAGCCTCACATACACACACAGTGACTCTGTTCTGCCATTTTGTCTCAGACTTGCCAGGGGTGGGCTTTTCTCCTCTGGGCTTTTCCCTTTGAACAAAGCATTCTCATTCAGAAGCTACCCAGCTCTAGGGAAATAATCTTCAGATTAGTTTGTCTGCCTGCCAGGAACACCAGACTATGCTCAGTAAAGAGCAGTACATCATTTCAGGAAACGCTGGGGATCTTGGCTGCTCTGGGGCTCCAGGGAACTTCTGCAGAGTTCTGGAGCCCTCATCACTGATGCCTGCAGCTGTCAGGGAAAAGGTGTGAAAGGGTGTGTGTGTGTGTGTGTTTGTGTGTGTGTGTGTGTCCCTCCACAACTTCCCACTTGAAAGCTGGGTTCCCGCAAGCAAATTGCTTAACTGCTCTGTTCCTCAGTTTCCCCATTTGTAAGCTCTAGGTAATAATAGTACTCCCCCTCGATGTGGTTGTTAGAATGAATTAAGATCATGAATGTGTCTAGTTTAATAGAGTGCCCAGCAGGTAGTAAGTGCTCTATATATGTTGAATGCTGGTGTGGCTGTTATTCCTAGTTCCACCCTCATCTATCTCCCAACTGCTAAGGAACACACACACACACACACACACACACACACACACACTCCTGTCTTAATCAGGTAGTGCTCAAAATCTGACCTTGCATTTGGGTGGCTCTTTTCTTCATGGTTTTCAAAGAACCTTGATATCTGTTTCCTCATTTAAGCCTCAGAAAACCTTGTGAGGTGGCAAGACTGGAATTATTGGTCCCATTTTAAAATGTTTATCAATTTAGGAGCCATTTCTAAAAAGAAGGAAAGAGAGATGCACAAAGGTCACAATACACGCCTATAAAGAGTCATTGTAGTGTGTTTGTAAATACACACACACCCAGAAACCTAGCGCCCAGGAGTTGAGGAGGGGAGGTGAAGATGGTGCTTTGTGACATGTGATCATGTGCAGCCATTAAGAAATCACATCTACAAGTTTTTAATGACCCAGAGAGATGCCCCGGCTGTAACTACGGTGAAAAGAGGAGGATGCCACGCTGAATGCACGGGAAGAGCCGCACAACACAACCACAGAAAGGAAATAACCCAGGACACTACGAGCTAGCCCCAAGGGAAACTGTACTTGCCTGATTTGTTTCCTTTACACTTTTGTTTTCTTCCAAAGTTTTCATGACGGGACCATATTATTTTTATAACTAAATGAGGGAAATGAGAAATAAGCTTTTTGTGGAGTCCTGATGAGGGAAAGGGAGTCAGGCTGCTGAGACCAGGGAAAGCAAAAGGAGAAAGCAGATGAGCTACAAGTCTGCCTTCCTTCATGGTCCAGGACGCAGCCCTCCTGCACAAATAAATAACTCACCATCTCCTGCGCCCAGCTGTCACCAGCCACCTGCAGGTGAGCTCACTGCAACCTTCGTGTCATGGTGCTGCCCCAGCCCTCTTCAGCACACCGCGTCAGCACCACCCTAGAAAATCTCCAGCCAGCCTGTTTCTTTGCAGCTGGCTTCTCTCATGCGGGCTGCCCACTGCCTCCTCGCAACGTATTTTCCTACTGTCTCCAATAAATCGGTCTTTCTTCACCTACAACTGCCTCGGTAAATTATTTTACCCCACGCCACCGGCCCAGAGAGTTGTCAGTTCCCTGCAACACTTTTGTGTTACAATAACTTCCCTAAGCGTATATACAGCTTGGCTGGCAGCAGAGGCGGTGTCCAAGTTCACCGGCAATGAGAGGGCTATTGGCGCTTCCCACCTCCTCCCTGCCACCACAGCAGCCGTTGGCACCAACACCCCAGGGAAAGGACAAATCACCAAGACCTATTGATTATTGTATTTTCAAGACCTCCTGCCAAGCCCTGTATCTAGACTTGACACTGATACCCACTCTCTCCATATTGCCCTCTGAGACAGAAGAGAAGCCATTCTGCCCTCTTTCACCAGGAAATTCTAATTCACGGTGATATTACACCAATAAGAAGTAATGATGATGTCAGGCAGCATTTACTGAGCATCTGCTATGAGCCAGGCCCTTCCAACTTACTCTCTTACTTTATTCACTTGACCATCCTCTAATACAGGGATTATCCTACTTAATAGAAGAGAAAATGGAGCTTCGGAAGGGGAAATTACTCACCAAGGTGACTTCACTGGTCGCTAACAGAGTTAAGACATACAGCAGGCCTATCTGACCCAGGGCCCATGTTCTCCACCTGTGTCATGGGCTAGGTGGTGGTGGAAGGTGGTGGGGAAGGGGGTGGTGACACAGGGAGTGGCATGCCCAGGAACCAGCACCAATGCCAGACCCCGCTGACTGCTGTCCAAGCGTACGGGGGCGAGTGTCCCTCGGATACCTGCTCAGGCTGCTGCTTCAGCGGGACCTTTGCCATTGGAAGGAAATAAGCGATGACTTCATGACAGCAATTAACTCCTCCAAGACCTGAAGACCTCAGGGCGGCTGCCCTGTGCCTTCCCTTCCTCTCAGGGCTGGGGTGAGGATGCCTGGGACTCAGAGATGGGGAAGGAAGGCTTACAGGTCACACAACTTCACAGGGTGCTGGGAATCCCAGCTCCTGGCTCTCAGACCAGTGCTGTCCGTGTTGACTCTGATGCAGAAATGAGCTTATGCTCCATTACCCATCTGTTCATTCAGTAAGTCTTTGTTGAGCACCTGCTGAGTTCCAGGTACTGTTCTAACGAGCAGCACCTGCAAGATCCCTGCCCTTTTGGGATCTGCTTTCCAGTAGAGCAAGACAGGTGACAAGTAAACAATAGTCAGGAAATATCATTTCAGGCTGTTAAGTTTGATAAAGAAAATGAAACAGAATTGCACCTGTGATTAGCGGACTCTTGGCCCCCTAATGGAATTAGGTCTACATCCTGATCCCCAGAGCATGTGAATATATATGAGCAAAGGGGAATTAAGGTCTCAAATGAAATTAGAGTTGCCTATCAGCTGACCTTAAAATAGGGAGAGTAATCTGGATTATCCAAGTCGACCCCGTGTCATCACTGGGTCTTTAAAAGTAGAAGAGGGAAGCAGAAAAAAGAGGGAGATGTAAGCAAGGAAGAATTGTCATGGAGACCCAACGTTGCTGGCTTTGAAGAGGGAGGAAGGGGCCATGAGCCAAGGAATGTAGGTGGTCTCTAGACACCAGAAAGACAAAAAATGGATTTTCTTCTGGAGTCTCCAGAAACGAATGCAAGCCTGCCAACACCCTGATTCCAGCCCAGTGAGACCTGTATCAAGCTCCTGCCCTCCAGCGCTGTTAGATACACACCTGTGTTATTAAGCCGCTGGTCTAGGTTTGTTTGTTACCGCAGCCTCTCAAAGAGGCTTTCCCCCACCACATGCCAAGGAAAGTTCTCCTGGACTCACTTTCATGGGTTCTTCATAGAACGTCTCAATTTTAAATGATTTGCTTGTGAAGGAGTTCGGGAAGTGACATCCCAAAATACGCCACTTTGAGACTTTGAACTGAGGTCACTTGGGGAACAGCACTGCAGGTCACTGCAGGCAGGGGCTCTCCGAGGTTTCCTTTTCTGTCTAAAGACAGATTCTCCAAGAGGGAACACAGCGCCCATGAATCTCCTCCCAGGGAATCTCATCAGCCGAGAGGACTGGCTTGTTTCACAGGAGTCTGAGGGTACACTCTACGTCCAGTCTATAATTACAGGCTGTTGTCACTTGCCCTTCTGAGGGCTCACTCCTCTTTCCCAGAAATCATTTACTCTCCCCTACGGTGCTGACATCCCACCCCTCTCTCACCTGTGAAGAGGGTATACAAGTCCTAAATCTCACTGGGTCTGGGGAATTCCCTTTTCTCTCCTGGGTTGCCCCCATGCATGATAACTGTCTGTACCTTTTCTCTGGTTATTCTCCCCACTGTTGGTGTAATTCCGGGCCAGCCAAGGAAGTTAGAAGGGTAGAAAAAGCCATTTTTACTCCCCTACATTTGTGTGCTTATTGACATTGGAAGTGAGGGTCAGGAGGGCCCCACTGAGGAGGTGACACTGCAGCAGGTCAGGTCTGAACAAGACCCAGGCACCAGTCATGGGCAGAACTGTCCTGGCAGAGGAAGGGACAGCAAGAGGTGAGGAGATGGGATAGAGGACAGGGCCAGTGTTAAAGTCCATCAGGCTGCAGGAAAACACTGCCTAGCCCCGGGGTATATCCAAAGGGGGCCCATGTGCCTACTTGGGGATGGGCAGGAAGAACAGCAGGACTGGGGCCACCCCAGGCACCTCACTGCACAGGGACCACTCCCTGCTTTTCCCTGGCACCAGCTCCCTGGGTCCGCATCTTTATTTCCTGACCAGCTGCTGGACCCCATGCCCCTGAATATTACTTCTAAGGGGTCCACACAGCCTACAGAAGCATTCAGAGTCAACAAACAAGGGGGGAAGTCGCCAGGATCCTGTGTGCCGGGGACCAAGGCAACAACTCCTCCTAAGAGGAAGGACTGTGGGAAGGAGACCATGATTTGTGACAAAGCCTGGGGGTGCTGGATCGAGAGACGGGGAAGCTGAGCCCTCTCAGTGCACTTGGGTCCTAAGGAGAGAGAAGGGAGACAAAAGCTGCATTCACCATTTCACTAAAAGTCTGCACTGACCAGCCCTTCTTTCCTTTCTCCCTCTTTCCCTTTCTCCGCACCCCACCCCTCCAGCTTTAACCTCTAATTCAGTGTGCCCCAACCCAAATCCAGAAACTTTCCCAAACCACTTTCTCTTCCCCATCTTCCTCACTCTTGACCAAGGGGGCCCCCTTTTCCGTCATCCAAGCTCAATATCTTGCAGTGGCCTTTGACCTCCTCCTTCTTTCCTGTCACCTAGTTTCTTGCCTGGGTTCCCCTCTTCCCAGTCAGCTCCTCCAGCACCCCCAACTCCAGTGCAGAGCCTCAGAGCAGGTGATCAGGCACTGCAATTACTCCTCTACCAGCCCTGCACCTCCCAGGGCCTGGGGAGGTTGTCGGCACAGGGTTAGGTTTTTTGTAAGGCTCTTTGGCTGTTTTCAAAGGCAGATTATGGTAGCTTACTCCTGATTAAGTTGCTTGAATCCCCACCCAAATCTCCCTTGCCAAGGCCGGGATAGCTCTGTGGGAAGGGAACAGGCATGGCCCTTCTCCCCAGGCCCCAGACAGGCTCTAGGTCACTCCTCAGGCACGCCAGACTTTAGACTCATTTCCTCCCCCATAAGCACTTAGATCAAACTTCCTCCTTCCTTGTGAGATTGCTTAACAGGGCAGGGAGAGTTGATGGCAAACTTCCTCGAATGAGGACAGAGCCTGAGCCGGGCGGGAGCAGCTAGTCCGCTGGGAGCGCACAACACCCCATCTCACCCTCTGGGCCTGCTGCATCTACCCCTCCAGCAACTGGGAGGTGGGACTCTTAGCAGCTGGCCCAGGGTGGCGGTCGGCTGGGTCAGGGACTCACGGCACCTGCTGGACCACCTCACCTTCTCCACCGAAGCAGCAAAGTGGGAGCCTCGAGCCTTCGGGTACGTCTCCCCCAGAACGGAAAGGGCTATGCCTCCAGGTACACCATTGAGAGAGGGGAAAATGGAGGTAGGGAGGGTGGGAAATAAGGAGTGAAAGAGCCTGAAACAGAAGGATGAAAGGAAAGAAAGAAGGAAACCACATAATCCAAGCGATTCCTGAGATCAGACTCAGGAAAGCAAATAGATTTCATCTGAGGCGCCAAGGCTAATCAACTGAAATCAGCCTGTGATAAGAAGGATTCTGGGGCTGGGTTTGGGCTCAGGGCAAAAGCCTGCTATGATTGATTAGCTGTGTCTACCACAGATACAAGAAGGAGTTGTGGGGCACGCCAGCCAGGGGTTTGATAACCCACACTGCAGGGTTTTTCCTTAACCACAGGGGTCTCTTGACATTTATTCTTTCATTCACTCATCAATTCATTCACAAAAACACATTCTGATGATCAACAATGAGCCACACAAATATTTGAAAAATAAATAAAGAAGAAAGGAATGTTGTTCTTTATCCCCAAATCTCACTTTTCTCATAAGGTAATGTTCTGAAAAGAAGGTGCATGGACCCAAGAGATTTTCTAGCTATGTAATGATGAGCTGGTCCCTGTCACTAAGACTCAGTTTCTTCATCTGTAAAATGGGAGAGAGAGTCTGAATATCCCCTATCAATCCCTGTAGTTCTCATTGTCTAGGCAACTATGATAATAATCACTGAAGTACATAAAATAACATGTATGATGTTCTAAGTGCTCCCCATGTAATAATGCATTTAATCTTCCTATCACCCCTACAAGGAGAGCATGATTAGTCCCATGCTGCAGATGGGGAGCAAAGGCATTGAGAGATTTAATAACTTGCCTGTGCAATCTGGCTGCAAAGCGTGTACTTCTGCCCACTATGCCACACTGACTCTACCCTGCAGTAGATTCTAAGTCCATGGCTGGAAGTGGGTGGCCTGGGTACAAGAGTGTCCTTCCAGATGATTCATCCCATGAGCATTAATTGAGCAGTTCCGCGTGTCAGGTAAACAAGACACAATGATTAACAAGATGAGGTATCATATATGGTTCTAACCAGAAAGAAAAGATTTGCACAGATAGTCATTTTCAAAACAGTTTTGACATACGCCATGGAGATAGCCTGGGAATCAGGGCAGACTTCTCCCAGGAGATTAAGTTTGCTAAGGAATGCTGGGTCCTTCACGACTGAAGGGCAGGGGAGGGAAAGTTTGGGTCAGTGGAGAATCTCTGAGAAGGGGGAATGGGAGGAAAGAAAGAGGAGGGCAGGACGGCTCAGGCAGGTGAGGGATAGTAGCTGGCAGTGGGAGGTGAGGTCAGTGAGGTGGTCGTGCCTAGGTCCGCGCAGGCTGGGGAGGAATCTACCATTGCTCAGCATCTGCCCAAGTCTGCACATATGCCTGTCTGCCCTCATGCGCCTGGAGGTTTAGGGGCTTCTTTCTTATGGCCATCGTGTGCACAGCTCTTCCTGAGTTCAACTCCATGTCTGCACACAGACCCTGCTGCTTCCCATAGGAACTCCATTCCCATAGGAATGGTGAAGCCTCCAGAGCCCAGAGCCCAGAGCCCTAACTTCCTCACTGGCACTTCCCTGGGGTGGGGGATGCTTGAAGTCATCATTTGCCAACATTTTCTGGTGCTGGGGCAGCTGTTCCTCCTTGGAGAAGGCCCACCTATCTAACATTGGCAGGCCTGGTATGACTTCAGGTGGGCAGCCAACAGCCTACCTGGGGGACTGGCAGCCCCCGCCCAGTCTGCAGTCCCAGAGGTCAGGTGCCCTGGAGAGGGGCAGACACTTCCTACAGTTGGTGCCAATTCCCTGCTTCTGGAAGCTCAGAGGTTTGCTCCCCCAAGCACATGGCCTGGGGAGACAAAGATGTAGAGGTTGTGGGGAGAGCAACCCCGTTCGGCATTTGAATCCAGTTCTGCGCTTTCCCAGCTGTGTGATCTTAGGGAAGCTGCCTATCTTATGGGCTTATCTGAGCCTCCCTCCTCTCAAAAGAATGCAGACTTAAACAAATTCCTTGGGATTTGATACTGTGAATTTTGAAAAAGACAATGTGTGCAAAGCACCCACCATGATGCTTGCCACGTAGTAGGTGCACAGTATCGGACAGTGCTATTGTCCAAGCTGTGCACCTCCTACTCGCCAGGTGGTCTGCATGGAACTGGGCATTCAGAAATGATTAGACACTATCTCAGGAAGTTCAAAGCCTAGTGGATAAATTAGTCACACCAATTATCGAGAGTAAAGGGAGTCAGGGATGGCGCTTTACAAGAGAGGTGAACAAGTTCTATTGATCAGTACAAACAGCAGTCCCAATAATGGGCAATGCATATGGAGGGTTGACTGTGTCTATAAAATGGTGCTGAGCACTGTCCATGGATTAGCTGGTTTAAATACAATAACTTTGCATGGGAGATCTTCTCATCCCCATTTTGCAGATGAACTACTGAGGCCTAAGGAGGTGAGGTAACCTGCCTAGGGTGGCAAGGCTGTAAGTGGTAGAGAGAAGCTTTATGCCCAGCTCCAGGATCCATGCTGCTGGCCACCACACTCTGCTGCCCCTCCCACATGCACACACATTGCAGAGACAGTGATCCAGGCCTGCACAGGCCGCAGAAGGGGGTCTTCATAAAGAGGCCACATTCCACAAAGTATGGGATTCCTCTGGCGAGGAGAGGTGAAGGCAGCCCTGGTGGACAAAGCCCCATGAGATGAGACAGGGAGCTGGGAGCTGGGAGTCACCCAGCAGGGCCAGGGAGAGGCTGGGAGCCAGGCACAAGGCCAAGGCCTTGGATCGTTCTGCGGGGTGCACATGGCTCTGTGTTGGAGGAATATTCTGGTGAAACGTCAGGAGCAATGTGGCTTCTGGTATGGAAGCCATCAGGAAGGCTGTTGCTGAAGACAGAGAAAAAGCCAAGAGTTGCCCTGATTCTTTAGGCCCCATGAGGACTGAAGTGTCCAAACCTCAGGAGGGTGGGAGTGTAATCCAAATCTTTTTTGCAGATGTAACTGTAGTTTGAAATGGGAAAATCATGTATCAGGTAGGACTCTTCTGTATGCAAATGACGGAAACCAACTCAAACCAGCCCAACAAATAAAGGACGTGTATTTACATACACAGCAGAAAAGTCCAGAGGTAATTCTGACTTCAAGAAGGCAGATGTAGGGGCTCAAATGACACCCCTAGCTCTGTGTATCTGTCACTGGTAGCCTTTTTTCCATGCCGTTCTATGCTCAGACAGCCTGTCCTCACGTGGTCCCAAAGATATACATAACATCTCCAGTTCGGAGTCATCTCAGCTTAACCACTCCAGCCGAAAGGCAGCTCCTCTCTCCTGGGAAGTCCTTCAAAAGTGCTGGGAGGAGACTGGACATGGTGGCTCACACCTGTAATCTCAGCATTTCAGGAAGCCGAGGCAGGCAGATCGCTTGAGCTCAGGAGTTTGAAACCAGCCTGGTCAACATGGTGAAACCCTGTCCCTACTAAAACTACAATAATTAGCTGGGCATGGTAGCAGGTGCCTGTAGTCCCAGCTACTTGGTACACTAAGACAGGAGAATCGCTTGAACCTGGGAGGCGGAGGTTGCAGTGAGCTGAGATGGCCACTGCACTCTAGCCTGGGAAACAGGGCAAGATTCCATCTCAAAAACAAACAAACAAAAAGTGCTAGGAAGGCTCTGATCTTCTTGGCTTGGGCCACCTGCCCATGTCTGACCACATCTCTGCAACCCAGAGATAGAGCACACTCATCTGCTAGGCCAGGACCACAGGGTCACTCCTAGAGCCAGAGAAGGGGGTCACCCCCACCAACTACATAGGAGGGAGGGGTTGATTTCCAAAGGAAAATTGGGGTGGTCAGCAAAAGAAGAGGGAACAGATGTCCACCACCCCCTGACTCCAGCCGTCCCTACTTCATTAAACTATAGCTAGCAAAGTCACACATGGCAGTACCACATAAGTCATTCTACTTATGTGACACTAGACGAGCCACTTACTTCTCTAAAGCTCTCCTCACTGGTAAATGGAGTTAAGAAAAAGAATCTGCCAATAAGATTGTTGGAAAAATTAAATGAAAAGACACAGGGCTTAATGCTGGCAGAATACTAATAATACTTATTAGAATTATTATTGTGATTATTATTAAGATTATCACTTCTTCAGTGAGATCTCCTGATCCCATCCCTCCCTAGGCAAGACTTATCCCCTAATGGCTTCCCAAGCCACTGTTGACTTGGTTGTGGAGGCCACCACGTTGCTTAATTAAAGAGGTCAAGACCCAGCTGTCTCAGACGGAAATAAATAAATTACCCACTGGGCGGGAGGTGAATGTCTTCATGCTTCATGCTTGATTCCGACAGGCCAGCAGCAGGCCTGCAGGCCCAGAGGGTGAACCCAGATACTCCACGCAGCCCCACCCTGATCCAGTTAGCCCTCTCTGGAGACGCACGCCCAGGATCTCAGTGAAGAGAAATTCAGGGGGGCGGGGGGGGGGCACAAGCTGGCCTCTGGGGCTAATGGACCTGAAGATGTTCAGTATCCTGAGATTTCTCCCATCCCTTCAGACACTGAAGGGAAGGGAAAGGGCTGTGTGCCTGTCCAGAGGGCTCCCTCTCTTTCCAGTTGCTCTGCTGGGACCTGGAGGAACCCATTTTCCAAGTGGAGCACACTCTCTTCTTCAGCCTACTCTGCCTCTTTGAGAAGGACAATGGAGGGTGTGAGGGGCGTCTCCAAAGGAGATCGCAAAAAAGTCGGCTTGATTAGCAACTGCTTACGGCACACTTCCTGTGCGCCAGGCGCTGGGTTTTGGGTGCATTCTGGCCTTTAATCTTCACTAAATTAGAGATGGTGACGGCCATGTGAAAGGAAGCTGAGGCTGAGAAAGGTCTGTGTCCACAATCCCATGGCAGGACCTAGATAGGCACCAAAGCCCTCACTCTTAGGACTATGTTATCCAGACTCCCAATTTCCAGGCCACACGAGGCCTCTGCAAGGTCTAAGGGTGCAAATGTGACTGCAGTGGCCATTTAATAAGGGTGACCTAGGTGCCAGGTACTGAGCATGGCACCTTTCGGGGATGATCTGTCAGGTGAATGGGAAGAAAGTCTCCCTGAAACCTATCTGAGGACAAGGGAGAGGTGGCTGACCCCTGCCGAGTGAGCAGAGCTCATGGAGCCACCCCGCTGAGGAGGGTACTGGCGGGTGAGAGGCTTGGGGGTGGAAGAACAGACTCTTAGAAACTCACTCTTATCTCCTGGGAGCCTCTCCTCTCCATCACCTTCACTGAGCCAAGGCCAGGCAGGCTGAAACTTAGCAAAGGGAACACCTGAGGCTTGGGTCCACCTGGAGCTAAAAGAGGCCACACCTAGGGCAGAGGTGGGCAAACAACAGCCCACAGGTCAAATGCAGCCAACCACGTGTTTTTATAAATAAAGTTTTATTGGAACACAGTCACGTTTATTCATTTATATATTGTCTGTGGCTGCTTTCCTCCTACAAAGGCAGAGTTGAGTAGTTGTAACAGAACATATGGCCTGCCAAGCCCAAAATACTTACTATCTGATCCTTTGCAAGTTGTGCTTGTGTTGTGCAAAGTGGTTAAGAATGTGGTCTCCTGACACACATCGCCTGGGTTTATTTCTGGAATCTTTTCTATCTTTGACTTTCACCAGCTATGAGACGTGACCCTGTGCCTCAGTTTCCCCTATTTCTTCATTGCTCTGTTGTAAGATTAAATGAGTTAAAATAAGTCAGAGTCTCAGGGCAGTATCTGGCATGTGGCGTTTGTTGTGTTATTCTGGGAAGCACCCCAGGAACTTGGGGAGTAAAACCCCTCAGCATCCTGCACCTTTTCATATCTTCTTGCATTTCCTGCCATGCAGCTCTGACTGGCCCAATAATTCTACCATTGGCCAGAGCTGGAGAAAACCATTAACACCAATAAATAAGACTAATACAGGGCATAATGGGAATAACGGGCTTATTTCCTTCCAAAATAAATGTCACTGGAACAAACTGTTCAAACTACCAGTCTTGTTGTTTATGGATTTATTCGCTGTTTATCTCCCCCTCTGTATTGGTGACATGATCAATAATTGCCCATAAATTCTGGGCGTTTACAAGAAGGACCATTTAGAGGATGAAAGGGAACATCTGGTTACTTTGATTACTTCACACAGGCCTAGGCCACAATCGCGGATGTTCAGGATGGCTTTTGGGGGTGATGGGTGACTCACAGCAAGGGGCAACTGGGTCTGGGCAGAGTCGCACACCCCCTGGTTCAGGGCAGGATGCATGGCGGTGCCCTGGCTCACGTGCATGCATGCCTACATGTGTGCCTGTGTGTCTGTTAATATGCCACTCGCTTCCAGTCTCTGAGTGTCTCTGTTTCTTTTTCATTCTGTTTGTCTCTCTACCTCACTCTTGTCTTGTTTTTTGGGGGTCTGTATCCCTCAGACCCTGTCACTACGTCTGTGGAGTTTCCATCTTCCACACTCGT
The DNA here is from genome assembly GCF_001604975.1 of Cebus imitator. NCBI lineage: Eukaryota > Metazoa > Chordata > Mammalia > Primates > Cebidae > Cebus > Cebus imitator. Next base: position 6,284,411 of record NW_016107363.1, read on the forward strand.
GCGCACAGAATTCGCTCTGCAATGAATCCTTGCTCAAGCAGCATTGCTGGTAG
>NW_016107363.1:6284713-6315090 GCF_001604975.1 Cebus imitator
AAAAAAAAAAGTCATTTAGATAGCGGGAAAAGCATCTAGCTTTTTATCTCCCAGTTTTCTTTCCCAAATGGAAATCCACTTCCTTCCTTCCAACAACATTTACTGCACACCTACTATGTGCCTTGGTGGTAGTATCTGGCTGTGGATGAAGAAGGCCTTCCAAAGCCACTGCCTGGAGGGGAAGCTGGCCTCAACATCAGGACTGACTGTGAAGGCTAACAAGATGCCTTCATAGAGAGATTCACAGAATGCCAGGGAAGGGCCAGGAGCCAGGATTTATGCAGGAAAAAAAGCCACTTATTTCTCCACCAGGGTGCACTGCTCCACCCTCCCAGCTTGGAGAGACAGCCTCCCTTTCTCTGTCCACCTTGGCTTTCAGACAGGTCGTGGTTGAGATGAAAGGCGCTGTGTACAGAGGGCTGCAGGCAACAGGAAGAGCTGACATCCCTGCTCCTGCAGGGCCTTTAAGAAATGTCACAGACCAGCAGACTGTGAAGGCATTTTGGGTCTGCAGAAAGAACAAACATCCGTATAGGAATCCTGCCCTGGAGGTGCGCTAGCGAGAAGCAGTAGAGTGAATGGGGCCTGTCAACGGAGAAGAGACTGGTGGACCCTGCCAGGCAGGCAAACCCCTTCCAGACAGGGGGCCTCACTGCCCAGCACCCCTTCCAGGACAGGTAGATAGCATCACCTTCCTTTCACAAGGAGGAAATCGAAGCTGGAGAGATGTGCGAAAAAATACACAACTAGTAAGTGGCCAACCCAGGTCTGTCTGATCCAAAAATTCGTCCTCTTTTCCCAATACCACAGCCTTTCACTGCCTGATTATTTTAAGACCAAGATCACATGCACTGCCCCAGCTGCTCTGCCCCTGTGCTTGCATCTGCTGGCAGGACATGTCTACCACAGGAGGAATGCACCGTAGGGGTTGAGGATGGGACTCCAGTAGCCCCAGACTTAACGCATCTAGCTTAGCACCTCCAGGGAGAAGAGTGCCTCTCTCTCCCCAGTTTCCCTTACAACAATTCCAGGGAAAAGTCTGGTTGGCCTTGCTGGGGCCACATGCTCACTCCTGAACCAATCACAGGGAACTTGCAAAGCCCTGATTGGCCAGCCCTTTATGACAGGGTGGGCTGCCATGATGGATGTGCTCCCATCTAGGGCCACAGGTAGGTGTTGAACATTGACTCAAAGGGTCAGGGAAGCCTTCCCAGAAGTCATTAATTCACTGAGACCTGAAGGATGAGTAGGAGTACTCCAGACAAAGAAGTAGGAGAACCGTGTTGAGACAGAGGGACTCGCAAGTGCAGAGGCCTGGGCTGCTCCAGAGCTTGTCTTGTTTACAACCATGTCTCCCTCGATCTTCCCAGGGATGCTCAGAGAATGCTTCAGAAATGAACTCCACAACTGGCTGTGTGGCCTTAGACAAGTTACTTGCCCTTCCTGAACTTCAGCTTCCTTCTCTATCTGGTGGTTTAATCATTCTAACCTTCCAGGATGATGCAAGAATTCTGTTCATTCAGCTTCCAAATGTTCATCGAGCACTTCCTCAACGCCCTGCATTTTAGGCCTCCCATTGAAAAGAGAGACTTGGGGCTCACGCACACGGCTGACCTACAGCCAGAAATGAGAAGGGAGCTATGGGGAAAGGCAGGGCAGAGGGAGAGGTCCAAGGACAGCGAGGACAGACAATGGGAGGAATGGGGTGGCTTGCAGTGATTCATGCCTTCACCAACCCCACCTTTTCCCCAGTCCTGCCCCCTCCCCTTCCACTGCCACACCACCCTGAAGCCGATTTACCCACACTGGCTGGGTAAGCATCCAGGGCAATAGAACTTTTCTCCTTATTCCTTTGCTGGACAACTTTGTAACCTGAATAACAGGTTGGGACAATCTCCAACAGGAAGGAGGAGAAAACACACTGTTTTGGGCTTGAGTGGCAACGGAGGGATTCTTGCTCCACCCTGTGTACCTGTCCTGGGTGTCTTTCCCACTCCCCACCCCAGCAGGCCAGTCCTGGACCCCAGCTCCAGAGTACCCACAGGCTGCCAGGACAAGCAGATTGGACACTCAGGACACCAAGAAGCTCTGCAGGTACTGGGTGGGCAGCCAGGGACTCAGTCCAGAGGAAGAGCAGCCTGGGGAGCCCTCACAGCCCATCTGGGACTGGCCACTGGCCCCTGCCCCTCTCCACCCCACTGCCCTGAAGCCAGATTTCCTGCTCAGCACAGACAGGACAGCGAGAAGCTAGCCCCTTGCCCAGGTGTGTGTCCCATATCCTCTGTCTCTGTCCCTATCTCTGTCGCTGAGTGTTTCTCTCTGAATCTGTGTGTACACATATCAAGAGTACTTGTTCTGTCTCCCTCTTCTTCTCTCTGTCTCCCTCTCCCTCTTCTTCTCCCTCTCTCTCTCTCTGTCTCCCCATTCATCTCTGTCCCAGATTGGAATGGCTCTGTGCACAGCCTCTGTGAATATTCATCTCTGTCTGTCCATCCAACCCCATCTGTCTGACCCTGTCCCTGGTAACTGCCCAGCAACTGGGAGGTGACACAGGGGAGAGATGGAGAGAAGGATGACCCTGCCCTGTCCAGAACTGAATAAGAGAGGAAACTTTGATTTCAACCCTCCTCTGAGATAAAAATTTTTGGCATGAGACCCCAATGGGGCTAGGGAAGAGGGGTGTCAGGGAGTGTTAGCAGCTGGAAACCTGCATCCAAATTCTCTTACCCCTGCAAGCTGAATAACCCCATGCTTAGCCATGGCGGGTCTTGCTTACTCATCCCGAGCATGGAGGTTGTGAGGATTAAAGAGATAATGCATGGATGGCACCTGGCACAGTCACCTGTAATATGTGAGTTCTGACTACTGTTTATTTCCACACAATAAGCAAAGATCACTTGGGCTTCTGCTCCCTGATGGTGGTCCTTCCATTCTGTCCAGCCACCTACTCTCCTGGCTCCCCCAACATGGGCTTCCTCCCAAATGTCTTTTGAGTCTCATCTGGGGACCTAGGCTCCTGGACTGTAGGTTGCATCCGAAGCACAGTCATGATCACAATAGACTTTTTTTATCTGGAAAAAAAATGCTGGTAATCTGAATTTCAGGAAGTTAAAGTTCCACAATCTTTCTGTGGGTGGAGCCAGGTGACAGCTTGGTTTTCTCACTGGTAGGCCCTAGAGGAGTAAGATCAGGGCGGCGGGAGGACTGTTACAATTCACAAAGGAGATGTGGTTTTGCAGTTGCTGTTGCTGTTATTGTTGCTTAAACATCAAGAACTGGTCCAGCCCGAGCACCTCTCGGTGTACATACGGGCAGGGCCGAGGAGGCGAATAGACTTGCCCAAGCTTGAAGAGGGTGTTGGGGGCTGTGCCAGGCATGAGCCCAGTCCCTTGTCTCAGGTCAGAGCCTTCAGCAGTTGGACTTTGGAGATCATGTCTGTGGAGTTGGATTTTTAGGATAAAGAAGATTCTGGGGTGGAGAGGGGGCAGGAAGCATTGTGGGAGAGGTCACTGCAGTCAGAGAAGGTTACCTGCCACCTTGGAGCTGGTGTAGGAAGTCTGAGACCAGAGACCTCCAACCCTGCCTTCTATCCCCAAGTCTCCACAGACCTCCTGGGGGTTTCAAAGCTGCAAATTACTGGTAACTGCCCAGCAACTGGGAGGTGACACAGGGGAGAGATGGAGAGAAGGATGACCCTGCCCTGCCCAGAACTGAATTAGAGGAAACTTTGATTTCAACCCTCCTCTGAGATAAAAATTCTTGGCATTGAGACCCCAGTGGGGTGAGGGAAGAGGGGTGTCAGGGAGTGTTAGCAGCTGGAAACCTGCATCCAAATTCTGACTCTTACCCCTGCATGCTGAATAACCCCATGCTTAGCTATGGTGGGTCTTGCTTACTCATCCCGAGCATGCAGGTTGTGAGGATTAAAGAGATAATGCATGGATGGCACCTGGCACAGTCACCTGTAATATGTGAGTTCTGATTACTGTTTATTTCCACACAATAAGCAAAGATCACTTGGGCTTCTGCTCCCTGATGTTTCACTGCAGCTAGCTAGCTCAACATCTTTTGGCTGGCTGATAGGAAGGAAGGAAGGGAAGGAGGGCCAAATAGATGGATGGAAGGATAGATGGACAGGTAGACAGAGGATAGATAGATGGGTGGCAAAATGAATGGATAGAGGATGGATGAATGGCTGGGTGGGTGGATGGATGGATGGATGGATAAATCAACTGACAGATTGATGGATGGATGGGTAAACAGATGGATGAACAAATGGATAGATGGATAAGTCAATAAATCAAATCTTCCAAAAGACAGTGGCTTATAAACTATCCCTTCCTCTACTTTCTTATCTCTGCACTTCAAAAAACATGGCGAATTGAATATAAAATTCCAGGGGCAAGAGTGAAGGAGAGGTGGAGGCAGGCAGAAAAGGAGGAAAATTGCCCTCCTGTCCATATGGCAGGTTGTGAGGGACCCAACTGAAAGAATTATATTCTCCACAGTTACAGGTGCCTGTCCCTCATCTTCAAGCTTGGTCCCTTGCAGATCTGATGCCAGTTTCCAATTGGATTTTCTTCTCTCCTTAGGTGAAAGCTGACCCCACTCCACCCTTCACCTGGACAAGATGAGAGTGTCAGGTAGGCTCTGCAATTCCTTTTGGAGTCATTTTTCTGTCAGCCATATCCACCCATCCTGGGCTCACAGTGATTTGGCTGTATCTGTTCTCAAATGGCTAGGCCAGAATTCCGGGAGGAAAGCAATCCGGGGGGCCTGGAAGAGCAGAAGAGGTGACTTCCTGTCTCTAGGCTGAAGGGCAAGAGGAACTTTTGCACAGCGGCCCCAGCTGGCTGGGAGCATTGAGAGTGCCCATCTTGGAAACACTTGGCCTGGTTGGAAATTAAAGACAAAATATTTACCTCAAGGAGGGCTATTCTAGAGCTTTTATAGCATAGTGCTGGGCACAAGAAAGGCAAAAGCCTTCTAGTCCACACCCTTATACCGTACCCACTTTGTATAGATAGGGAAACTGAGGCAGCAAACAGGAAATGCACCTGCCTCATTTACATTCCAGAACCGCTGTAAGGAGTCAGGGGCACAGGGTTTTAAAGTCAGCTTACTTCTCTGGGTTCAAACTCCATTTTTGACACTTACTAGCCAAGTGACAGTGGGGAAGTGACTGCCTCTCAGTTTCCTCATCTGTAAAATGGGAATAATCAATAGTATCCAGCACATAGGGTTACTCGGAGAATGAACTGAGATAATGTATTCAAAAGTTGCTCACACAGTGCCTGGCACAAAATTGAGTGCTGTGTGAACATGAGCTGATACCCGAGAGTATTTTGGGTATTCTGGGTACCCAGAGCCATGCTATGCCGTTGAAGACCAGGGATACCCACAGAGCTGCATACCACCCCACAGGACCCCGCGGCCCTTCTCCCCGACCTGAATAGTCAGAGACTGGTTCAAGGTTCTAGAGCTGAATTCGGGCTGAGGAGCAGGGGAGATGCTGACAGGAAGGTCACAGAGAGGAGTGCCACAGCTGGGCCTGTGCCTCGAGGGTCAGAGCAGGATGGGTGGATGTGATTCAGAAAGCAGCAGGGATGTGATATGGTGCCCACTTTCTGGTCCCTGTAAGGAAAGGGAACCCCAGATGGCTCATCCCCATGAGTGGGGCTGTAATCACATGAGGGAATCGGAAAGCATTCTGGCCGTGGGGCAGGGGCCAGGGAGCTATGGCTTAACTGGAAGCTGCACAGCAAGTCTAGGTTGTGGTTATTTGTGGAGGCCTTGAGGGAGAACTGATGGAAACTGGGGGGGGGGGGCAGGGGCAGCCCCACCCCTGAGCCACCCTGGAGGCTGCCTACTTTTGACAACTGCAGCATCCCTGCCGAGAAGCTCAGGGGCAAGGGCGTTACCATGTCTGCTCTGTGCCTGAGGGACTCCAACTCAGAGAGGCTGAGCTCCTGCTCAGAGTCACACAGCACTGCCAGCTGCCCTGAGCGCTGGCCACAGCCTTCCTGACTCCTGTTCCAGGGACCCCTCCCAGAGTCCTGCTCTCCCACTGCAGTTCTCAGGCCTCCCCTTAAGGAGCTAGAGAAAGGTCCAGAGTGCTGGCCTCATTCCTAGACATTCTCTCTCTCTGGAGGGCTAAGTGGAGCCCAGGCAGGTACATTTTTAACTTTGTCTCTCAAGAAACCCACTTGGGGGAATGTTACCACATGACCGGGCAGCACGATCTCACCATCTAACCACTGCACAGATTAACACGTGGTCTTACCACATGGCCCCATGGTCTGGTCCCCAGCATGGATGTGGTCTGAGCCCACGGCATGGGGATCCGGGAAGGACTTACATGTGGTCTTGCAATGTGTTCTGGCTCTGTGGTCTGCTGGCAGCATCCCCTTGCTTGGCAGGTGTGTTTCGCATCCTGGCCCTCATCTTTGCCACGGTCACCACGTGGATCATTGTTCGAAACCACATGGGCTTCAGCATGAAAACCATCCGTCTGCCGCGCTGGCTGGGTGAGTGGGGCTCACTGCTGGGGGTAGGAACTGCAGACCAGACCTGGGGGCCGAAGACATATTCTTCCCTCCATCCCTAGGTGACCCAGGACAAGCTGTGCACCTGCCTTTGGGAACCCAGCCATTGCAGGGAGAGGGGGGATCCCCAGGCTTCCAGGAAGGGTAGAGTCCATGGGGAGCAGAGATACATTGCAAGGCCCTGGGCAACACATGTGCCCACATCAAGGACCACTTTGGAGAGGTGACCGCAAGAAGGAGGGAAAGAAAGGAGGAAGGACAGAGGGAGGAAGAACAGAAGGAAGGGAGGTGGGAGGAAAGGAAGAAAGAAAATAATGTGTTGAGTGTCTTCACCTGCCCCTGCTGCTCCCTCTCCCTGGATCTCTTCATGCAGAACCCCCCACCCACCACCCGCCCTCCCACCTGGCTCCTTCTCAGCCTTTGAGGCTCAGCTAAGGTTGCACCCCTCCCTGCTAGCTTAGCTTCTCTCATGTCAGCCTTTCTCCTTCAGAACACTCTCATTATCTGTCATTATCGTTTTTATGTTTCGTTGGCTGTTGCTTGTCCCCACCCCCTAGAATGTGAGCTTCCTGAAGACAAGGATTTTATTTTGTGTGCATCCACCTCTCTAGCACCTGGCACAGAGCAGATGTGTCTCTAGTAAACATTTGATGAGTGGAAAAAAAAACAGATGAATGGATGGATAAATGGGTGGGTGGATGGATGCATGGGTGGATGGAGGAATGAGTAGATGGATGGATGGGTAGATGGAGAGATGGATAAATGGATGGATGAGTGAAGAATGGCTGGGTGGGTGGGTGGATAGACAAATATATGGTTGGATGGGTAGATGGAGGGATGAGTCGATGGGTGGGTGGGTGGAGAAGGGATGAGTGGGTAGATGGATGGGTGGATGGCTAGATGGGTAGATGGTAGGTGGGTGTATGGATGATGGATGGGTGGACAGATGAATGAATGGATGGATGGACAGGTGGAAGGATGCTGGATGCTAGCTGCTTTACACGCATAGTCTCATTTAACCTGCACAAATATCCCACAACGTGATCTATGGTGTGGTTGTGGAAGGGACTCAAGCACAATCCTTGATGTGGTTTCACGTGTGGGCTGAGAAAACAGAAGCTCAGGGAGATTTAAAAACACAGCCAAGTTCCTCTTGAAGATATTAGAACAAGAATGGGAACTCAGGTCTCCCAGATTCAAATCCTTTCTGATCTAAGGAAGAAGTGAAGGAAAGGGATTTATACCTCTGGATTCACTGCCTTGAAGACCAAGAACCACCTCCACTGACATCATAACAAGCATCAGTATCTATAGTGACCCGGGCCTCTCACAGCTTCCTAAGGCAGCAAGTAAACCAGTCGCTCCATCTTGAACATGGCCCCACGGTGGAGAGTCTGTGATCCCTTACCTTGTTCACTTCTTGTCACGCATGTTCCACAGCTCATGTTGGGATGATTTATAAGTTTATATAGATGCTTGGTGGCCACCATGTCCCCATACCCAGGTCACTGCTTTTACAAACTAGACAGTGACATGGCTGCACTAGTGGCTTCAGAGGTGAGGGACCCAGGGGAGGCTCAGGGGTGTCCTCTAGAGAAGAGGGCCCCAGCCCGAGGTGGGAGAGGGGCAGTTATTGAAAAGAGACTCCAGTAATCATTTCTCTCTCAGTACTCAACCACCTGGGGTTTAACAATTCAACACTTCCAACCAACCATCATCAAGTGACTACTGGGTTTGGAACCCTGTGTTGGGCTCCGGGGACCCTGAAATGAGGAACACATGGCCCTGCTGATGGCCTGACTCAGAGAAACAAACACACTTGATTACAGCATGTAGAAGGCTGAAAGTGCATTAACATGAGGCAGAGTCTCAGGAAATGTTTACAGTGGCAAGAAATGTAACCCGTGGGAAAGATGGCCAGTGAAAGCTCCTTGTGTCTCAGCACTGAGGGGTAATTTTCATTTACTTTGGAGGTTCCTAACCTGGGCGCATACCCTCGTTTTATTATTTAATGCACTGATACAGAAGCACATATATTACTACAGCACAAATTTGGTTTTGGATTTTACTACTGTATTGATATAGAATTGGTTTCCAATCTGTTTTTCTTTATGCATTTAATAACACAGTCTGTTGGAGCATAAAGTGATAAGTGCCTCAAGGGAAGTGAGAATGATTTTATTCTGAGGGGATTTCATGGGCTTTTCCAAACCACCGAAAGGATCTATGGCACAGAAACCAGATTAAGAACCCTGTGCCTGGAAAGTGAGGCAGGGTTCTTTCAGGTGAGAGTGACCAACTCAACTCTAACGGGTTTCAACAAAACATGATATCTTGATGGTCCACTACGGGCATCTCGTGGCTTCAGGTGTGGCTGAATCCAGGAGTCTCCCATGAAGGAGACCGGCCCCAGAGCCAGCCTCCTGTCTCTCTATCCCTCTGCTGTTGCTACTTGACCCCAGCAGGTTAGGGCCTCGTTCCATGGGCAGCTCTAAGGCAGGCACGATGGCTCCTCCCTGATGCTTATCTTCTCCATTGCCTCTTTCTCCTTCTTCCTCTCTCCACCCGCAGCTATATATCAACATAGGGAAGTGGGGAGGGGTCATCTCCGAGGAATGTAATACTGTGACTGGCCTAGTTTGGGTCTCGTGCCACTCCTGGGGCCTTGGAGGCAAGGGCTGGGAACATTCCTTAATGGGCAGCCCCTGAGGACCAAATGGAAAGTGTGTAAGTGTTGGGGGTTCCCCAAAAAAGGAGAGCTTCTTCCCTAGCATTTCTGCGTCCTCTGGAGGCCCTGTCCTCCAGGCGTCACTGCTGGCATGGTGACAGATAGGACGTAGAACCACAGAAACAAGTAGGGCATGGAATAAGATGTCAGGAAGTGGCCAGGGGCCCTGGAGCCAGTGCAGACAGTGCGCACTGCAGGCAGTCGGAAAGAGACGCCCCGATACAGCCAAACACTCACAGCAGCACAACTCTACCCTCCTGGGGCCCAGGAGCCAGGCACTGGGCTTGGCCCTCACAGAGTGATCCCACTGGGCCCCCTCCATAGCCCCATGAGGGTGGCTGTGATGGTCTCCATGTGCCGTCAAGGAAACTGAGGCCCAGGGAGGTTAAGCTTCTCATGAGGCCATATATGAGGAGCTAGGGCATAAACTCCGATGGGTCTCAAACAGCCCAGCTTTTTAACCAAGGGTGAGTCGTGTGTGTGTCTTATACATGTGTATGTGTATATATGCACACACGTGTATGCATGTCTACATGTCCGGATGTGTGAGCATACTCATGTCTGTGTGTGCACATATGTGTGTCTATATGCATGCATGAGTGTCACATATATCTGCCTGCATGTGTGTGCATGTGTATGTGTGTGTGCATGTATATGTGTGTGTGCATGTACACATGTGTATCTGTGTATATGTGTGCTGTGCGTATGTACATGTGTGTGAAGGGGTGACAGTGGCAAAGGACTTTTAGTTCATTCCAATAGTGCCAATTTAAGGCCCCGTCTTCCCACTCCCCAGCCCCCAGCCCCCAACCTCCATCCTGCAGGGGTGTCTGAAGTGTTTTTCCTCTAACCAGATTCTGTCTTCTCTCCAGCAGGCTCGTCCACCAAGGAGACCCGTGAGTATCTGTGCAGCTCCACACCTCCCCCGACCTCATCCACTCACCTCCTGCTCCCATTTGTTCTAGGGCAAGAAGGCCCAGGGCACCTGCTCTGAGCCCTGCAGGTCCCAGAGAAACCTGGGCTTCCAGATTCTTCCCGATCCTCTCCTCCCATGGCCCAATGGTGCCTTCTGAAGCTCCTAAGCCCTGTGGCAGGGTTGGCCCTCTCTCAGCCATTTGGACTGCAGGGACACAGTTCAACTCTGCCCCTTCTCCAGTCCCCCTGCTGCAGTCTGGACCACACCCTGCCCCTGCCTCCCCTCTCTAACAACCCCACACAGCTGGGAGCCCAAGGGCCAGGTCAGTGCTCCCTAACCCTATTGCAATGACCCCAGGCTTGGCTCAGGATTCCTGCAACATATTGCAATGACCCCAGACTTGGCTCAGGATTCCTGCAACAAAGTGCAAGAGACCATGTCAGGCACTGCAGGGACTCCAGAGACAAACAGAAGTGGATGCTGATTGTCTGTTGGGGTAGAAATGTCAGACTTGCCAAGAGAAGTGGAGAAAGGGCTCTGGGTTCCAGGAGGAGCACCCCCTTCCAATGGGCAGATCAGGGAAGGCGGTGACCTCTCTGCAAAGGCCTAGAGGCAAGGACGCTCCAATGAAGGCCTTGACTAGAGAGTCAGGGACAGGGAAGCAGAGGGAGAGCTGTGATGATGGCAATAGTAATGATGATTGAGTGCCTGTTGTTTGTCAGGCACTGGATTCAGAACGTCACAAGCATCCCATGCAATCCTACATACAACCCTATGTTGGTGCTATAATTAGCCCCTTTTATAGGTAAGGAAACTAAGGCACCAAGCAGCAAAATCTCTTGGCCAAGATCACACAGCTGTAAGCCGTAAGGCAGGAGTCAAATCCCCTCCACCATCTATTCCAGAGCCCACCCCCTCAAGCCCTGTTTGCAAGAGGCAATACCTCCAGGCCCTCTCCATTTCCTTCTCAACATGGCAGTGACTCTGAAGAGAGCTGTGGCTCCCAAAATAGGATTTTACCTGACTAAGAAGGGCATGGGTGCCCCAGTACACTGCAAGACTACAGAAAGCAAAGACAATATGAAGTAACACAAATCATTCACCCCACACCCTTAACCCTCGCTCCCTGAAGCCTCCTTAGTCCTATTCGGAAGTGGACACAGAGTGTCACAGCATCTTGTTGCTATCAAACACTTGGACATCACCTGCTGGGGGGATGGCAAATTCAAGCACACATGCTGCCTTCCACCCTGCCTGCTCCCATGGCAGACATCACCAATCGATCCCAGCATTCTTTCCCTCCAACCCCATAGGCAGCCTTGAGAGCTTTATCATTAAGTCTTTAACAGGAGGTCCACATTGACATTTAAGAGGAAAGCTGTTTGACAACCCTGATCTAAACCAACTCCCTGATTTCACAGTTGGCAAAGATAGAGGGAGCAATTTCTGCCAAGCCACAAAGCAGATAAATGAAAGAGCAACCTATTTCCTGAATGCACCGCTGCCCCAGTGTTCTTGGTAGCACACCAGCTCCATGCCCTGAACAACAGCACAAGGGTTCCCAGGGGGATCAGGCCTCAGGGACTGAGGCAGCTGATGGGAGCAGCCTTCTAAGCCAGAACCCAGAGAGCAACCTCCTGCCTCCCAGAGGCTGAGGCCCCCTTGGCCTCATCTCCCTTCATCTAGCAGCGTGACTATGAAGGCTGGATGGTCAGAAAATCAATTCCGGAAAAGCCTGCTTAAGCCAGCCTGTTGACATCGGGTTTATCAGACTTAGCTGCAATTGACTAGGCTGTGGGCAAACTCCGGAAGTGGTCCCCAGGGCTGGGAATGATCTCCCTGCATAGGTGAGACCATCTGGGTGAAAGGCACATGTGGCAGGAGGTGTGGCCCCAAGGCTGTAGGAGATTAGGAGCCATGTCCTCGATTCCCTCCCAGCATTGCGCCTCAGCCGGTCCCATAGGTGGGGGTGAGCCCCTTCACAGGGATCCTGCCCAGAAGGAGGAGAAGGGGAGCTGGTCCACTCCCAGCCCAGCCCTCTCTCCCCTAAGCCACAGGCTTAGATGCCCACTCTCTCCTGAACAGCCCTTCACCTCAGATGCCTCAGCCCCTGCCCGCTCTCTGAATGACAATGTTGTGGTTTGAGGTCAGTCCCACCCATAAGGTGTATGTGCTGAAATGAGGAAGAGGGAGCCCCGGACAGGCATTTCCTCTCAGATCCTCAGGGTTGCCTGTTCAGCAGAGGGAACCCAAGCCAGCAGGGTTCCCTGGTGCGGGCTGCATTTGCTTCTAGAAAGGGCACATTTACCTACTCAAAGGTGCTCGCCAAGCCTGGCACCAGTGGGTTGTGCCCCTCCAGTAGACCAGGGAGGGCCCTGGAAACCACATGGTCCCTTCCAGCCTCAGGTGCATCCTGGCCCAAATGCTGTACATGTTATGTGTGAAGACTATCCAGTGCCTCCTATGTGCCAGGTACAGGAGTTATCAGGATGAGTCAACAAGATAATAAACATAACATCCTGGCCCCAGTGCCCTGCATGCAGCAAGGCCTTGGCGTGTGCGAGCTTCCTTAAGGAGCCTGCAGCTTTGCTCCAAAGCACACACTGGCAGACCTTGGCCAGACGCCTGGCACAGGGGCTGGGGAGGGAAAGGCTGCCCAACCCCCACTCTCCCTTTGCAGGTAAGCATTCTCCAAATCCATGTTTACCCAATCCTCCCAAATGCTGCCTTCCAAACTGTCAGCTGGTGCTAAAAAGCACACATTAGGATGAATTAGAACGTGCCAGGCTGCAAGTGCGGATGTCGTCCCCTCTCTCAAAGAGCATGTTGAGGGCTCAGCTGCCCAGCCACATCTTGAGGTCCCACTAGCATCTCCCCCAGTCACGGAGCTCCCCCGTTTGCCCTGTGAAGGCTGCACGGAGAAGATACAGGTCTTAGAAACAGACAACATCACCAGAGGTGCCATTTACTGAGTGTCCAGTGGGCTCCCAACACCGTGCTAAGCTCCCAGTGGGAGAACCAGAACCACCTGCCTGTTCTCTGTTGTATCCCAGCATTAGGCATATAGTAGATGCTCAGGAAATGAGTGATAAATGAATGAATGATGAGAAGAAGAATAGCCAGCGTGTACTGAGCATTCAACCACACTCATGTATTCCTCACAAGAACCCAGTGGGGGAGGCACCACAGATGTTCCATTTTGCAGATAAGATGAGGTGCAAGGACGTTGAGGACTTGCCCAAGGGAATGTGGCTAGAGAAATATGCTCCAACCCACCCCACCAGGGCCCCTGGGAGTTCTCAACAGGGGGCCCTGGGGACTCAGAAGGCTGCTGTGGCCCAAATGAGTTTTCAGGAGAGTCCCTTCGTCATGGAGACTCCGGTTTACTCTGGTTATGTTTACCCAGGGTGCTCTGCTGGGGCTGGAGCTATGATGAGAAGCCCAAAAATTAATTCTGGGCTGGTCCTGTGTGCTCTGGTGGGGGCTGTTGGGGGCACTGTGGAGCATAGAAGGGCACATCTCTCAGACTCTGCAGTCAGCAAAGGCTCCCTGAGAAAGAGGCTCTGAGCTTCGTTCCCAGCTGCTCCCTGGCCCTCCCCTTCCTCCCGCAAGCCCCTCCTGAGCTGCTGCCCACCAAGGCTGTTCTGTTTCCTCCCCAGAGGTCATGAAGCACAAATGTGGCCTCATCAAACCCTGCTCAGCCAACTACTTTGCGTTTAAAATCGGCAGCGGGGCTGCCAACGTCGTGGGCCCTACTATGTGCTTTGAAAATCACATGTAAGTACCTGAGGGGAAACTATGTTTATTTTATTTTACTTTATTCTTTTATTTATTCATTAAAAAAATTCCGAGGCTGCAGGAGCTGGCCTGTGAGACCAGCCCACAGCTTCCCTTTTATTCTGGGTGTGTGAGCCACAAATAACAATAATTCAAACAGCTCCCGCATCTGCCAGCACCTTGCCAAGTGCTTCACAGTATTTCTCATTCACTCCCCCAACATCCTGGGAGGTGGGGCTATTACCTCTATTGTAAAGATGAGGGCAGTGGGGTGCAGACAGGGTCACCTGCCCAGTGGCAGGGCCAGGATTTGACCTCAGGTCTAACAGCCAAGTTGCTGGGCTTCCCATGAAAGGAGATGCCTGCAAAGAAGGTTCAAGGTCCTGACCCAGGCGTCAAAGCCCAGACGTAGCAGGCACCGGGACTTCCACCCCAGTATGGGAGAAAGGCTGTGTACCCATCATCCAACTTAGATAGTAAAGGCCCCAGACACCAAGTACATTCTATGAAAAAACTCAGAGATGGGTGTTTAAGCCAGGATTCTGAACGTAACCACCGTTTGTTTAGGGAAAACAAGGAACTGATGGGTTCACAGACCTAAAAGACCAGAGGTGGTAGGCAGGCTTCAGGACCAGCTGGATCCAGGGATTCAAACCATGTCATCAGGGCTGTCTCTCACCCCATCTTCAGCTCTACTATCCATTGTATAATAGCTTTGCTTTCTTTTCTACTTGCAAGGGATTGATCCATGTAGTTAAGGAGAGAGACCACCAGCTGGTTTGACATATTAGCCCAGCCTAGCGCCCTAATGGGAAAAGAGCCTTCCTGTCTAAATTATCCCTGCAAAAGTCCCAAGCCTGTGTTTCATTGACTGGCCCGGTTCACATGACCATGCCTAGCCCAGTGTATTAGTCTGATTTCACGCTGCTGGTAAAGACCCGAGACTGGATAATTTAAACACGAAAGAGAGTTTAGTGGACTCACTGTTCCACATGGCTGGGGAAGCCTCACAATCATGGTGGAAGGCAAAGGAGGAGCAAGTCACATCTTACATGGATGGCAGCAGGCAAGAGAGAGCTTGTGCAGGGGAATGCCTCTTTATAAAATCATCAAATCTTGTGAGACTTACTATCACAAGAACAGCATGGGAAAGACCTGCCCCCATGATTCAATTACCTCCCACCAGGTCCCTCATACAACATGTGGGAATTCAAGATGAGATTCGGGTGGGGACACAGCCAAACCATATCAGCCAGTCATTGTAGCTGGGGACATAGGATGCTCTGCTTGTCCAAGCCTGGGAGAGAGAGGTCAATCCCAGGAACCACCTGGCCTGTGTGTAGAGAAAGACAGTTCTCCTGCGGCACACCTGTAGACAGGGGTGTGGATGCTGGGCCAGTAGGAACACAGCTGAGCCACAGGGGGACTGACACCCCAGGGGGGCAGCAACCTTCAGGGTTCAGCCTCTTCCCAGCAGCCAGGTCTCACAGTCTGGGGGTAGGCCGGCCCCACCTCCAGCACCTCAGAGACCCAGGCAGGAACCTCGCCTTTTCTCTGAGAAGGCTGTTCTGGTCAAACATGCCTTGAGAAACTCTTCAGAGACTCCAGCCCACCACTAGTTTTCAAGAGAAAACAGATGGCCCCAGTTATTCTATGTGTTTCCCGATGCTTCCGCCTTTCTTATGTGGGCCCTCTCTGAGTTCCCCAGTCGGGACAGCAGACTGTTCATTCCACGCTCAGGAATGAGTGTCATATTTCTTCTTCATTGTCTTCAGAATCATGAGTCCTGTGAAAAACAACGTGGGCAGAGGCCTGAACATCGCCCTGGTGAACGGTGAGTTGCAGATCCATCCCCCCAACAGTTCCCACCCAGCGCTGGGGAGGGTAGGGGGTAGCGGCATGTTCATTCAACCAACAGTGGCTCAGCTCCTACTTCGTGGCAGGTAGAGCTCAGGACGGTAGGGGCGTGGCTGGCCTGGGGGAACAGAAGGTCTCAAAGATCTGCAACACTGTAGAACCGCAGTGCTAGCCAGGCCCCTGCCACACGCTCCTAGCTCAGAAGGACACCGTTCTGCTATGGAACATGAATGAAACATGACTCCCTCCTCAAAGCCACCCCACTGAAACCAACACACATGAGGACGTGGGGACAATCAATGACAATGCAAGATCACGTGCTGAGTATACACTTTTTTCATTCATTCATTCATTCAACGAATGCAGGCAGCAGCGACTGTGGGCCAGGCCCTGTACAGGACACTGGAGTCAACCGTGAACTAGAAAGACAGGCCCTGGCTCAGCCCCTGTAGGTATCTGTGAAGCTCACAAACAATCTCAATGTGGTGAGCCTCTCTGATAGGAGCAGGAAGCATAGCTACGGGAACGCAGAGCAAGGGACAGACCCAGGGTAGCTCAGAGGAGGCTTCCAGTGGTAAGTGATGGCCAGCTGAGGCCTGAAAGATTGTAGGTGCGGCCAGGAGAAAAGCAGGGAAGCCTCCTCCCAGGCAGAGGCAGCACAGTGCAGGGAGGAGGAAGGGAGAGGGAGGGAGAGAGGTTTTCAGGGCAACATGGAGAGGTGAGGCTGGGGAGAGCAGAAGGCCAGAGGATAAGGAGCTAGCAACCCTGCTAAGAAGTGTGACTGGAAGCCAAGAGCAGTAGGGAGCCATGGAACAACTTTGAGCAGGGCATGAGGGGCCAGCCCTGCATTCCAGAATCCTCCCTCCAGCTTGGAGCAGCAGGCTGGAGGCAGGGCGACCACAAGGGAATCCAAGGCCTTGATAACTCAGCAAGCATCTCCTGCAGGACACACACTTACACTGGAGGCCAGAGGGCTGCCAAGCCTGAAGGAGGGACATGTTTCAGGAGGGAGCGGACTTACAGGGTCAGGTAAGGACTAGGTGCTCTGGCCCCAGCCAAGGCCTCCTCTCGGCCTCTGTTCTTAGAAAACAAGGGCCATTCCCTGACTGTAAGGACCACTTCTGGGACCAAGGTCAGGGCAGCTCAGGGAAAAGGTGTAAGGGATGCTCAGGAAGGAACCTGTCAAGCTTGTGTGTGGCAGGACCACATAAGCACACTAAGGAAGGGACAGAGTAGGACAGGAGCCCCCGCCTTGCCAGCCCCAAGCCCCTGCACTTTGCTTCAGAGGAAGCCTTTTCCTGCTCTGTCAAGAAATCCTGCTGGGTTGGGGAGCAGCTGAGGCCTGGAGCAGTGATGGGGCTGTCCCTGGACAGACGGGAGTCAGTGGACCACCCTGGCCAGCTTCCTAGGAGCCTGGGAAGGGCCGGGGCAGGGAGAGGCAGGAGGGCTGAGTGGAACCGTTCCTCTGCAGTTTTGAGGAGGGCCCAGGCCTGTTCCATTCCAGCCTCAGCAAAGTGGCTACAGGCTGGCGGCTCCCTCCTGCAGGGAGGGCATGCCCAGGCTGGTCTTTTGTGTTTGTGCCAGACCCCAGAAGACTGTAGGAGCCTCAGCTTACGTCAACACTCACATCAACCCATCTGCCCTCACCCCGCAGTGGAAGTGGGCAGAAAATGGCTCAGGCTGCAGCTGACCTGGATGAAACCTGCTGGGTTTCTCCCCTAAATGGGCCCCACCTGAGATAAGCTTTTCGAATCTTCTCCAGTGAGATGGCCCCAGACTAGACCTCTTTCCCTGCCTCTCGCAAAGCCAAAAGGATGAAAATAACCATCAATGGCAATAAGCACCAGCATTTATTGGGCACTTACTGTGCTTTTTCACTTAACCCCTTCACTGTGCCAGGATGGAGCTATGCTCAATATCCCCATTTCCCAGGTAAGAAACCAAGGCCCAAAGAGGTTAAGCAGGCTGGGTGCAGTGGCTCATGCCGGTAATCCCAGCACTTTGAGAGGCAGAGGTGGGCGGACTGCTTGAGCTCAGGAGTTCAAAACCAGCCTGAGTAAAGGCGAACCCCCCCAACCCGCCTCCTTCTCTACAAAAACATTTAAAATTTATCTGGGTGTGGTGGCACACGCCTGTAGTCCCAGCTACTCAGGAGGCAGAAGCGGGAGGATTGCTTGAGCCTGAGAGGTCGAGGCTGTAGTGAGCCAAGCTTACACCACTGCACTCCAGCCTGGGCAACAGAGAGACCCTGTCTCAAGAAAAAAAAGAGGTTAAGCAAGGTCTCACAGCCTAGAAAACCACCTACATTTGAACCTGGATTGAGTTAACTCCAGGTCTTAGTCATTCAGCTGAACTACCTCCCTAGACTAGAAACGTCTCAACCATGTATACAGCACCTACTGTATACATATGTGCTGCGTATGCCAGCTGTGGGGACGCCCAACGAATCACGTCAGGGGCTCAGGGTCCTCATCTGCATGACCCAGAGCAACACAAGGATTGCTAAGGATCCAGTAGTCTTGAACCTTTAGTGGGCAGAGATTTCTCAGGATCTTCAAGCTACGCTGGCTGCTACCCCCACCCCCACCACGCTCCAATTGCAGAAACACAAGCGCACGCGATCATAAAAACAGCTTCATGGGTTCATAGACTCCTTCCACGGGCCCCAGGTGTCGCGTTCCGTGGACGCTCCGTGGCTTGCTAGAATCCTGGAGGGTCTGCTAGGCGAGCCTGCCAGCCTGGACAGCGCCACTGCCCAGGCCTGGTCCCCACCCTCCTCCGGAAGCCTCGGAGCTGCCATCCCCTCTGCAACACCGCCATCTAGTGACGGAGAGTGCGAACTGCAACGTTCCTCCAGAAGACACGGTTCCCTGGAGGGCTTGGCCTTCGGCCGCCTCCTCCCCCAAAACTCACCAACAGCAATCCAGGTTACTGGACCCTGGGAAGCTGAGTACTGTTTAGCCCAACACAAATCCCTTTGCCTTCAAGAGTTAGAGGACTCCAGTTGTAGATTTTCAATTTAGGTGGGAATGATGATAACGATTGTTAGTTTGATTTTGATTTTGCAGCTAAAATTCATCTTGTATGACTACTATTAATATTTTAAATGTATCTCATTTTGTTCCCACAACCCATTGTACAGATGCAAAAATTGAGGTCGAAATGCTAAGTCCTGCGTTAGGAAGTGGCAGGACAGAACACAGACTCAGACTGGGTAGACTCAATTCGATTCCAGAGACACCCTCAGCCATTACGTTCTTGAACCTCTCAAATGAGCCCGGCCATCCCTGGGCACCTACTTGAGTCCTGCATGCTCTCTGTAGGACCTGATTTCATTAGATTCTTATTCTGTTTTTGGATCTTAGATTACGAATTAGCCATTTTCAGCAGAAGGACACGCGTTACAGGGATAATCGTTCTCCTCTTAACCCCTAGGAACCACGGGAGCGGTGCTGAGTCAGAACACATTTGACATGTACTCTGGAGGTAGGCGCCTCTGCTGACACTGACATCACAGTGGCGGGGGGTGCAGTGCAGAGGGCTGAGCCTCTTCATGTGGCAAGGGAGCTGGTGGCTCGAGGTACCTGGTACTCATTTCCACGGGAGGCACCCAGAAGGAGGTGCGGTGGGGGATTGAGGGTCTCCTGCTGCTTTCATAACTCCTGGCCGTCTCAGGTGGGATCTCCCAGACTTGGATCCGAAGACAGGGATTCAAGAGCAAGGCTTATTTAAGAAGCGAACTCAGGAAATGTCGGCAGGGGAGTGGGGAGCAGACAGGGACAGGCAGGAAGCCAATGCAGAATATGTTACTGAGCCATTTAATCAAACTTGGAACCCTGGAGCCAGGTGGAATACATGCCCCAGAGATTTCCCAGAGAAGTGAGGGGACTGGGGTGCCCATGCCTCTAATTCCTTGGCATGCACTTCTGGCCTGTGCTGGGGGCAAAGTGAACTCTGGAGGCTGGAGAAGACCTTGAGGCAAAGCAATGCCATTATTGATGTCACTGTAGTGCTATGGATGAGGGTGTGTGGCCCATCAGCCATACACACTCAAGCTCTGCTAGGTAAAGGTACTTTATTTCAAGGTCACATTGATCTCTTGTGGACCCAAGGACAGGACGGGGCTCCTTTCTGGACCTTACACTCCAAGCTCTCCACATCTTTTGGCAGATGCCTGTCTTCTCTCTGCACCTACATGCTTTGCAGGTTTCTCTGTGCACACAGCTGCCCCTTAGCAAGTCACTGCCTTCCTTGCCTTTAGCATGGCCGGGCAAGACAGGCCACTGACCTAGCTGTGCTGAAATCCCAGACATCTAAGTTCCCACCAGCAGCCTCCTCACCAACCAGCCGCTTATGGGCGGGGGTGGAACCCTGACCCAACATTCCCAACAGCTTTCAAAACGTTGCAGGATCAATTTCAGGCCGTCTGCCACCCATGCTGCCCAGCTGCTTACCCCGTCTCCCTCCAACACAGGAGGCTCAACAAGGAGTGACAAAGCAGCAGGCAGCATAGACCTGGGCCCTGCAGGGACTGGTTTCCATCAGAGGGGGTGTCACAGCCCAGGTGGATGCAATTTTCCTTCTGTATCCTTGAGACCACAGGGCGTCTCTGTGCTCGGCCGTTCTGGGATGTACAGCGTGTGTGACCACAGACCCCAGAGAGCCCCTCACAGAGCAGAAGGGGCCAAGCTGCTGCCAAACAGCTGGGTTTTCTCTCTCCTGAATTCCCCTGCCCTTGTCTCAACCTCTAGGGAAAGCCCACCCTGCCTACACCCACCTACACTCATGAGTCCAGGAGGGGTGAGAGTTACCAGGCAGCCGAAGGCAGGAAGCCCTCTCAGCTTTGCAAACAAAGGAAGAGGCTGAAAGGTGGGAGGTGGGGAACACTGGGGACATGATCTGCAGGGCCATTCTCAGAGATGGGCAGCTGGGACCCTGTCCTGGACCCAGGGCTTCATAAGGCCCCACCCAGCCCTCCTCCAGATCTGGCCAGCTCATGGGAGTCCACAGAGCCAGGGATGTGCTGACCTGGAGCCTGTATCAGGGCCCACGCAGGCCTCTTCCCAGGTGTGCCCTGCCCCCAGCCTTCAGACACTCCCCAGGACGGAGGGGTGACCAGGGGCTGGCAGTTGCTTGACAGGAGGGTGGTGTGGACGGAGCTTGGACAGGCACACTGGCATTTCCACGTGCAGTGTGCAGGGTCCCTCCTGGTACAGGATAGAGCTGAGGACAGGGTAGCAGGAGATGGGGACAGGCCATGGGCTGAGGACCAGACATCCTACCCGGGGTCCTGCTGATGTTCAGCATGGCCTGGGGCCAGCTTTATGAAAAAGGTCCAGTCTCCAGAGTCAGAGGCTTCTGGCAGCATGACTTGAGGCAAGTGGCGCCTCTTGAGCCTCGGTTTCTTCGTCTGTAACATAGAGACAGCCATAGTCTCCACTCCATACGACTGATGCGAGGATTAGATGATAACCTGGAATGACTGCTGGAAGGGTGTCCAGCCTGCCTGGGGGGGCGGGGCCAGGCAAGCTCGTTTAGTCCTCTCCCTTCCCTCCTCTTCCCCTTCCCTTCCCCCTTCCCTCATTCCGTCCAGATGACTCAGAAGCAAGGAGATCATCTGTCAGAGTGAAAAGGAAAACAAGTTTTAAGACGAAACTAAGCTTTAAAATGCCTTGTTATAAACCTGAATGTAGCCATGGCAGATGGGGATCCAGAAACAGAAGTTTTGTGAGCAAGCAGCCCTTTCCTTCAGGAAACAAAAGGAGATGGTGGCTTCTTAAAGTGAGGTGATCATTAGCAGAAGGCATGCTTTATTTTTTCCAAATACCCACCGTCCATCCAGGCAAGCGCCAGACCATAATATCTGCTAACAACACAAATTAAGGGCTCTAATTAAGAGCCCTAATTAAGGGCTCCCTCCCTCAAAAAAGCTCAAGGGCCATTTCTTTAGAGGAGACTGTGGTGGTTGACTGGAAACCACTGTTACTGACCTGGTTGGCAGCTGGCCTTAGTTGGCGCAGTGGTTTCTTCCCCAAGGTCCTAGGGGTCCAAACTGGAATACTAATAATCAAGGCCAGCTGTGACCTGTAGACAGGGCAGTCACACAGGGCCCGTGCTTGGAAGAATCTCACACTTGACTTGATGTTCTGCCATCGTGGTCTTGAAAAATACTTGATAATTTTTTATTAAAAGGCCCTGATTTTCATTCTGTACTGGGCCCTGCAAATTATGCAGCCAACCCTGCTAATAATTTTTGGTTCCACTAGAGCGTACTTACTGTATCCCCAAGGTTATTGTCACATTTGCACTTTATGAAGATCCTATGAGCAGGGCTATTCCTCAGCCTCATTTGACAGATATAGTCTCTGCTTTAACCACTAGGCTGTTTTTTTCCCAAACTTCAGCCCCCTCAGGTTGTACCATATCTAGAATAACATCTGCATTATTCATATTTTCCTTTAAATTGTGTCACTTTTTTCTTAACTAAGTAAATAGATCTTGAAACTATATCACTGCCTTAAATAGAAAGCCATTATCACTCATTATGCAGGAAAGGTGACCATAAAAATAATCACAATGGAAACAAATTAGCCTCTTCACAGGGAGCTGGATGCTGATGCCTTCCACAGGTGCTAAGCCTAGAGCTGCTGTCTGTTAAATGAAGAACTTGGCAAGTTAGGGAGGTGTTAAAGACACACACAGAGCCTTGCTCCTTGACACAGCAGGAGAGCTGTATTAATAGTAGACTTGAGTTCTCTCCCAGGGATCTCAGTTGTTCGAGGCCACGTGCTACACCATCTAAAGTCAGCACTGATCATCTGGGCACTGTCCAGTGTAGAATGGGGTCTGGAGTATGCAAAGGGCCCAGAGCACCTGAGAGATGATGACATTTGGTCCCCTGAGGGGTAGGCACACAAGGGCCCTTCTACCAGTGGTGCTCACCCTCCACTGCACGTCACAGTCACCTGGGGAACTTTTAAGTTCCAGTGTCCAGAAGCCACCCCAGATCACCTGGGTGAGTCCCCCTCACTCTGCTCACTCTGCCCTCCCCTAGGACAAGGGCTACAGGGGGCTCCACCCAGGATGTTCCTCCTCCTGTCTCCTGAGCACAGCCCAGTGTCTGCAGGACCCAGCTGGCTCCTGAGTCACAGGGCAATAGACAAACATGAGAATGACCAGGGCTCATTTCCCCTAAATCACCAGCACCGCCTTTTCCTTCCTCCCCCAGATATTAAGCACCTGGTGAAATTCCTTAAAGAAATTCCAGAGGGTGCACTGGTGCTGGTGGCCTCCTACGACGACCCGGGGACCAAGTAAGTGGAAAACTCTAACTGCCAGTCCGCGCGGTGATGTGAGCTGAACACCTCCAAACCCTGCATGTCCTCTTCTGCTCTCTTGCCAGTGCCATTTTCTGGCAACTTATCTTGAGGAAATTATCAAACAATGATGCAAAGGAATGTTCTAGGAGGTTCATCACAGCCTCCATTACCACCGTGAAAAACTGGAAACACTCCCCCTGTCCAGTAATAATGGCTGACTGGCTACAGAAACTATGACATATGGTAACACAGGACATGATGTATACACAGATAAAGATAGACTCATCAAAAACGATGGGCAGAAAGTAGTTGAAGATGTGGAAAACGCGCTCACCCTCTGGTGCTAGTGAGGGAAAAACGCTACATCAAAATAGATACACTGATCAGGTCAAGGGAAGGAGGGGTGAGACAGGCTTTCTTAGTTACTTCTTTGTGAGGCTCCATGTCTTCCAGATGAACACGTATTTGTAAACAGAGGGTACTGTTTTAACACATCGCCAGCCCCATCTGAGGGCCTTTTAGGAAGGAAGTCTTGAACCCCTCTAACCTGTCCTTCTTGAGTACAGCCACATTCTCTGGGCACCTCCAGGGAAGACACTGAATGGGAAGAAGAGTGGGAACCTTGCCCCATGGGAATCCCACCACCTAATGCCCCCTCAATCCATCCCTGCATCCTGATCATCCTCTCTGGTCCTCTGCAGAATGAATGATGAAGCCAGGAAACTCTTCGCCAACCTGGGGAGTTCCTACGCAAAACAGCTGGGCTTCCGGGACAGCTGGGTCTTCATAGGAGCCAAAAACCTCAGAAATAAAAGCCCCTTTGAGCAGGTGGGTTCTGGGCCACAACCTGGCCCTGTGAAGGATGGACAAGGAGCTGTGTGGTGGTAGGAAGGACAGTCACCCACCAAGGGCATTAAAAGTGGGAGTGTCTGGGGAGAGGCCACTGGTTGTCATTCACTCTGAAAGTCAGGGTGGTCTGATTGGCCAGCCCCTGGCAGGAAGCTGTCTGAGCCATTTCGTAAAAGGTGGGTCATATAAAAATAGCCAGGTATATGGGTAAGTACCAGAAAACGAAAAGGGAAAAGGAGAACAGAGGGATGATGGGTAAGTGAGGCATGGAGGAACGAGAAGGAAGTGGAGACATGAAAGCTGTGAGATGGGGAAGGGGAGCTGGGGAAAGGGGCAGGATGCCTGTCCCTGTCCCTTCAGCCTCCCTGGCTGGGCATGGAGAACACCAGGAGGGAACTCAGAGGTGGGGAGGGGGCCGATGCCATCATCAGACAAGAGGTGCGGGAGCGGGCAGGTGCGGGGACCTGTGTGCTGAGCTCCAGGGAGGGCACCGCTATGGGGATTTCTAAGCTAGAAAATTTGGTCTTGGTCTGTATGCGCATGTTTCTAAGAGAATTATTCAGGTAACTAGAAATTACCTGAACGCAGCGAAGAACACAGGAGGCCGGGGCGGGGTAGGGGGGTCCCAAATGTCCTATGGCGGTGCTGGGGCAGGGCCCTAGGAAGAGGCCTGAGGCTGCATAGGCAGGAGGTGGTGTTCTGCCCCAAAGTGTGGACTCCAGACCCAGGGGAACCTGCCAGACAGAGGAGGTGCAGGAGTGCAGGGAGCCCAGCATCACCTGCACCCGTCAGCCACCAGCTGGCTGGGACCCAGCACCCCAAAATGAACCAAGCACCCTGATGAGACTAAGCCAATCTGTTCTCTGTCCCCACACTTGGGAAACTGGGCTTTAGACAGGCAGTGTCTAGAATCTCTTTTTTAATTCCTGAGAGTCAGCCACGATGACCCTAACAGCAAATTTTGCCATTTACATTTTTTTCTTCATAAACTAATCCTGAGCATTTGAGACACAATCCTAAGTGATTTTATTCTCTTATATACTTATTACTAGTATGGGTATTTTTTGAGACAGGGTCTCGCTCTGTCACCCAGGCTGGAGTACATGGTGCAATCTCGGCTCACTGCAGCCTCGACCTGCTGGGCTCAAGAGATCCTCCTGCCTCAGCCTCCTGAGTAGCAGGGATCACAGGCATGCACCACCACACTCAGCTAATTTTTTTGTGTTTGTAGAGACAGAGTCTCTCTATGTTACCCAGGCTGGTCTTGAAATCCTGGCCTCAAGTGACCCTCCTTCCTTAGCCTCCCAAAGTGCTGGGATGGTAGGTGTGAGCCGCTGCACCCCGCCCTTTATTAGTAGTATTAATTGATATTACATTGTGATTCTGCCACTTACCAGCCAGTGACTACAAACAGTGACCCTCTGTGCCTCAGCTTCTCCATCTGGAGAATGGGATGTAAACAGTCAGTGCACACTCCCTAGGGCCACTGTGCAGATTAAATACATAAGGCACTGCAGAACAGCAGTGCATACAGCAAGCACTCAAGACATGCTAGGAGTTTTCTTTCTATTGTTGCTATTATTATTGTTATTTGAGGTATCCTAGAGGGACACAGAGAATTTAGGAGGAAGGGCTAGATCATTCCAACAACTGGTTACCCTTCATGGTATGATAGCAGTAACTGGGCTCTGATCCCATCTCTGAGACCTTGAGCAAGTTGCATCCCTGCTCTGAGCCTCAGTTTCCCCATCTGTGAAGTGGGTTAATAACATCCTGCACCCCATTTAGGTTTAGAGTGCAGTGCCCATGCAGGTGTGGGTTCTAAAGGGCCTCACCCACTGTCTATATTTCTGTGTCTTCTCTCTCCAGTTCTTAAAGAACAACCCAAAAACCAACAAATACGAGGGATGGCCAGAGCTGCTGGAGATGGAGGGCTGCGTGCCCGCAAGGCCATTTTAGGGTGACTATGGCTCTTCTTGTGCTTGGGGACCTGAAGAAGCTCCTGCCTGACTTAGGAGTCAGAGCCCAGCAGGCGCCAAGGAGGAGGAGCAGAGGGTGCCGCGTGGAAGGCGCTGTCTGTCGGTCCTTGTGCGCTGTGTCGCGCTTTCCCTCCTCGGAAGCAGAACCCTCCCACAGCACATCCCACCTAGGAGACCAGCCTCAGAGGGCCCTTCCGGAACCAGCTGTCTGTGGTGAGAACAGGGTGCTTTCATCAGGGACCGCTGACGGCCTAGGACTGACTGCCCACAAATGAGCCCAATTAAATTTTATTTTTGCTGGTTTTCAGTGAACTTTCTGATCACTCAAGTGGCCATGTTTCTCCCTGGGACTGAACTGCTCCAGACTCAGCGTGGGCCACGGGTTTGGACAGGTTGGTGACAACTTCAGGCTCCCCCTTAGGTAGCTGGGTGGGAGCTGTGTTTCTGGGATTTCCCGTGGGCCTGAGAGAATCCTCGGTTCCTGCAGGACATGTGAGATGGACGGGAACAGAGGGAGCCCGGGGACAGGACACCAGGAGTACTGTCATCACCCGCTGTCTGAAGGAGAGCTGGAGCAAGTCAGAGCAGGAGAGGGAGAGGGGGCGGGTCCGAACCCGGCTGGAAGGAGCAGCCGGGCTGCGCTGCGGGCTGGAAGGCAGCCGGGTGTCTACTCCCCAGGAGTGAACCCTGAGGCAAGGACTCAAGGGCAGCCAGTGTATTTGGGAGGTGATTGTGGGAAACACCAATAGGGAAGTAGGGAAGAGAGATGGGAAGGGAAGGAGGGGAAGGCAGCCAGTGAAGGGTATGGTTTCATCAGCCATCCCAGTGGGAACTGGAGCTGACTCCCACCCGAAGCTCTAGGAATCAGAGTAGAACCCGGCACCTTGGAGATACTCCATCCCAGAGTGAGGGAGCTGGGGTATTTACACACCAACTCCCACCACTGGTTTGTTGAGGGCTTCTGATGCCGGGGATGATGTGAATTCCTAGGCGCTTCTTGTCTGCCCTGCCTAGGGAAGAATGGCCTTCTGTGGCTTCACAGCAAGCCCCCAGCCAAGAGAGGGCAATGCCAGCTGCTGGCAGGCTGCAGAAGCACATTGAAATGGGAAGGCCAAGAGATATGGTGCCAAGACCTGCCTGAGGTCTCTGAGAAGGGCCCAGTTCCCAGGCTCTAGGCTAAGTCTTGAAAGGGAGTCATGGGGGCAGAAGACATTGCTGCTCAGCCTCCCGGAGCATGTGCTGGGGACACTGCACCTCCGGAGAAGAAGCCCTCTTCCCAAGCACATATGCCCACCAATGGCCTGGGACATGCAGCTCCCAAGTCCTGGGAGAGCTTCAAATGTGCCAAGATAGCCCGGGGTAGAGAGGATAGTGTGTGGGAATCTTCTACCGGGGGCCACGCAGCTGGGACATGGGCTACAGTTGCAGTGATATCAAAATCAAGGTCCAGGCCAGGTGCGGTGGCTCACACCTGTAATCCCAGCAGTTTGGAAGGCCAAGGCGGGCAGATCACCTGAGGCTAGGAGTTCAAGACCAGCCTGGCCAACATACAAAAATTAGCTGGGCACTCACCTGTAATCCCAGCTACTGGGGAGGCTAAGGCAACAGAATCTCTTGAAACTCGGAGGCAGAGGTTATGGCGAGCTGAGATACGTCACTGCACTCCAGCAGGGGCGACAGTACAAGACTCTATTTAAAAAAAAAAAAAAAAAAAAAAAATTCAAGGCCCAAAGCCTGGTGAGAGCCATGCTCAAGGTTGGCTGAGGAAGTCAGAAGGGGCCCACCCAGACATCCAGTCAATTCCATCACTCCCGGCCCCACCTCACTGCCAGCTCACCCTCAGAGATGAAAGGAGGAGCCTGCAGCCAGCCCTGAATAACCACTTCCAACTGCATCAGTAGACTACCTAGGGAAACATGGCCGGAAACCTGCTCTGGGAATGAAGGTGGCAGGAAATTTTCATTGTGACCATAAACACCTTTGAGATCTTGAAAATTTCACCTTACAACAAGCAAGAGTATCTTATAAAATTTTTAAAGAACAGATAAAGCCTTCTAAAGAGAGCTCATCACCAGGGACAGGGCTTGTCACTGAGGTTGTCAAGCCTTCAGGAAGCCAAGAGGGCTCTTGGCAGCGGCCACTATTTTAAGAAGACATGAGGTAGCTGCCTGGTTGAAGAGAAGACACATGGACTTTTCCAGAAACTGCACTGCACAACACTTCAAAGAAGACTGAGAACATGTCAACTGGCTCAATCAGAGAATGCAGGGATGAGTCCCAGTTCCCTTTCCCAGATTTTGCTGCTAATGGTCAGTCTGAAGTCTTCTTTGGAGCACTGCCCTTAGGCTACTCATACCTTCTTTAAGCACAAGTGCAAAGAAGACAGACGGAGGCTCTGAACGTGTACCCACCGCAGGATGCTCCTTAGCCGATGACTGACGGCTGCGGGAATGTGAAAGGCCAGCTCCTTGTCTTGCGGCGTGATGACCATGAGGTGCAGTTTACACTCCAGCATTCCCAGAGGGATCAGGCGGGAGCTGGGACGTGGCCTGAAAATGTCCCTTTTTGCTTGCCTCCTTCCCCTTCCCCATCCTGCACCTCCACTTCCTTACCAGTGTGCCCAGGGGCCAGTCCTTAACAAATCACCTGGGTGACAATCCCTATCCCAAAGTGGGATCCTAGGGGACCCATCCTAAGAGAGGTGGTGGGCACAGCCAGCTGGATGGGACTGGGCTGGAAGATAAGACCTCCAGGTCCACAGGAATTGTTGTCGTAAAAGGGGTCCGTTCTCAAGGAGAAAGAGCTCCAAGTGGGGGAGCTGCACTTGCCACTGCCACGTGGAGCCCAGGGAAGAGGCCACGTGCTGTTCCACAGCAGGGAACACGAGGCGGAGATTAGCAATCATGCCCCCCTCCTGCCTCCCCCTCCTTGACAAGGTGTAGGCCTCAGATGCCCAGAATCAGCCAGAAGAGAAGCTTACAGCCCACTAAGGAGACTGACTGCATTCTTGAGCCAGCCACACCAGGCGCCCCCAGGGGTGGGTGTTACAAAAGTGGCAAACACCTGTTAGACTCTCAGTATCATTTTCAGGACATTGTGGCCACTATAGGGACCCCGGGTCAGCTCAAGCTGTAAAGAGCTGGGTCTTTATCAGCAGGAAGTCACTTTTATCTCTCAGGAGCAGCTATGACTCACCTGCTATGTATCAGGAACCCAATAGGCTTGGGGATACTGCAGTGAAGAAAACCCAGCACCATTCCTGCTGTTTAGCAGGAGATATAAATCCAGAGGGGACATGGCTTGGCAAGGGGAAAGACCGCCGGACCCTTGCCCCAGCCTTGGGGGATCCAGGAAGGCATCCTGGAGGCAGCACCACCCATGCTGAGCCCTTGGGAGCATGAAGGAGCTTGCTAGGCAAAGAAGGAAGGGAAGAGCATGTCAGGCCAGGGAAGAGCACGAACAAGTTTTGGAAGGGCAACAGGGCTGACTGGGAGGTGAGAGCCCGAGGGGCCTTGTGAGCTGGGTAGAGGGCTTGGACTTTGTCCCAGGGCAGGAGACACACTGGGAGCAAGGTGACAAGATCTACATATTTTGAAAATTCCTTGCTGCTGTGTGAAGGCATGGAGGAAGGGAGGCCAGTGAGGAGGCTGCTGTATCATCCAGGGAGAGAGAGAGGGTGGTGGCCCGGACCAGGGGCCTCTCCCGGGGATCATCAGAAAGTGAAATGGATAAGACTTGGGACTCATTTTCTCACTGAGGTCGTCAAGCCTTCAGGAATCTCTGCAAGCTAATCATGGCCTCAGAACTGGAGGCTTGGATTTGCCTCCCCACTCCCTGCCAGTGTGCCTCCCACCCACCCAGGAGTGAGGATAGGGCTGTGAGGGGTGGGGCCACAGGGAGAGCTTCCCAGAAGCTGTAATTCTGGTTCTCGCCAGTAGGTGGCGGCACAAGCTAGAAAGGGAAGGGTGGCAAGGTCTCCCCGCCCACCCACCTCTTGGGAAAGGCTGTTGTGCCTAATGAACTCATTATCCGGGCCTTCCCAATGGATAGTGGACTTATCTTCAGCCTTGCCCATAGTGTAGCAAATGCAGCACCTCGCTTCTACGGAGCACGGCAGTTTTCCAGACGTTCTGCTCAGAGGTTTACATGAATTACGTCATTTCATCCTCATAGCCCCCACATTCGCGGGATGGGAACCATTGTTATCTTCTTTTACACAGGAGGAAGATGAGGCTCAGAGAGGTCAAGTGACTTGTCCAAAGTCACATAGATAAGGAGTCTCAGAATAAGGGCTGGAATTCCAGTCTGTCTCCAACATTGCATGAAACAGATATGTTTGCCCTAAACCTCTCAGGTAAACAGTGTTTCTCCTGTCTTCCTCCTCCCCTCCTCCCCTCCTCTCCTCCT
>NW_016107363.1:6315692-6330504 GCF_001604975.1 Cebus imitator
CCCCCTCCTCCCCTCCTCGCCTCCTCCCCTCCTTCACCTGCTCCTAAATGCCTCTGAAGCCTTTTGAAGATTGCACAGAACCTCGGAGTTAGCATTCCCAACACTTGCCTTCATTGCTTTGGAAGGGGTGCAGAGGAACCAGGTTCGAGGGATTTAGAACTCCTCTTTTTAAAGCCCAAAGCCCCCCTCACACTTTGTAAGCCTTACTTCCTTCTATTAGCCTGTGGGTCAAGAAGGAACAGATGTTTGCTCTCATTGTGCAGATGGAGAAAGAGAGGCTGAGGATGTCCCCAGCCCACAGTGAGATGGGACAAAGCTGGGTCTAGAACACCTGCTTCTTGGTCCTCCACCAGCAGCTGTCACTCCATAAATCATCTGTTCACATATTCCAAGTACTGCCTCTGTGCCGGGCATGGTGCTGGGCCCTGGGCCTCCAACCCATGCCTCCTGCCCATGCCATGAGGCCTGAAGGTTGCATTTCGGGCCATGATCCTGCCAGGGGCCAGGCTTCAGAGCCCAGTCACAGGCTCCATCAGCCAATGAGCCAGCCTTTCACCGCAGCACTAAGCCGTATTTCAGCAGGACTCCAAGCAGATGGAAAAAAATTAATAAATGCGTAAAATTCATTCTCTCTCCTCCTACCCCACCAAGAGTCAAGCTGGTGGATAATTATGGGATGGCTGCCAAAGGAGTTTGATCTTCCGCATTGACTTAGAGCATTTTTACTGCTCCATCTGACAGCCAATTGAGTCATTTCCCTTTACAATTTTGTGGACTCTCTCTTTTCTGCAGGAAATCCGAAACTGTAATCAGGCCACAATTGGAACAGGGAGAAAAGGAGTGCAGAGCAGCTGAGGGAGGCAGGGGCTGAACCCAAGGGAAGGGGCAGGAGGAAGAAGCCACGTGTTTGCTTGGCTGGAAGGGTCATGGGTATTGGAGGAAATACAGTAACTTCAATAAGAACAGTATTAAGAAGTGCCGTGCAGGGAGCACTTGTGATGAGCCGGGACTGTGCTAAGCACTCGATCAGCTTAGACTACTTCATTTAATCCTCCATCATGTATTCTTCCACTAATATTGTTCTAGACCCAGGGGGTAAACTGAGGAGCAGGACAGACCAGGCCCTGGCCTTTGTAGAACTGCCATTCCAGGCAGAGGAGACAGACAGTCAACAGAGAAGTCATATCATTTCGTTGTAAACAGAGAGCCTGGGAACTGCTTTGCAGAAGGTGTCGGAGAGAGCTTCTCTGAGGAGCCTGAAAGATTAAAAAGGAGAGAATCATGCAAATATCGAAATATGAAATATGAGGAGCAGAGGGGAAGTTGGGGAGGGAACATCCCACGCAGAGAGCAGCAAGTGCAAAGGCCCTGGGAAGGGAAAAGGTGCTGTGACCCAGAAACTGCCAGGGAGAGGGAGGAGAGGGAACTGAGGTCCTAGCAAGGCCATTTGTCAGACCTTGTGGACCTGGGGGATTTTGTTCTGTTGGCAAGGCTGGACAGAACGCCTAATTCTTGACCCTCCACCAGCTGCAGTTCCATGAGGCATCTGTGTGTGTGCCAGGCACCGCGCTAGAGGAAAGGAAAGTGTGGCAAGTTTCCCTGACCCGCCCACCTCTGGGGAAAGGATGTTGTGCTTAGTGAACTGGTTATCTGGGACTTTCCAGTGGACAATGGACTTATCATTTGTGTTCTTAACAGCAGCACCTAACTTCTCTGAGGAATTGTTCGCTAGATGCTCTGCTCACCCTCACAGCCCCAGGCAGTGGGGGCAACTGTTACCCTACCTTTGGTGAAGAGACATTATAAAACAGGAGTGATGGCCAGACACAGCGGCTCACACTTGTAATCCTAGCACCTTGGGAGGCCAAGGCGGGCAGATCACGAGGTCAGGAGTTCAAGACCAGCCTGGCCAATATAGTGAAACCCCGTTTCCGCTAAAAATACAAAAATCAGCTGGGCTTGGTGGCGTACACCTGTATTCCCAGCTACTCAGGATGCTGAGGCAGGAGAATCACTTAAACCTGGGAGGCGGAGGTTGCAGCGAGCCGAGATTGTGCCACTGCACTCCAGCCTGGGCAACAGAGTGAGACTCCATCTCAAAAACAAACAAACAAGCAGGGAGTGACATGCTCTGATTTACGCTTTCACAAAACGATGGCTTCAGCTGCACACACACACCTTACTTCATTTAGCCCTGTGCAGTGGGAGTGCTTATTGAACACACACACACACACACACACTGTGCCCCCAAGGCCACACAGCTGTTAGGGGCAGAGCCACAGTTCAAGCCCAAGGTTTCTTCAGTCTTAACCTCTGCTACAAGCTGGCATCACAGAGAAGGAAGGGACTGGCAAATGAGGAGGAGGGTGACTACCGGGGGCGCTTTGAGAACTTGGCCCCAGGTCTGGAATCCGGCCTCCAGATATTTTCTTGGCCTGAGCACAGACCAGCTGGCCTCCAGCCCTCCCAGGCAGCCTGCTGCCCAGGCGTCTGCTCTCAGAGTTCCTGTTGTGGGAGAGCCCCAGACCCCAAGAGTCTTCAAAGGTCTATTATTAATGGGGCTGTCCAGCCGAGGCTGACATCCCCACGCAGCCCTCCCAGAGCTCTGCACCGCAGCCAGCTCCCGGCCTCCACTGTCTGGCCCTGTCTGCTGAGCAGTGCCTAGCAAGGCAAGAAGGCCAAGTCCTGCCCGCTGGGCCACCCGCCGCACCTGAGCTACCGGTGCGTGATGAGAGGACTGCCCCGCGTCTTCCTCCCTTTCCCAGCTGCCTCAGTTTCCCTTCCTGAGAGAGGCAGCGTTCTGGGAGGTGAGGAGCTGCAGGGACCCAAGAAAGGCATGGAAGCCGCCTGGGGACACTGGCCCCTCTGTCAGGATCAATCGCCCTAAGCCTGTCTGAGGCGCTCTGGGCTTAGGAGCAGCTGTGAAAGCTGCCTTTGTGCTGGGGAGAATGAGCCGCAAGAGGACAGGGGGCCCTGGCCCCGGGAGCCCCTCAGGTCCTGGCTCCTGAGATCCACGCCAGCAGGAAGGACCCCAGCCTGGTCCCTGCAGCCCACCCAGGCCTGGTGCCCACCTCGTGCCATGGGAGCAGCCCAGGGGAAGAAGGTAGGAGCCCCCAAGCGTCCTGTTGGGGCCTTGGACCTGGGAAGGGAAACCGGACCTGGCAAGTGGGAGCCCCGACCCACCTACCCTGGAGCTGGCACTGCCCACCAACCCTCCTCCTGGCACTCACAGCCAAGATGTGCAGCTAGAAAGCTGGTGGGGGCTCAGGGCAAAATCAGCATCCTATCCCTCCATCTCTAGGACAGACTTGGGGACAGCCGAATCTCTCTGGCTCCCTGGTACTAGCCACACACATCTCTACTTCCCTGAGTAAAAGCTCCCAGGGTACCCCTTCCCCACACCCCAGGAGAGTGTCTGACGCAGGTGGATACAGGGGAAAGATCTTAAAATTATTATGATGATTATTATAAGTTGGCTACCCAGCTGTTACCAGTTGTAGGGCAATGGGCAAGTTATTTAAGCTTTCTGTACCTCATTTCCTCACCTGTAAAATAGGGCCAATAATAATCACTACCTTGGAAAATCGTTGTGAAAATTATATGAATGAAAGTGTTTAGAACACTGCCTGGCACTGTGTAGAGGCTCTGCTCCTTTGTTAGTAGAATTCTATTCATGTTATTATCCCTCACCTTCTAAGCCTGAGCTCCCAGCTGGGGGTTTGTAAACAGCACTGCCTGAGCAGTGTTTCTGTAAATGCGCTCCTTGGCCCCCTGCATCAGCATCATGGGGTGGGGAGGAGGAGGGAGCTTGGAAACAGTCGCTTTCTCGGGGCCCATCAGACCTCCTGGATCAGTGGAGGCAAAGAGGGGAGGGGCCTGCGTGTACTCACCAGCTCTGGGGATTGTGGGATTGTGGCACGGGAGCTTACCGCTCTCCACCCACACCCCAGTACTGCCACCCGGGGCGTGGTCAGGCTGTGGCGTCCCAGCTCCACCACCCACCTACTGTGGCGAGGACCTGAACCCCGCGGGACCTCAGCTTCTTGTCTGTAAAATGGGGCTGGTACCTGCTTTGTGGGAGGTTCAGTAAGATGATGCCTGTGAATGCTTAGTGCAGTGCGCTACCCGACGCTCAGAGGGTCCCCGATAAACAGGGGACTCTGATCTTCAGACAACCAGGGATGACCTAGTCCATCAAGGCTGAGACACTCAGCGAAGTCATTTCCTAGCCAGGGACATGCAGCTAGTGGGGGAAAGAGCAGGGTGGTGGTGGTGTTACTTTGGAAAGGGGAGCTTTATGTCTCACAAAGCGTTGCAGCCTGCAGGGTGGCCATTCCGACAGGCCGGGAAACATGGCCTCTGGCCAGAAGCCAGAAACTGATACTTTGAGGAAGAGGCAAAGGGAATTGAAATGTATGCTGAGCACCGTGGCCAAATATACATATTCAATAAGCTGTGGGGGGAGTCATGCATATTTATGAAAGGAGAAACATGTGCATGCACAGTTGAGTTTCATGCCTCTTATGGGTCCTGTGTACAAAAAAGTGCTGGCCTTAGTGTGATCGGAGGGCAGAGTTTTCAGCCCTCTGATGTCAAAGATGAAGCAGGGGGCATGAAAACCCTCACTGTGCATCCTCTGCAGACTGGCTAGAACTGCTCGGTGATTGGTGGTCTCTTATCAAGAGAGAATGCTGCTGGGTTTTTGTGTCAAAACCCTAAAAGGGAGGGGCAGTTGGTTGAAATCAGCATGGAGTCTTTTGAAAAGGCCGGCTTCTGTTTAGCTCTTAGGGAAGAAAGTCTAATGGAGCTTATCAAGGAAGCGCGTGCGACCTCCCATCCTGCCATGGCCAGAAACTCAGTTTTCAAGATTTCTCTGGGGTCCACTTGGTCAAGAGGGGGTCCGTTCAGTCACTTGTGGGGGTTTAAGTTTTATTTTTATTTCTCATTTTTATTGGGAAGAATTTTGGCCCCACTCTGCTTGATGCCAAACAAGCCAGCCCATCCCACCCTTCCTGGTCCATAGCCCTGTCCGCCGCATCTTCATCGACCCCCACTTCAACCTCCCACAGGAGGCTGTTGATCGGGCACCTGCTGCCCTGTGCCAGGGTCTGTGTGGAGCTGGGAGCCAAGGATGAGGACAGTCGCTGCCCTTGAGCCCGTCCGTCCCTGTCAATCGCAGAGACTGACAGGCAAGCAAACAATAGGAGTGTGTGTGACAGTTGAAGCGGAGGGGACTGGGCACATGACCCCTGGGCCAAGAGTCAAAACACAACATTGTTGTGTCTATTCCTCTTAGGCAAGGTCTGGTCTTTGCTTTTAGGTGAAGTCACCTTTGTTCCCTGAGGAGTGTCAGGAGCATGGGTTTTGCCTAGAATTCTAAGCCCACACTGGCAGAGGATGGAAGGGATCACGTGGTTGGTTGAGGCCAACCAGAGCCCACCCTTAGAGTCAGAGATCCGTCCCCTAATGGCATGGCTGCTGCTCAATGGAAAGGAGGGTGGGTGCTGGACATTTCGTCGTAATGGCCCCCATGGAGGAGAGACGGTGTTCTCTCCAGCTGTGGGGTGGGCAGAGAGAATGGAAGAACACTGAAAGGGTCGAGGGTGTGACAGATGGACCACTGGGCCAGGAGTCAAAACACAGACACCTTTGCTTCTGTTCTTCTTAGGCAGGGCCTGACCTTTCCTCGGACTTGGCATTTTTTTAAATCTGCCACTATCAAGGGTACCAAGGGGGGTACCCTGGCCACTGTCAGGGTTTTTGCAAGAAGGTATTTTAACACATGGAAGCAATGCCTCTAACACTGTTTGGAACATTCCAGAAGCTTCAACAATTGACCGGTTGGGCATGCATTGATACTGGAGAGATGAGTGCAAGCCAGATGTCTGGATGAGAGCCACATTTTAAGCCAGCATTACCCAGCAAGGCCACAGGTCCTGGGGCAACAATGGGTTCAAGAAAAGCACCCTCAGACACAGCCAGTTCACAGAGACCAACAGAGTGTGGGCACGCCATCCTCCATGCCAATCAGCAGCGGCCAGTGCCCTCCCCAGGAGACAGGACACAACCACAAGCTTCCAGAGGCTGCCCCTGCACAAGTCCAGCACCCCAGGCTGCGATCGTAATGCCAACCTTAAAGGGGCTACTTAAAAAAAATGTTCCCGAGCACAACTCGCAGGCACTGCTGCTTCTGCACCAATTCATTCATTCAATCTTCAAACATCTCTTGGACGTGGAGAGTTTCATTACCCAGAAATCCAGAGGCATGGAGAGGTTAAGCAAGAGGCTCAAGGTCACCCACCTAGTAAGGGTGGAGTTAACATTTGACCCAGGCCACCCTTAGAGGCTGACCTCTCAAACAGCAAACCCCACTGCCAGCACTTCTGAAGGTGGAAACACAGCTCTGCCCACATCCCACCTGGAGCTGCTGTCGGGGCATCTCACTTAACCCCTATGAGCCTCAGTTTCCTCAGCTGTCAAACGGCATGACGATTTGCCTTCCGCAGTAGGCTGGGGCGAGGTTCCTGGTGCCCAGTGCCTGTGCAGGGAACAGCATCTTGTCCTGTTGCTGCTGCTCTAGCGGCTGCAGGTGGAGCTTCCGCAGGGCAGGCGGCGGCGGCACAGCCCCCCGGAGGCTTCGACACTTGGCTTTTGTTCTCTAAAACGTTTCTCCAAACCCAGCACCATCCAGGTTTTTCGTGGCCCTGGAAGAGTCCTGTCCTCTGAGCCTGTTGTTTACCAAGACACTCGTCGCTTTGCATTTGTCTTCATTAAAAGATAGTTGCCTTGACTGAAACAAAAGGGGGAAAAATGGAAGAGCTATGGCTAAATTTGATGAATGGCCTGAAAGGGCGTGTTCATTCTGACGGAGCCCAGAGGCACACATCTGGCTGTGTCCTGCTGACTCCCTGAGCAATTTTCCCCTCCAGTGATGGATGGTCCTCCTGGTGCGCGGGGCCGCCCAGCCCAGCAGAGGATTCCAGCTCGATGGGCCCAGCTCAGTGATGCATGAGGACCTCATCAGGAGGCTCTCGCAGCCTGTGCCAGCCCATCACCCCCACTCTGCCCACTGCCTCAGATGGCTTCTCTGAGGGCAGTGAAGCCTCTCATCTCACTCCTGGGGGCTGTGGGGACTTCACAACTGGGTTCCCAAAGGACTCCTGGACCCACAGTGGGAGGCTGGAGGACAAGAGGAGAAATGTGTCAGCTCATGAGGGTGAGAAAAATGTACCCCTCAAACAAAGGCAGAGCCCTCTTCCTGCCCAGCAGCCTCCCCACTGGGCCCTGGTCTCCAGGATCATTCCGGCCTCTCCACCTTTGCTCACTCCATCTGCCTGCCTGGAACCCCTCCCAGCTTCTATCCACTGCTAGCACTTCCCTGCGTTCCCCCTGCGTTCCAGCCTCAGGACTTGCCCCACCTGCTCTTGCGAGTCTCTGACCACAGTGTGAATTGAATTCCAATTGCACTGACACATATTCCATCCCGAGGTGTGAGGGAAGATGACGAAAAAGAAGAGGAGGGATGTCAATAATCCAGCTCCGACCCCACCAGCAGCCACTATGCTAAATGCTTTTTTTGGGAGGAGGGGTACAGAGTCTTGCTCTGTCACACAAGCTAGAGTGCAGTGGCACAATCTCAGTCCACTACACCTCCGCCTCCCGGATTCAAGCGATTCTCCTGCTTCAGCCTCATGAGTAGCTGGGATTACAGATGTGCATCACTACACCCGGCTAATTTTTTGTATTTTAAATAGAGATGAGGTTTCATCACATTGGCCAGGCTGGTCTCGAACTCCTGCCTTCAAGTGATCTATTCATCTCGGCCTCTCAAAGTGCTGGGATTACAGGTGTGATTCCCTGTGCCCAGCCCTAAACGCTTTTTCATGCTGTCCCTCCAGCATGTCCACAGCCCAGCAAAGTAGAGGCTGCTGTACCCACTTCATGGATGGGCACCACTC
This sequence comes from Cebus imitator, assembly GCF_001604975.1. Classification (NCBI taxonomy): domain Eukaryota; kingdom Metazoa; phylum Chordata; class Mammalia; order Primates; family Cebidae; genus Cebus; species Cebus imitator. The sequence goes on from NW_016107363.1 coordinate 6,323,651, forward strand.
AGAACTGCTCTGCCCTTCATGCCAAGTCCAGTCATTGCTTGCCTGGGCCTCAGTGCAATTCCCAAGACCTTTGCCCCACCTGACACTGAGCTAGGCATATAATCCTCACAAATGCCCCATGAAAGGGCTAACACTCTCATGCCCATTTTACAGGTCAAGACGCTGAGGCTCAGCGGTCACAAGTAAGGAAGTGGCAGGGCTAGTAGTTGCACTGAGCTATGCCTAGCCAAGCAGCACTCTCTTGGGCAGGCCAGGTACATTGCATCCTGAGCTCCAGTTCCCCCCACCACCCTGCAAACCCCATTATGCAGATGGAGAAACTGAGACACAAGCTTCAGAGTCAAGGTTGTTTGGAAAGAATCCAGACTCAGGGAGAAGAGGCCTGGGGCCAAGTGGAGGCTCTGGCACTCTCTGGGTGATGTTTAAGCTCTGCTTTCCTGCTCTGTAAAATGGGGATAAAAACAGTACCCACTTTAGTATCATCAGTGTGAGAACTAAATGATCAAGTTCTTGACGTGCCTGGACGCATTCTTCCCCTTGGGTCTCAGTGTCCCCATCTGGGAACGGAGAGGTTTGGATTAAATGATTCCCAGTGCCCTCCCCAACCATGGTAAAAATGACAAACTCCAATTTTCTTTTGAGGAGGGGTAGGTGCTATTCTGGACCTTTTAGCTGAAGAGATGAGCGGAGCCCAGAAGTTTAAGACCAGCCTCGGAAACATAGTGAGACCCCATCTCTACAAAAAAAGAAAAATTAATTAGCTGGGTGTGGTGGCACACCGGTAGTCCCAGCCACTCAGGAGGCTGAAGCAGGAGGATTGCTTGAGCCCAGGAGGTGGAGGCTACAGTGAGCTGTGACAGCACCACCGCACTCCATCCTGGGCGACAGAATAAGATCTTGTCTCAAAAAAAAAAAATCACAACTACGTTTCTGCCTCAGACTCTTTGACCAAGGAGAACGTTCTTTTTTTCTCTCTTCTTTCTTTTGCTCATTATTCAAAATAGAGTTGAAAGAGAGAGAAAGAGAAAGACAGAGACACAGACACCGACACAAGAGCCAAGGCACAAAGAGAAAGTCCGCCAAAAACAGAATTGAAGAAACTCCAAACCTGTCCCCCTGAGTTTGCCCCCTGCCCCGACACCCTCCAGGCACCCACCGGGGCCCTTCATCACTCCCAGATGTTCTAAGACCTCAAAAGAGGAAGAGGTCACCGGGGGCCAAGATGGCCGCTTTTCCCCATCCTCCAGGCCTCAGGGCCAAATCTCATTTCCCAGATAGTAGAGAGAAGGAAATCATTTTAATTCTTTTTAAATGCACTATTAGTCCACCTCCTCCTAGTCCAATCTTCCTCATTCACGAATAAGAAATAAAATATTCGCCTCAGACGCCCTGAATGAGGGACCCTGGGCAAGATGGCCTCCCTCTCTGGGCTCCACGTCAAAGCAGGGAAGGTAGCTGTGTTGCTCACTGGTTTAGGAGAAAAGTGAGGCAGGGGAGAAGAGAGGGCAGCAACAGTCATTCTTCGGAGGGCCAACTCAACCCCAGGTGTAGAGCCAGGGCCTCATGTGAGCAGCATCGCTGGCTTCTCTGAGCAGCCTGGCATGGGTAGCATTCCCCATTTCACAGCCTCGAAGGGCTCAGACAAGATCGCACTGTGCAAAAGCAGGCTGGTGCTCAGATTCCTCCAGGTGCACCAACAGCCAAGGCCGTGCAAAAACCTCGCACAGCACAGCCAACCTGGGCCTACACCCTTCAGCCTCACTCGGTCCTTCCCAGCTGTAAAATGGGCACTTCCTGATCAAAAACATAAGAATGCCTTCTAATAATTGAACTTCCATGGAATCCCTACCACAAACCCAGCCACAAAGGTATCGGTGTCCCTGTGTCACCAAAGCAGACACCCGACTCAAAGAGGTTGAGTTCATGGCTCAAGTTCACAGAGCCAACAAGTGTCAGAGCTGGGACTTGAACCCCAATACTTCTGACTCCACAGCCCATGTTCTCATCGACTTGTTTTTCAAGCATCAGAATTGAAGCTATTCATCTCAAGCCAGAATAAATCTTCACCTTTTGCAAGGCAGAGTTAATAGCAGGCAGTGGCTTCAGTCCCCCGGGAGTAGCACCAAAGAGAGGCCTAAAGTTCAGGAGAATTTAATTTCTATCTTGAAAGGCTTTGGAGGTGGGGCAGGAGGGGCCAAATCAAAAGCCGGCTTTCTTGCAGGCAGAAACCCAAAAACACAGCTCCCTCCCTGGGCCCCAGGGATCAGCTTTCAGAACACTGTGTCTCCCAAACCGACATGAACAAGGGGCTTTGTGTAAGTGAGAGATCAGATCTCAGGGCCTGGGGTGGACAGAAAGGGCGAGGAGCTGGAACTTTCTTTTTCATCTAAAATCTAAGATGACAGAGGCTGCCCTGGGGAAGCTGGAAGAGCCTGACTTGGTCTAGGTGACATCCCGCTTCTCAGGAAACTCAGGACGGGGCCTGAGGTGTCCCATAGGGATAATGTCACGTCCAGAACACAGGAACTCAGAAGTCAGCCAGAAACGAGGTGGTGTCTGCCCTTTTGAGGGACCACCCGGAGATTTGTCTCTATCCACCTGAGCTCTGGGAACAGCTTGGGGTCATTCTGGGGTGTATGCTGTGGCTCATGTTGAGGAAGAGGCTGCCATAGAGACCCGAAGGCCCTGAACCGGCCAGCGTCTGTGAAGGTCCCATGATGACTCTGCAATCACGAGCAGGCCCTGTGAAGTGACACGTGTTTCCTGGGGTGGCCAGAACAAATGTCCAGAAACTGGGTAGCGGAAAACAACAGTTTACTCCTGCACAGTTCTGGAGGTTAGCAGCTGAGATCAGAGTGTCGGTGGGGTGTGCCCCTCGGGAGGCACTCAGGGCATCTGTTCCATGCCCTTCTCTTAGCCTTTGGTGTTGCCTGCAATCCACGGTGTTCTGCCTCGTCATCACATGGTGTGTGTGTGTGTGTGTGTGTGTGTGTGTGTGTGTGTGTACGTTCTCTTCTTATAAGGACACCAGTCAGATTCAATCAAGTTAAGATGAGGTCTTTAGGACTACAAGCAGATGTAATCAAGTGAAGATGAGGTCTTTAGGCCTACCCTAAAGACCTCATCTTCACTTAATTACGTCTGCTTTCCAAATCTACATTTGGAAATAAAGTCACATTCACAGGTAGGGGCTAGGATTTCAACATTCCTTGTGGGGGACACAATTCAGCCATAACAATGACGCCTGGCCCCCTGGACCTGTGGACTTGGTGAACACTCTTCTCGGGCACCTGAAGCTCTACATTCCTTTGGCTGAGACCCATCCATCCTCTGCCAGCTGCTCTCCTGGGGCCTCAAGTCCAATGTAGCTCCTGTCCAGCTGCAGTGGGTTCCCATATGGCAGAGCCAGAATGAGCTACTTTAATTCTGAATCTGATCCTCTCTTCTCCCGGGCAAAAGCCTTCAAGAGCAGTAACAAGGAAACCCACAGGCCCAGCTGGTCGTGCTCTGGGCTCCCTACTCGAGACACCCTGGGCTCCACAGGTGTCTCTGACAGGCCCATCTCTTCCCCAGCTCAGAGCCCTCGTCTCCACTGTTCCCTCCACCTGTGCACCTTTACCCAGGTCTCCTTACGACTGACTTCTTCTGGCTTCAGCTCAGAGGCAGGTCTTTTCTGTCTCTGTCACCCAGGCTGGAGTGCAGTGGTATGATCCTGGCTTATTGCAACCTCTGCCTTCAGGCCTCAAGTGATCCTCCTACCTCAGCCTCCTGAGTAGCTGGGATTACAGGCACATATTACCATGCCCAACTAATTTTTGTATTTTTTGTAGACACAGTCTCTCACCATGCTGCACATGCTGGTCTCGAACTTCTGGGCTCAAGTAATCCATATACCTCAGCCTCCCAAAGTGCTGGGATTACAGGTGTGAGCCACTGTCCACGGCCTCCTCTGTCTTCCCTCCAGCTAAAATCACCCCATGTTGTCCCAAGTCCCGCAGTTGCTTCACAGAGCTTGCCACCATCTGAAATTACCTTTTTTTGGTTATTTCATTAACTGTTTCAAATCTAGCTTTCCCCCATCAGCAAGTTGGCTCTGTAAGGGCACAAGAAAATCTTTAGACTCAAATGACAATGAAAATACCATATATTGAAACTTGGAGGAAGCAGCTAAAATGGTACTTAAGGAGAAGGTTATAGTTTTAAATGCACATCGAAAACAAGATTGAGAATTACTGAGCTAAACGTCAAAGTTACAAAGTTGGTAACAGAATAACAGAACCAAGCTAAAGAATGTAAAAGTAATGATAAAATAAGCACCAAAATCAAAGAAGAAAAATACATGACATTGAGGATGGCCAAAGGCTGGTTCCTTTAAAAAGATAATAGAATATGATGTAGCTGGCTTTCAGAAGCATCTAGAAAATATGGTTGAATAAAATTGGCTTGGGCCAGACATGGTACCTCACGCCTATAATCCCAGCACTTTGGAAGGGCAAGGTGGGCAGATCACTTGCGGTCAGGAGTTCAAAACTAGCCTAGCCAACATAGTGACCCGCCATCTCTACTAAAAATACAAAAATTAGCCAGATGTGGTAGTGTGTGCCTGTAATCCCCACTACTCAGGAGACTGAGGTGGGAGCATCACTTGAACCCAGGAGGTGGAGGTTGCAGTGAGCCGAGATAGCACCACTGCACTCCACCAGCCTGGGGAACAGATTGAATTGGCAGGGGGCAGTGTCTCATACCTGTAATCTCAGCACTTTGGGAGGCTGTGGTAGGTGGATCATTTGAGGCCAGGAGTTCAAGACCAGCCTGACCAACATGGCAAAACCCCATCTCTACTAAAAATATAAAAATGAGCTGGGCACGGTGACAAGCACCTGTAATCCCAGCTACTCAGGAGGCTGAGGCAGGAGTATCACTTGAGCCCAGGAGGCAGAGGTTGCAGTGAACCAAGATCACACCACTACACTCCAGCCTGAGCAACAAGAGCAAAACTCCATCTCAAAAAAAGAGAGAGAGAGAGAGAAATTGAATCATTGGTGAGTTCTATTAAACTTTAGAGCAATTCATCTGTTTAGTTTTAGACAAAGCCTTCTACATAATAGAAAGTGAGGGAACACTTTCCACTTTATTTTGTAATAATAAAAATAACTGATATCAAAATTAAACAAGGACAATGAAAGAAAAGTAAATTACAGACCAATTCACTCATGACATAGATTTAAAACAAAAAAACACCCTAAGCAGGACTCCAAAATCCCACAGCCAGAAATTCTTTTTAGCCATATCCCACTGACGCCTCCTTTCAGCCCTGAAATGGCCACGTGCTCTCTTTCCTTGGGAGCCAGAGCCAGGCCAGAGTCAACGGAAAGTTTCAGTGGCAGATTTTCCAGGGATCTCCCATTCAGGCTCAGCCAGGGGAACACTAGAGAGAGATTGACTTCCTCTAGTGAGTGATGCTGATCCGGTCCAGCCCACTGGCACTTCCCAGGCACAGCAGGCTCCAGGGAGTTGTGGCACCTGCAGGAGTCAGAGACAGAAGGCTGTCTGAGGCAGGTGTAACATATAGACCATGGGCAGGCCATAAGGGCTGGACTTCCCGCCTTCTGCCTCCCGCCCAGCAGTCTCCACCATCCCAAGGCAAGGACTCGGCAGCTGTGGGCAGCTGAGCACTTGAGAGGGTTGAGCCTCCCCAAGACTCACCTCTCGCAGGGAGATATAGCCCTAGAGTATCCAATCCTAGGGAGGGGAATATCAGGGAAGGCTTCCTGGAGGAGGTGCCATCTATGCAGAGTCCCAAAGGAAGGAGCCAGGCAAAGAGGAGAGCAACAGTGTTGCAGGCAGAAAGATCTGCTTGTACAAAGGCCAGAGGAGAGAGGCCCTGCTGGCACTCAGGGCACTGAGAGAGCAACTTGGTAAGGCCAGAGCAGCAGGCAGGAGCTGGGCAGTCCAGGACAAGGGGTGAGTGCTATAAGAGAGAGGACACAGGGGCCAGAGGTTGATGGAGTCTGGGGAACCAGGCCAAGGAGCTAGGCATGGGAGGGCTGAGGTCACCTCTAGCACAGTGTGAGAAGCCTGGGCGGTGAAGTCAGACAACCCACAGTTTGACTCTTATTCCCCTTCTCACTAGCTCTGTAACCTTGTCCACCTCCTTGACCTCCCTTAGCCTCAGTTTCCTCATCTGTAAAATGGGTCAGTAATAGAATCTCCTGAGCACAGTCCTTGACACATAGTGTGAGCTCAACAAATGGCTGCTTTTTTTGTTGGTGTTATCCAACAAAACAGGCAGCTGACTCCCTTGGACTGGACTTCAGGGCAAAGTCATGGCTGGCGATATGGAACCGCCGACCATCAGCAGGACGCGTCCTTCCAGAGAGGCAGTAACCGAAGCCCCAGTGGAGGAGGTACTGGGGAAGACAGCAGTCAAAACCGTTCCCTGCACACCCTCAATTCCCACATCACAGGAGTGCAGAGTCAACTAGAGTTGCTTTCTAGGAGGGAAGAGACCCACATGGCTGCTGGTGCAATAAAAATAAATGTGACTCCGAACTGTCATAAAGAAGACTGACAACAGGCAGGAGCGGGCGACGATAGGTGATTTGATTTTTTCCTCTTTATTTTCCAATACTTTCCACAATACTTTATTTTTTTTAGATTAAAAAGTGAACGTGGCTTCTGTCATTTTTCAAACTTTTCTTATTTCTTCATTTTGCAAATAATACATTCTTATTGTAGAAAAATGAGTAATATAACCACTGCGACACTGGCGTGAATCTGTGCAGATTTTCACCCTTCTACCTGGTTACCTGGGTCCTTCTTTTTTTTTTTTTTTTTTTTTTTTTTTTTTTTTT
>NW_016107363.1:6331102-6333661 GCF_001604975.1 Cebus imitator
CAAAAACCTGCAGTGTGTGACTCGTCTCCTCCCTGTCTTCATTCTCACACAGAGCAGTTCGACAACAAACAGTTTCATTTCAAAAAATAATATTTTCGCATTTAGTTAGTAATTACTATGTGCATAGCTCTATCCAAATACTTTACGTGCACCATTCTACAGCAACCCCATGAAAGCGGCACTATGGTTATCCCCATTTTGCAGAAGAGACATGGCTCAGAGAAGTCAGGTACTTTGTGAAGGCCACACAGCAGGTGAGTGGGGAACCCAGGAATCAGACTCATGCAGCCGTCTCAGAGCTCACTCTCTGAGCCACCCATTTGCCCAGGCATCACTGCCCAGTGCAGTGGACGGGGTTCCCAGAACCCAGGAAGCAATCCCTGAAGCACCATTTCCCCAGCTTCTCTCAGTCAACTTGTCAAGGCTCTCTGGGCTGAGTTTCCAGCAGGGACCTGCCCATATACAGATGCTGCAGAAAATCAACAGTACCTGCCTGATTGGAAGAGCCATCCAGGTTGGACAAGCATCATACTGGCTGGGCTGGTCCTGCTGAGGCCACACCAGCGACACCCTCACTTGCTCATAATGACACTCTCTCTGGGAATACAGGGCCAGTTTTCAAGATTCTGCTGATCTTAGACTGGGAGTGGGGAGTGAAGGGGATGGAGTTGATGTTGGGGGCCCCTAGGCAGGACCTCCCTGCACATTCGGGCTTGCATTAGTTCATTCTCATGTTGCTATGAAGAAATACCCAAGGCTGGGCAATTTATAAAGAAAAAAAGTTTAATTGACTCACAGTTCCACAAGGCGAGGGAAGCCTCAGAAAACTTACAATCATGGCAGAAGGAGAAGAGAAAGAAAGGCACTTTCTTCACAGGGCGACAGGAAGGAGAAGTGCCGATCAAAGGGAGAAAAGTCCCTTATAAAACCATCAGATCTCATGCGAACTCACTCACTATCATGAAAACAGCATAGGAGTACCCGCCCCCATGATCCAATCACCTCCCATGGGGTCTCCTCCCACGTGGATTATGGGAACTGCAATTCAAGATGAGATTTGGGTGGGGACACAGCCAAATCACTTCAGGGCTTATGTCTGCAGCAGCCCAGACCAAACGCAGCATTACCTGGCCTGAAGCAGCCAACTCCAAATGCCAGAAGAGCAGCCAGAGATTCCTTGAAGTTAACCAGCCACTGCTCCACCCAGCGACTCAGGTGGCAAAGGGTGACCCTTGGAAATTTGAGAATTCCTCTGGGAAGATCAGTGATAAAGCTTTGAACGGATTGATTTATTGAGCACTTACTATGTATCGCCTGTGCAAGCAGCTTAAGTTATTTCATTTTCTCAGCAACACTTTTGTGATCCCCATTTCTCAGATGGGAAACTAAGGCATGGAGAAGTTAAGGGGGTGACAGAGCTAGGAAGTGTTGGAGTGGAGATCTACCCGAAGTAGCTGAACCCCAAGCCCACAGCCTTCTCTCTCTACCCCTCAGCAAATCCAGGGTACTCAGGGTCAAGTTCCAAATTTGCACTCTACCACCAGCAGCGAGCTCCCCAGGGGCAGGGCCTTCATCCCTGCAGGGCCTTCCTCATCCCTGCCGGCTGAGCCTCATGGTTGAGTGTAAGGGGTCCTGCATGAGACAAACCTGGGATGCCACTTGCCTTGGGAGAATTACTTACCATCTCTGAGCCTCAGTTTCCTCATCTATGAAAGGGGACTAGCCACCCCCATTTAGTCTGGTGGTTGTACGCGAGTAACGAGATGACTCAGCGCAATGCCTGGCCTGTGGTGCTGTATCTGGGAGGCGGAAGTGGTTGTCATTGGTGCTGTTGTCATTTCTATCCTGCACGTGATTCAGCTGCTGTCTCCCCAGGTTCATTACAAATCAGTCTCCAGAAGGGAACATCCTCACGCAGCCTATCTGCGACTAGCAGTGATTGTGATGTGCTGGCCACCTTGTCAGTAACGGGCATCTCCTGCAGACTGTATGCCAAGTGCCATTCTAAGCCCCTTACATATTAACCAGCCAAGAAATAACCCCAGGAGAGAACAGCTGCCTCCTGCCCCGACCCTCTAGGGAGGAGAGAGGAGTCAAGAAGCCATGACCCGGCCAACCCATGTGTACAAGACCTGCTGTAGGAAGGGGTCACAGATGGCCTCGTGGGGGGATTTTGGGCCCCAGCTTTGGTCCCATATTCATGTCAGGAACCCAAAAAATGACTTGCCCTCCTTCTCAAACCCCTAGGTGGCTTTGAGGGCTTGATGAAGTCATTGCCAGAGGGCTTGAAAAACAGAAAGAGGCTTTGGGAGATGTTGGGGAAACCTGACTCCATGCCGCCCAAGGTCTTAGGGCAGCACTCACCGTGTGTGTTGACTGACTAAACGTTGCTGACTGTAAGTGATGGCTCCATTTTCAGAGCACATCAGCTCAGCACTAGGCTGTACCAGCCATCTTTTCATATAGGTATAAGAAGAAGACTGGAAAAATAAATATCAAACGCTAACGCTAATTATCTTAATTGAGGAAGGGGCAATGTGGTGAGGAGGGGAGATACCA
>NW_016107363.1:6333906-6384236 GCF_001604975.1 Cebus imitator
TCCAGGATGGTCTCGATCTCTTGACCTCGTGATCCACCCGCCTCGGCATCCCAAAGTGCTGGGATTACAGGCGTGAGCCACCGCGCCCGGCATTTTTTTCCACTTTCTACATTGTCTACAAAAAGCAAGTATCAATTTTATGGTCAGGAGAAAACAAACCTTTCTGTTAAGTTTACGACTTGCCTCATTTTACAGAAAAAGAAATGAAGGCCCAGACAGGTTATGCCATTTGCCCAAGACCACACAGCCGGAAGAGGGTGGCTGGGATGGACCTATGCCTGCAGTCTCTTCACCTGCACCTGCTGAGAACCCTGTCCCTTAGTACTGGGGCCATTTCCAGCTCCTGAACCATGAAGCCTCATTGTCCCTTTTCCTATGACCAGGCCCTGAAAATGCTCCCACCCCAGTCCTGCCACCTCCCCCAACTCCTGAGAGAGTCCCCTCTGAGAGCCATGGGTCCCCGCAGATCTCAGAAAAGTGACCAGAGGAAAGAGATGCATGCAAAGCCCCATTCCAGGTCTGCCGACTCACTGCTTATTCATTAATAAAAGAATGCCCAGGCTATTTTGGGCACCTGTAATTTTCTACTTGAATAACCAGGAAAGTGGCTGCCTGCCCGCTCCTCTGCCCTGCTTATGGCGCCAGAATGGGGGAAATGCGATCTGACCTGGTGTAATGGGATCTGGGCCAGGTCTCACTGCTGATTTTCTTGCCTTTGCCTTGTTCCAGAAAGCCTGGGTGTCCCCCATACCACCTCCCAGGGGGTCTGGGGAGGGAGAATCCAGGCCAGGTTTGGATGCTGTGGACCAGGTGATTCCTTCCAGTTCCAGAAGGCAAATCCCAGCTCTGCCACTTGCCAGCTGTGGGACTTTGGGCAAGTGGCTCAGCCTCTCTGAGCCCCAGCTTCTCCATCCGTAAATTGGGGATAACTACACCACCTTGCAGGTTTGGTCCGGGGCGGTGCCTGGCTCTTAGGGTAATTATTGCTGTTGCTGTTATTGTTATTCCGTGGATAAGGAAGGAGTTGTTCTGGGAAAAGATCTGGTCTAGGAGGCTTAGGCGGTCTCTGGCTCTACTGCTGACTAGCTATGTGACCTTAGACAAGTTCATTTCCTTCTTATTTTAAGCAAAATTGTTCTTTTCTTTTATCAAGGTAATTCATGATCATTATTGAAAATTTTGAAAAATGAATGAAGAAAATTAAAAATCAGGGTAACTCTTAACTGCTATTGAGCACCTACTGTGTGCCAGGGGTTACATTAGGTGCTTTACATTCATTACCTCTAATTCTCCCAAGTCTGCACCCATTTGTAGATGAGAAAACTGGAGCTCAGAGAGGTGATGTGACTCGTGCAAGATCACACAACTGGCAAATGGCAGAAATCAAACCCAAGTCTTTCATCCTTCAAAGTCTGTGGTTTGGTTTTATATTGCTGCATAACAAGTGACCACAAAATCGGTGGCTGAAAACCAAACACATATGTCAGAGTTTCCCTATGGCAGGAGTCTGGGCACTGCTTACCTGGGTCCTCTTCTCAGACTCTCACAGGGCTGCAGTCAAGACATAAGTTGAACTGTGTTCTCATCCAGAGGCTCGACTGAGGAAGCATTCACTTCCATGCTCATTCAGGTTGTTGGCAGAATTTATTTCCCTGCAGTTGTAGAACAGAAGGCCCCAGAGGTTTTCTGCTTGCTTGTTGGAGGCTGCCCTCAGGTCCTTAGAGGTCACCCAGTTTCTTGAGGCTGCCCACAGCTCCTTGCCAGGGGGGCACCTTACCTAGCTGCTAACTTCATTGAGCCAGCAGGGAGACTCTCTTGTTAGTGCACGCTAGCAGGACAGAGTCACATGCACATGCACACATATACATGCATACATACACATATAAAAATCCATCTGGCATGATCATGGGAGGGATACACCATCACCTTTGCCATATTCTATTGTTAAAATAGCTGCCATCCACGCTCCACTCTGGAGAGGTGGAGGACCACACCAAAGTGTCAGCACAGGGGGTGAGAGTCATGGAGGCCACCTAGGGGTCTGTCACCCACACCCACACTCTTCCCACCACAGCCAGCTCCCCTTTCCCCACCAACATCCTCACCCTCACCCTCCAGGAGACAACTCCACTCTAGGCCGGCAGCTGCAAAGTTAGCTCCATGTTACAAACATCGTGGCATATCGTGGACCAAGGAAAGGGGCCCTCATGGGACAGTGGCTTGAGACATTTGACCCCCAACTCTTGGTACTATGCTGTGTAAAAACCAGAGAGGGAGTAGAAAGGCAGGACATAGTGCCCGATCTCAGAAAACTTACAAGGAGGCCGGACAGATGCCTCAGTCAAGTGCTTTTTAGAAAAGACAATTTTTTGCCTCTTGTAGGTGAAATTTTAGGAGTAATGGCACCAAGCGAGGATGGATCCTGGGCCTGAAATGAAGTCCTCAGGAACTATTGTCCCTCTCTCATGGCTCCACTTTTCTCTGGTTGACCTCATTCCTGGGTCAGTCCCCCTTCATGGAAACTCCCAGCAGTTGCAAGGTTACCTCATTCTTAAACTAGAAGAGTGTGAAGGCTGGAGGGAGAAATAGGTATTGGGGGTGGGGCTTGGCTTGTTGACAAAAAATCACGAGCAAGGAAATTGAGAGTAGATTGAAATGTAGAAGGGCTGGAATTCAGATAGAAAAGTTTAGCCTGTACTCTGTGGTCCAACATTTTGTGTGTTCCATAAGACTTTAATAAGTGTCAGGTGAGCCAAGAGTTTCAGGTCCAACAGACTGGATTAAGCCCACTTAAACAAGTTTCTCCCCTGCAGAGCCTCTTGTGTTCACACATCCAGATGTGATTCTCCAAAAAGAGAGCTACAGACTATAGCATTCCCTAAGGTGCAGCTCTCAATTCTACGCCTTGCCAAATGCCACTGTGGATTATAGGGAGCCACTGAAGTCCGCAGAGCAAGAGAGTAAGACAGCAAAAGTGTTCTGGGAAGAATACAATGGACACTCTGTAAGAGGTGACTGCATAGGCTGGGCACAGTGGCTCACACCTGTAATCCCAACAATTTGGGAGGCTGAGGAGAGAGGATGACTAGAGGTCAGGAGTTCAAGACCAGCCTGACCAGCATGGTGAAACCCTGTCTTTACTAAAAATATAAAAATTAGCTGGACATGATGGTGTGCACCTGTAATCCAGCTACTTGGGGTGCTGAGGCAGGAGAATCGCTTAAGCCCAGGAGACAGAGGCGGCAGTGAGCCAAGGTCACACCACTGCACTCCCGCCTGGGCAATGGAGTGAGATGCCATCTCAAAGAAGAGAGAGAGAGAGATGACTTCATAATCATCCATGTGAAGAGCGATGACCTCCCAGACCAGAGGGTCAGTGGCAGAAATAGGAATTAAAGTATACAGTGGAGATGGGATGTAGGAAAATACATAGATTAACTCAGAAAATGCTGCTGCCTTGGTGATGGTGACAGTGAAATTTAGTTTTGATTTTAGCTTTTCTACTGAAAGCAGGGGCCACACAAAGAGAAAGCATGAACTGTGAAGTTCAGCAAACCTGATTCTTGGGTCTACTACTATGCATTTTGGGCAAGTCACTGCACCTCTCCAAACTTTGCCTCCCTTGTTCAATGAGGATTTAAGCCTTTTCTTTCAGGGTCCTTGTGAGCATTCCAAGATCATAGAGAGAGAGTAAGGGTGCCTCACTACACATTGGACTTCCATTTCCAGCCATGATAGAGGACCTGGTACCAGACTAGCACTACCACTAAAAACAACTTTACACTTGACAAAATAAGAGACAACTGTTCTCAGGCAGTGGACAATAGGTACTGTGATCTCTGAAGGAAGGGAAACTTACAAGGTGAGCCCCTCATCACCTGGACTCTCTTCCTGGGACAATTTCCTGACTATGGCACAGGACAAGGGAGCCCAAACAGATTATGACAGTCCCTCCTCTGAGCTCAGGGTTTAGAGCAACTAAAGCAAAAGGAATCTGCAAGACAGGGCACTAGAGAGGAGGGAGCTGCATAGACTGGGAGCCCCAAAATATTTGTGGGGGTCCCCCATGACCCACAAGTTCTTGCTCAAGGACTGGGGTTTGCAGGCACAGGGTCAAACTAACTGAGACCTACCAGAGAGCAGCTGCTATAGGGTTGAGAGTGAACTGAGATACTATAGGTCAGCTGGGGCTGGAGACATTGGAGAGACCTTCATCCCAGACATCAGGCTGAGACACCAAAAGGCTGTGCCATAGGTGTGAGGACTATGCTCTGGTGTAAGGGGTACTCCAGACCTGCCTAAACCTAATCCTAAATCCTCCTAGACCTAAATCCTCCAAAGCCTAAACCTAAATCCTCCAAGACCTGCAGGGGAGAAAGTTTGGAGGTGAGTCCTACCAAGTTAGAGAAACTTGGGAAAGAACCCGGACTTTGCATGAGTGCAAATACAAGCCTTGGAGATTCAGAGGGCTCACCTAATCATTGTACCACCTGCTAAAAAAAACCTAACACTCTTCAGAAAAAGATAAAATCCAGAGTCTCTACAACACATCACACACACACACACACACACACACACACACACACACCACCCAGTATACAATCAAAATTGTTTAGACATACAAAGAAACAGGAAAATGTGACACTTAATCAAGAAAAAAGCAGCCAATAGAAACTAACTCCAAGACGTTATCAGTCTGGAGGTCCGAATTAGCAGACGAAGACCCTGAAGCACCTAGTCCAGTGTTTGGCACAGAGTAGATGCCCAACAAAGGCCAGCTGCTCATCTTCATTTGAGCAAAGTAATAATTTATTCCCCAAACCTTTGAAATACAAGGATGAATAAAGGAAAATGCACTCAGTCCACACATCCTGAGGTCCTGCTGCCTGACCTTATGGGGCCCAGGGAGCGGGGGAGGCTGTCACGTGCAGTAATGAGAGAGATGAGTTATGACCCTGCCACTAACTCGCTGTGCGAGTCCCTCAATGCTCTGTGCCTCAGTTTCTCCATTTACACAATGGAGGTTTCAAGCAGACCATCTCAAAGGGCCCTTTCTCTCCAGGATTCTGAGTCTGTCTGGCGCAGGAACTGTTATCAGCCCAGGACATGCTCTGAGCTGGAGCCTGGAAGAACCGGTTGGTGAAGGAATTGGATCTCCTTTTAATGCTTTGGAGGGGAGCACGAGTTGGGATGTCACTCTCCCAAGTATAATAATGTTAAGTTGTGGGCAGATCCTGAGCTCATTTTCCAAAGGAATCTTTCTTGAGAAATGTCTCCTAGCAACCAGCTCCACTGAGAGTACAACCTTCAGAGACCTTTGCAGAAACACAAAGGCTTTTTGTGGCTCCCTCCTTCAAAAGCCCAGGTGGAAACTGCTCATCGGCCGACATGCTAATATGAAGCTCAGTGAGCAGGTGGAGGGGCATGTGGTGGGGCAGGGGCTATTGGGAGTGCTTCTACCCACAGCCTCAACCTCTTTCCTCTTGGTGAAAATAGAGGTAGTCCAGCTTCAGGGCTCTGATCATGGGCTTCCAGCAGGAGCTCAAAACCCAGTTACTAGTTGGGGAACCTTGAGGAAGTTACTTAAACTCTGTGAGCCTCATCTGTGAAATGGAGACGCTTGTATGCAGGAGGTTGGTGCTCCACCTAGATCCCTTTTATTGAGCCAGCACACCCACCCGCCAGTTACTGTGAGGCTCGCTCCTCGCAGCTGTACCCTTCTCAGACAATTGCCCATGGATGATGGGAAGCACCTCACCCAGAGATACTGTGGGGGTTGAGACCATCTTGCAGATGAACCTTTGCCCATTGTCCTATAGCCAATGACCAACAGATACGGGGGTATAAAAGATCAGCCCCCCTGCCTATTGGGGGATGATGCTGTGGTCCCATTTACACTCCAGACTCCCCAGCACATCCCGCCAAGGCCAGACTTCAGCTGAGCCCACACCTTGGCTTAACTTCTTCTCCTGCTCCATCTCGCTTTCCTCCCTTACACTTTTAAAGGTTTCCCATGAGAACTCTCCCTCAAGAAGTCACTTGCACCAAGTCCCCATTTCAAGCTTTACTTCTAGAAAATCTAAAGGCATGATAGTACCTACCTCTGTGGCCACAGTGAGCATCCAAAGATAGAATGCACGTGGAGTACTCAGCCAGTGCCGGACACATAGTAGGTGCTCAATAAACGAGCGTCATTGTCCTCCTTCTCATTATTCTCATCATAACTAAAGACAGGCCTGGGCTAAGAGGGGGCTTCCAGTGTGCACAAGAGCTGGGGACAGTCTTAGTATGGGGAAATAATTGCATTTAGACTGCTTAATACATACAGTTGAGGCGGAGTTATCAACTTCCTTTATTTCCTAAACCAATGTAACAAAGCATTTCTCTAATTATAAAAGTAACACAGGTTCATTGAAAAAATGAACGTCGAGAAATGCAGAGAACTATGTAAATGAATTAATGGATGAATAAAATTCCCCACCACTTTAGTATAATCACGGAGAATATTTTGGTTCATATTCTTCCAAACATTATCCACGTAAATTCACATAACTTACCTATGTATGGACACACGTACATATGTGCCTATCTACACAAATAAACGTATATATTAGGTTGGTGCAAAAGTCATTGCAGTTTTACCATTACTTCAGTTGATATAAGTAATACCATATATAGATAAATATAGATATGTAAGACTCAATACATAAAGTAACACTACATGTGCAACAGACTAAAAACCAATCCTGTAATTTTTTTCACTTAATTTTTATGGATATCTTCCGTGTTAGTGAACGTAGGTCTACAACATCCATCTTAGCCACAGATCGTCACATTGTGTAGAAATAGTACAATTTAATCAATCCCCGATTGCTAAACACTTACCACATTACCCATCCTTTTATTATTTTGAACAACGCTTGTTAATGCACATTCTTACCTATATATCTGTGAAATATATTCAATTATTTTCTTAAATTCCTAGAAACGGAACAGCACAGATATCTGCCTGGTGTGTAGGGCTTTCAACGCACATTTCCCTGAAGGACCCCTGTACTATCAGCACTCCCTCCAGGTGTACACTAGAGCGTCTGTTTCCTCACGCCCTCTCCAAAACTGGGCATCATTATATTTTCATTTTTGCCAATCTGATAAGTGAAAGATAATACTCCATTGTTGCTTGACTGTGGATTTTCTTTGATTTCTGGGGAGGCTGAGCAACTTTCTTACGTGTGTGGACCGTTTGGATTTCACCTGCTGAGAAGTGCCCTTGTCCAGTCATTGGCAAAGCCTGCTGGGTGTCTTCTCTCTTCCCCCTTCCCTGCCTTGAGCCACAGACTCAGTAGCTTCCTGGTGTGTTATTTCACAAGCTCGCAAATCTCTACCTCATACAGAATTGGCCGCCCAGGAAAGCAGAGTTTTCTCCCTCTGCTCCAGCCTGCCTGAGATGGGATTAGTGGGGATCCAGTTCCCCGACCTCCAGGAGTCCCTTTGCCAAGTCCCCTCTCCCGGCCCCATCCACATTTACACCATGAAGACTTTGAAAACCAGATCTGCTTAAAGAAAATATCAGTTTTTGCCAAAATTCCAAACACACCCAGCAAATACATTCCAGTGGTAATTATTAGCATGACTTGAAGAATCTTTTCAGAAGAACTTGCCAGAATATTCCTTTAAAATCCAGTTCTCAGGCCAGGCACGGTGGCTCGTGCCTGTAATCCCAGTATTTGGGAGGCCGAGGCGGGTGGATCATCTGAAGTCAGGAGTTCAAGACCAGCCTGACCAATATGGAGAAACCCCATCTCTACTAAAAATACAAAAAATTAGCCAGGCCTGGTGGTGCATGCCTGTAATTCCAGCTACTTGGGAGGCTCAGGAAGGAGAATCACTTGAGCCTGGGAAGCAGAGGTTGCGGTGAGGCAAGATGGCACCACTGCACTCTAGCCAAGGCAACAAGAATGAGACTCCATCCAAAAAAAAAAAAAATCCAGTACTCTTAAGAGATTTAATTTGCAATTGTACATATATCAAGATCCAGCACAGTGGAAAATACCCCAATCATTGACCCAGAAATCCCAATGGTAAGAATTTACCCCCGGACGGGTGCACTTGCCCATGTGCAGAAAGGCACATGTGGGGTATTCATTGAAACCTTGTTCACAACAGCAAAATACATGGCAACCACTTAAATATCCATCAGTTAAGGCCCTAAAATAAGTTATCAATGACCTCTGCTATGACACATTGTGCAAACGGTAGATAATGTGGTGAGTCTGAATGTGCAAGTGTGGAAACACATCCCTGAAGTGCCTTAAAGTGACAAAGCAAGGTGTCACATTTAGTGTGATCCCATCTGTACTTTCTAAAGGATAGATTGGAGTCATTCTAAATGTTTATAGAAGCAGAGACAGTTCCTGGAGAGATGCGTAAGAAATTACTTACATCGGTTTTTTTCTGGAAGGGGATGAGGGGTTGAAGTATTTGGAGATTTGGGGGTTACACTTTACACCCATCCGCATTGTTAAATAACCATGAATAACAATCTAAATGGCTTTCATTATATAATGAATGAAAAAGCTTATTTAAAAGTTTAAAAGTGAGCCTATGGCCTATGAGCAATAACAGTAATTGTGATAATAACAATGTGATTATTAAATAGCCTATTGAGTACCAGTTATGTGCCAGGTACTGTATTCTCTCATTCAATATTAAAACCTGCCCTATTTTGATACTTATTTTATACACGAGGAGCCTGAGTCTTAGGTTAAGAGGCTCGGTAAGGCTGCATCTGATTACAAAACCCTGGCTCTTTCCACAGGATATGGTTCTGGTGTCTGAAGGGAGACCTGTGAGGGCTTTGTCAGGACCTGTAGGGGTCCCTCATGGCAGGCTGGAGGCTTCCCACCTGGTGGCAGCTCTGTCCTCTTTGCCTGCACCCTGCTTCCTTTCTCCTCCTGACCTGTCACCTTAGAGCTGCACCAACCAAAGCAGTCCACTTTAATTAACTACGATTAAATAAGACTAAAACTTCAGCTCCTCAGTTGCACTAGCCACAACTCAAGTGCTAAATAGCCGCATGTGGCTAGTAGCTACCATGTTAACAGAAAGACAGAGAATTTATCCACGTTGGCAGAACATTCTATTCCCTGTCCCAGCTTTGGAGCCAGGCAGACCTGGGCTCAAACCTACTCTATCACTGAAGGAGCTGAGCAAAAGTCACTCAACTTTCTTGAGCCTCACTGTTCTCATCTGTAAAATGGGATGATGATACAGCTACCACACTGGGCTGTTGCAGGGATTAGTTCAGATCATGCCTGCTGCATGGGTAGCCCAAAGCTTGTCACACGAGCAGCTATCACCTAAGGATAGAGAGGAGGGTAGGACTCTGCAGTCAGATATTTTATGTCCTCGGGCAGATCTGCTCTGAGGCCTCACTTCCTTGTCTGTAAAATGGGGTAAATGGTACCTACCATGAAAGGCTGTTGTGAGGATAAAAGAGTGTCTATACAGTAGATGCTCAGAAAACAGTCAAGCCCTTTTTCCTCTTTCCAAAAAAGGGTTTCCACTGTCAAGCAAAGCACTCTCACAAGACCCAGAAGAAGGAATCCGGAAGGCCAAATATCAAAAGAAGATTCAATCTCCAAAATGAAATAATCATAGGATGTTGTCCTAACACTCATTAAATTGCAGGGGTGGGGGGGTAAATTGAACTTTTTAATTGAAGAACAACATACATATTAAATAGTGCACCTGGGCCGAGTGTGATGGCTCATGTCTTTAATCCCAGCACTTTGGGAGGCCAAGACAGGAAGATCACCTGAGGTCAGGAGTTCGAGGTCAGCCTGGCCAACATGGTGAAACACCATCTCTACAAAAAATACAAAAATTAGCCAGGTGTGGTGATGCATGCCTATAATCCCAGTTACTTAGGAGGATGAGGCAGGAGCATCGCTTGAACCCGGAGGCAAAGGTTGCAGTGAGCTGAGACCATACCACAGCATTGCAGCCTAGGTGACAGAGCAGAACTCCATTTGGAAAAAAAGCAATGCCCCTGTTTTAAGTATACTACTTAACACATTTGTAGAAACTGAAAATACCTGCATAACCACCAGTCAGATCAAGCAACAGAATATCAACAGCACCCTGGAAGCCCCTCCTGCCCTTTCCCATCCACTATTGCCCTCCACAAGGGCAGCCACTATATTGACTTCTAACACTAGAGATTAGTTTTCAGCAAACAAACCTAGATTCATACATCCAGGTTTACTGAAGGTGTGGACAATCCCATAATCTCAGGCACAGATGGCAGGCATGGGAAATGGTACAGCCATTTTGGAAGATAATTTGGCAGCATCTGCTGAAACTTAAGATATATGTACTTCTGGGTCTAGCATTTCCACTTCCTAGTGTCTGCCCCGGAGAAACATTCACGTATGTGGGCAGAAAGGCAGCAAGCACAAGGGTGTTTGAAGCAGAATTATCTGTAATAGTGAAAAATGGAGGCCAGGCATGTGACTCACTCCTGTAATCCCAGCACTTTGGGAGGCTGAGGCAGGCAGATCATTTGAGGACAGGAATTCAAGACCAGCCTGGCCAACATGGTGAAACCCCGTGTCTATTAAAAATACAAAAATTAGCTGGGCATGGTGGTGTGTGCCTGTAATCCCAGCGACACAGGAGGCTGAGGCAGAAGAATTGCCTGAACCCGGTAGGCGGAGGTCACAGTGGGCCGAGATCACAGCATTGCACTCCAGCCTGGGCGACAAGACCACAGCTCTCAAAAAAGAAAAGAAAGAAAAGAAAAAGAAAAAAGAAAAATTGGAAGCAACCTAAATGTCCATCTGAAGCGGAATGGTTTAAAAAAACAACTATGGGGCATCACACTGTGGTTTACACAGTAGTAAATCAGAAGAGTGAGGTGGATCTTTATATACCGACATAGAAATATCTCCAAGACATACCACAGAGTTTAAAAACAAAGCTGCAGAAAAATGACCAGACCCACACATGCAACATCAAAAACAGTGATGACTCAGGGAAGGGGGTGAGATTAGGGCATGGCTGGGACAGTAAGAAGAAATGTTACTTTTTAAAATCTGTATGCAACTGAGTTGTTCTGAATGTTTACAGTAGCAGTAGATTTCCATATTACTTGTGTGAACTATTTTGCAAGATTTTAAGGGGAATGAAACAAGCCACCCACCAAGTCCCGGTGTGGAGAAAAAGGCTGCCCTCTGCCTGCTGGCTGGGGTGAGTGGCTCCCACTCAGGCCCTCAGTTTGGGTTCCAGGGGAGCAGTTTTCTGGGCCTCTGAGACCTAAGGGGCTGAATGAATGAAGGCGTGAGAAGACCCTGGAGACCAGAAGTGTGGAGGCCTCCTTTGATGGAAAACAGTGCCCTCATTACAGCACCTGGGCTGAGAACTCAACACCCATGTGATGTAAGTGGACCCCTGCAAAGGAACATGTCCCAGAGCTGGGCGCCGGCTCCAAACGTGCCCAGCACTTTAAAGGAAGGATTGCTGGGTCTGATTCTCTCCATCCCTGGGGATGGAAAAAAGAGGTGGCAGGTGTCACCTCACAACAGGGTGGCTTTGTGAGAGTGAAGCACTGAGGCGGAGGCTCAGGGTGAGCGTTGAGACATCCAGCGGCTGTGGGCTCCAGAGAGCGGGGGCTGTAGGGGAGGGCAGCAGCCAGGGCTCTGCATCACAAATATTCAACCTTTAAGAATGAGCCAGGTGGGGAGGCTGCCCCAGCTGACTCCAGGGAGAAGCGTTCCTTAACTTCGCTGAGCCTCAGTTTTCTCCTCTGTAAAATGGGTGCAGGCTCTTGCCACCTCACACACACACACGAAGGCTCCTGAGTCAGACCGCCTCAAGTCTACTTACAAAGCTGCTACTTGCCAGCTATGTGTCTTTTTTGTTTTTTATTTCCATCCAGCTGTGTATCTCAATCCAGCCTCAGCCTCCTTCCTCATCAGGTAAAACAAGAACCTCACTCTTCCCTAATCTCAGAGGACTATCATGAGGTTTAAATGAGATCGTGTCAGTACGGTCATGTCACAGTGCCTAGCACTAGAATCTGATCGATAGCTGTTTGTTACAATTATTAAGTAATAATTTATTAATTTTTATTTACAAAGCACCTATATGCCAAGAACTGTGCTAGGCATCACAGCACATCCCTGAGTAAATTATAATTCCTATGCTCATTGTGTTTACAGTCTAAAGGAGGTGTAAATAAAGGCACCTAGAGACATACCTCCAACTGATTCACTCCAGATTTCAAAGACAAATACCCTGAGGTCCAACACTCATCTCTTCCAAGTTCAGAATTTGACCCCATCAGTGTTTATCTACGATGCAATTTTGCTAACACCTCCCTCCTCCCTGCCGATCCAAAGTATTGTGTATGGAAATGACCTCAATGTGTCCCCAAAAATCTATGTCGTAAAGATGTCAAAAGTACAATGCAAAGTGACACAAATTGTTGGCAGTATCCACTTTAGCTAAACACTCACCTACCTATGCCCCCGCAAGTCCACTGCCGGATATCTGCCCAATAGAAATGAGTACTCACTCTGACCCAAAAATTCATGGAAAGATGTTCATAGCAGCTTTATGAGTGATAGCCAAAAACTGGAAACCCCCCAAATGTCCATTCACAGGAGAATGTACCACCAAACTACGACAGAGCCTCCAAATGGAATATTTAATTCAGAAATCAAGAGGAATGAACTCTTGACATAAGCAGCCACACTGATGAATCTTAAACACACAGCTGAGTAAAAGAAGCCAGACCCAGCCAGGCACAGTGGCTCATGCCTGTAATCCCAGCACTTTGGGAGGCCAAGGCAGGCGGATCATGAGGTCAGGAGTTCGAGACAGCCTGACCAACATGGTGAAACCCTGTCTCTACTAAAAACACAAAAGATGTTCTATGTCCTGAAATTTCCCTCATGGGACTGCCCCTGTGTTCCCTCCACTTCGGCAACCTGACCTCCTTGCTGCTACTGAATACACTGGGTACACCCCAGCTCAGACCTTTGCACTAACCGCTGACCCTGCCCCAGGATGTCTTCTTGGCTAACTCCCGGCTTCCTTCAAGTCTGTGTACATATCTCATCTTCCTATGGAGACCCATCTGAGCATCTATTGATGACCACGTGTGGTCCCCACTTGCCACCAGCCTCCCCCTTGCCCTTCTCTATGCTTCCTTTTTCCCCTAGTCTCTCCGGTCTCCTACCTCACTATCTACCTTACTTATTCATTATGCTTATTGTCTACCTCCCACGCTAGAATGTGAACAGAAACGCCACAAGGACAGGGACCTTTGTTGTGTTCACCAAGGCATCCAAGCCCTTGGACAGTTGAAGGAACAAACAGATGGAATTTGAGAGGCTGGCAGGGAGGGGCAAGGCTGCAGAGGCCTTGTAGGCCTGGGGGAAGCATGTGGGTTTGAGTCCCACTGCAAAGGGAAGACACAGAAGAGTTCCAAGGAAGGCAGAATCCGGGTCTGAGTTATGCTTTAAAAGCTCACTCTGGAGTCTGTGGAAAACGACTTGAAGGGGAGCCATACGGTTTGGCTCTGTGTCCCCATTCAAATCTCATCTCAAACTGTAATCCACACATGTTGAGGGAGGAACCTCGTGGGAGGTGATTGGCTCATGGGGGCAGTTCCCCCGCTGCTGTTCTCACGACAGTGAGTGAGTTCTCATGAACAGTGGGTGAGTTCTCACGAAAATGAGTGAGTTCTCACAAGAGCTGATGGCTTTAAAGTGTGGCACTTCCTTGAGCACACGCTCTCTCTCTCCTGTGCCGTGCAAAAGGTGCCTTGCTTCCCCTTCACCTTTTGCCTTATTGTAAGTTTCCTGGAGCCTCTCCAGCCATGTGGAACTGTGAGTCAATTAAACCTCTTTTGTTTATAAGTTACCTAGTGTCAGGTAGTATCTTTATAGTAGTGTGAAAACCGACTTAATACAGAGAGCAAGTTACTGTCGGTGCCAAGGCATTCAGAGGTTCCCAGGCTGGGGTGGCAGCATGGAGACCTGGGAGAAGTGGATAGACTCCAGAAATTCACTAGAGGTGGACTCACCAGGCCTGGGGGATCAGACGACCGTGGAGTTGCAGGAAGACAGGGCAAGGAAGGCTCCCAGGCTCCTGGCCTGAGCAACAGGGTCAGAACAGAGCCATGTGCTGAGGTGGGGGAGACAGGAGAGGCGCAGTTTGGAGGCTTGGGGTGTCAAGAGTTCTCTTTGGGCCATGGTGAGTTTCAGGTGTCTATTAGACTTTCAAGTGGAAATGTCAAGTAGCTGAATGGACAAGGTCAAAGCTCAGAAACACAGTCTAGATTGAAAATATATAATACATTAGGGGAATGTTGGCTTAGAGTTCTCTTTAAAGCCCCGAGAATGTAGAGAGAGAAGAGAAGATGTCCAAGAACTGTCCCTGAGGACCAAACCCTGAAGCCTTCTGATCTGGCCCTTGAAGAATGAGGACTTTGCCAGGAAGGTAGGGAGAAGGCAGTCCAGGCTGAAGGAACGGCCTGGGCATGAGCTCCACCTAAAAGAACATGGGTCTCAGGGCTCTTTGAAACTGTGCAAGTCATCCAAAACAAAGAAAGCCCAAGAAACTGTCACAGCCAAGGCAGCCAGAGGGGCATGAAGACTGAATGTCATACCGTATTCTGGAGGTATCTTGGAACAGAAAAGGGATATTAGGTAAAAACTCAGGAAATCTGAATAAAATATGGACTTCAGTTAGCAGTAATGCATCAATATGGCCTATTAATTGTAATAAATGCACCATACAACTAACATGTATAGCTGCATACATATAAGGTGTTAATAACAGGAAAACTGTGTGTGGAGTATAAGAGAACTCTCTGTACTATCTCCTAACTTTTCCCGAAATCTAAAACTGTTCTTAAAAATAATAAAGTTTATTTAAAAAAAAAAAAGAGCAAGAGTCTCATAAATGTGCACATGGGCACACACACATACATGCATTCCAAAGACTATAGTAATTTTTTTTCTCTGGAGAGGACTTTGACCCTGGCCAGTCCCTTCGGTGCCCAAAAGACTTAGAGACATTGTGAATATCTCATCACCCCTCCCCCTGCCAAAGAACCAAGGGTCCTCACCTCCACCTACTTTCTTTCTGTTTACAGAAAACATACTCTCCTCAGGCCAGATTACATAGTGAAAATGAGAAGCAGAGACTAAATGGCTCAGGTAAGTCAGACTCACCTAGAATTCCTAGGTGCGGCCAGAGTCCATCCCTTCAGCATGCTCCACAAAAGCACATCCCATAGCCACAATTTCCCTGAATCCCACTTTGCTCGACAGTTGGTTTTGTTTCCCCCTTGCAGCAAAAGTTCTGACACTATCTGGGTTGAAATTCTCGCTCTACTACTAACTTACTATGTGATCTAGAGCACTATGTGATCTTAAGCCTCTTATAAGAGCCTTATTTCCTTAAAATAAGGCTGTAAAAGGGGCATAACCATAGCTTGATCAATGACCTATCGAGTGGATTAAATGAGATGAACTGTAAATTGGATATAATTTCATCTTCTGAGGAAAGGATATAAGATAGTAAATGCCAAATGGCTGGCATCGTGCCTGGCACTCCTGAATGCTGGTTGTTGACGACAGACACGATCAGTGTGGCCAATCAGTGAGGCCCCCAAAGATCAAGTGTTACCTTGGGCCCCTGACTGGTGTCTGAGGTGTGGCAGGTGGGTCTTCGGGACACTGGATCGTGTCTGGGGAGCAGAGAGGTACAGGACCTCTGAGTCAGAGCAGAGGCTGGGTCTGGGCAGTGGCCATGGGCCAACCAAAGAGAGCTTGGCCAACAGTTGACCTTGGAGGTACCAAGGCTCGTACCAACGCTGGAAACAGGTGGCAAAATGGAGGTGGTACTGCGTGGTTGAGACCCCAACCCCCACTTCAAGATTCCCTGGCCCCTTTAGAAGTGGCCTCAAACAGAGGCCATCCAGTACCCTGGACAGCTCCAGGAGTCTCTGGATTTCAGGGGCACAAGTTTTGTGGGCTGAGAACTGGGTTGGGTCTTGGTTGTGCACACATGGGCAAGCCACCTCACCTCCCTGAGTCTCAACGCCCTCACCTGTAAACTGGAGGGAATACCCACCTTTCAGGGCTGTTGTGATGAGTGAATTAGATAACAGAGAGGCAGAGAAACAGATGGCCAAGTTCTGAAGTCAGACCACCTGCATTCATATATCCCAGCCCCACACTGTGTGACTTCAGAGAAATAGCTTCACCCTTTCTGAGCCTCAGTTTTCTCTCATCTGCAATGTTAATAGACCCGGCTTCATATGATTCTGAAGATTAAATGAAACAGAACATGAAGCACACAAATAACATTAGTTTTTGTTTTAGAAGAAACTTATCATCACCAGACACAGAATAGATCCTCAAAATTGCCAGCTTCTTGTATCTCCCAAAACCCCCGGGAGAGCTTGGCACCTCCCACCTTTAGACCTGATTGGCCCACTCACTTCTGATTATTACAGACACCCCACAAAGCCAGAGAAAGCCATCTTGTGGAGTTCCACAGGCCTCCGCCCTAGCCCCCAGCAAAGACCCTGCCTCTCAGTGCCACCCACCCCATGCTACTTGGGACATGTATTAAAGTACCAGCATACACTTCCACCAGCCTCTGTTATGAGCTACACGCTCCCTCTCTCGCTCGCTCGCTCTCGCTCTCTTGTCTGTCTCTTTCTTTCAGCTGATTAACCTCACAACCCTATGAAGAAAGTGCTCTGGTTATCACCATTTTACAGATGAGGAAACTGAGTTTCTGCGAGGTTAGGTAACTAAATCGTGGGGTCACACAGCTGTTAAATGGTGGCAGTGGGACCTAATCCCAGGTATGGCACTTCAGAACCCCACGCCTGCTGGTAGCATCAACGAGGCCAGCGGCCAAAGAAAGGGGAAGAGTAGGTGGGAGACCGACCGACCGAGGCTGAAATCAGGACACTGTGTTCTCGCCTTGGCTGTGGAACCCCGGGTCTAGGAGTCCTCACTGCAGACGCTCCCCCGCGCCCTGCCTGCTACTTGGGCGCGGGCACCTGCCCTGGTTCCTGTCCCCCTTCTTCCCCCGGCGGCGGTGTCTCTCCCTCCGCCTGCCCCCCCCACCGCCCTCCCCCCGCCCACGCCGCCGCGGTAACCTGACCCTCGGCGGGGTTTGGGCCTTGGGGCCGCGTCACTGTCGCGGAGGCGCTTGGGCTCGGGACTATGCTCCTGCAGTGCGCTCCGAGCCCGCAGTGCTGGCTCCGCAGTAGGACACGCAGGGGCATGGCGCAGAGGCTAGGCGAATGGGCCCGGGGGCCCTCTGATGCCACCGGGCTCTACAGAGCCGTGCTCCTCAGGTCGGGTAAGTGGGAGCAACGCCACCTTCGCCGCAGGAAGAGCGCGAGGAGAGTTTGCGGGTGCACGGTCCTCAGTCCCTGGAAGGTCCGCCGCTGGGGGCCTCTGCTTCGTTGCTCTGCTTCTTTCCTAACCTCTGTCATTCTGTTTGCTTGTTTGTTTGTCTGTTTGTTTGAGACAAGGTCCCATTCTTTCTCCCAGGCTGGAGTGCAGTGGTGAAATCATAGCTCGCTGCAGCCTCCAACTCCTGGGCTCAAGCAGTCCTCCTGCCTCAGCCTCCCGAGTAGCTGGGACCACAGGTGGGCACCACCACACCCGGCTAATTTTTTTTTTTTTTTTTTTTGGTAGAGAAAAGGTTTCTCTAGTATTGTCCACGCTGATCTCTAACTCCTGGGCTCAAGCGATCCTCCCATCATTCTTTTTAATTACTTTTTTTTCTTTCTTCCTTTCTCCTTTCTGCCTTTCTTCCCTTCCTTTTCTCCTTCCCTCTTCCTGAATTCATCCTTTTGGGGATCTTTGACACACATTGCTGTCTACCTATGTGTGAGAACACGCGCACACAGTTTCTCACTACTGAAGTCCTGCGGGGTTCCATCTCCTGGCTGATCTCTTAGAGACACAGAAGTGTGCAAAGGTGGCTGTAGGCGCGGGAGGTTTGGGCCAGGAGAGAGGAAAGTGGGCACGACCCGAGCAGCAGGCAATGGGGCGTAAAGAAGCAGGAGTGGCTGAGGGAGGTCCGCTATCCAGTGGGGCGCGACACAGGGTGGGGAGGGAAGGAATGGCAGAGCTACGACAGCAACCGCTTTCTGTACGTGGCCATGCAGCGATTTGGAAGGAAAACGGGTGGTTTTATTTGCTACGGTTGAGGGGGTGGGTGGCCGGAGCTTTTTCTCTTCCATCTTTTTGTTTGCTTGTTTGCGGTAAGCGGGTGTTGCTTTCCTACTCAAAACAATAGGAGGCCTTTTTATTTAGAAAAATGAAGTTAATATAATATATGACCAGTGTCCAAATAATTTGGAGAATACAGGAATCCGGGGAGAAAGAGAGAAAGCAAAGCCTCCATAAGCTTTTGGGGTATTTCCTTCCGGACTCCCCTTGGAGACAGACGTTTGGAAGAAGGTGAAACTCGATCTCGTGCTGGGGGGGGTCCCTGCTCAGTGGGGGTCCGTGATTACAAAGCGTCAAGGGACTTGGGCTCACAGGCCAGTTATCCTCTGCCTTGGACGAGGAGCTCGCCCCACCCGTGGGCCTGCCCGCAGACCCCTGGAGCCGAAAGCGTGAGGCAAACCAGCTCCGCGTCTGCAGCAGCGGTGCCTGTCCCGGTGCCTGTCCCCGCTCCCGCCCGGCCAGCTCTGGAACTGCTCGCCTCTCTCACTTAGGCCCCGCCTCCCTCCGGGAGACCCCTCCGCCTAGTTAAGGGAACCACAGTTCTCCAAGTCCCAAAACAAGAGTTGGCCCAAACTTCAGGACTGGCGGTGCCTTCCTAAAGGAGGGTCTCAAATCTGGCTGAGGCGGGGCAGGCAGAGAGGGAGAAGCTCTTTGGGAGGCCAAGGCAGGCAGATCACTTGGGGTCAGGCATTGGTTACCAGCCTGGCCAACATGGTGAAACCCTGTCTCTACTAAAAATACAAAAATTAGCTGGGCATGATGGCCGGCGTCTATAATCTCAGCTACTCAGAAGGCTGAGGTTGGAGAATCACTTGAACCAGGGAGGCGGAGGCTGCAGTGAGCCGAGATTGTGTCACTGCACTCCAACCTGGACAACAGAGCAAGACTCTGTCTCCAAATAGTAATAATAATTTAATGAGGTGGCGCGTACCTATAGTTCCAGCTACTTGGGAGGCCAAGGCAGGAGAGTCACTTGAACCCAGTAGGCGGAGGTTGCAGTGAGCCGAGATCACGCCACTGCCCTCCAGCCTGGCGACATAGTAAGACTCCGTCTCAGAAAAAACAAAAAAAATCTTGAATGCTCTTAAAACGAGTTATCAACATAATGGCTACCACTTACAGCGGCAGGCACTATGTGCACTACGTGAAGGGCTTTCCATATGGTATCTTCTTTGTTCCTCAAAAACTCACCTGTCCCATTTTAGGGAAGAGGATACAGAGAGTTGAAGGTCACCTAATTGTCCAGTAATGGAGCCAGAATTGGGGTCTGGTTTGGCGCCAGAGTCCATGCTCTTAATCCCAGCGCTGGAAGGGTCACCCCTGTGGAATAACTCCTGTTGGGCCATGCCTGGAAGGCAATACAGTCCTGTAGTTCAAGTCTACCTGAGGGTCATTACCTGCATCCTAGCTGGAGCTCAGGTCATGTTCCTGGAAGGGAGGAAAGCATCTCTCTCTGCCCTGTGGACAAAAGGGCACCTCCCCAGGTACCTGTGGGCATCAGCAACTATACTCCTCTGCAGCCAGAGGGGAAGACGCAGCCTCCATCCCTGCCTCTGCCAGGTAGGGCCGCCAGATAAAATACAGGGCACAGTTCCATCTGAATCTCAGAGAAACAACAAACCACATTTTAGTGTAAGCATGTTCCAAATATTTCATGAAATATACTAAAAAGTTTCTTGGTGCTCATTAGAAATGAAAATGTAACTTAGATGTGTAGCATTTGTATTTCGTACATCTAGCAACTATGCTTCAGGGAATCATGAATGTGCTTGATTCGACAGCTATGGTCTGCGCAGATTCTCCTGTGCACACGCGTAAGCACAAACACACACGCTCTCTCTCACATCCTCTCCCCATCTGTAGGTTCACTGTGCTTCTTGTCTGACTACAAGGGAATTAAAACATACTGGGGGTGGGGGCACCCCAGGGTCCTTCTGCAGCTAAGAGACCAAATTAACCATGCCTAATTGCAGCTGGGTGGAGAGCCAGCTTTTGAAAGAAGACTCTAAGTTCTTCCCCACCCCCTCACACTTTCCTGTTTTCACGCTTGAAATCCCTCGACTGGGTAAATTCTTCCCGGTTCAAACTTGTAAAGGCGACTCTCATTCCTTTTATAATCTCTCCACAGATCTCATGACAGATTCTTTCTGCCAGTACAGCTTCTTCTCCCTTCGAGTCCTTTCAGCCGAGCATGTTTGAGGGGCAGGGGGGCACAGTTTGATCCTAGGGCTGTTTTGTGGGTGGCTGCTCAGAAACCCCACTGAGGCCTTGAAAAGGGGCCTTGGAGATTCAGACTGAATACAGGGCTGAGGAGGAAGTTTTGAGTTGCCGTGGAAACTTCTTATTTGATGTTTTCAGGCCAGATAAGCTGTTCGAGGTGCCCATCTTGGAGAAAGGGGGCAAAAATGAATGGAAAGCTGTTTGGGGAGGTTATTTCTGCACCCTGCAGCCCAGCCCACTACAGATGCAGGAGAACTCTCCAGCTCCCTGTCAGGACTGCCTCCCCTGGTCTTCCCTGTCCCCTTCCTTTGCGTTCCTCTGTTTCCCAAGAAATCAGAGTTAAAAAGGGACAGACGGAAGACAGGGAGGGGTGTGCCCGGCCTCTGTGCTTCCCCTTCAATGCCCCAACTCACCGGGGGGCTGAGCGAGTATGCAGATCCCCAGGCCCCTGGCCTCCCAGAGTCCTTCCTTTTAGAAGAATTGGAAGACCTCCAGGGAAAGCCACACACAAGGAGGCAGGAGGCAGCGACTGGGGCTTGAATTCTGCAGTTACCTGGAGTAAACGCCTCAAAGGCTGGCTTGTTGAGAAGGCCTCTGTTTTCCCATACTCAAACGGATGTAACCGAGCCAGATGTGATTCCTAACTACAGTTGGTTGGGAAAGGTTGCTCTTTCTCACATTTTTAATTCTTAGAGTCTTTTTCTGATAACAAAAGCAATATATACTTGGGCCTTTTTTTTTAAGCTACAAACATTACAGAAATATAGTACCAACGGCCTGTATGCTATAGAAGAATGATCCTCAAACTCTTTAATATAAATGAACCCCCAGAGGAGTATGTTAAAAATCCAAATTCCACGGCAGCTCATGCCTGTGATCCTAGCATTTTGGGAGGCTGAAGCAGGAAGAACACTTGAGGCCAGGAGTTCAAGACCAGCATGGGAAATGTAGTGAGGTCTCATTTCTACAGAAAATAAAAAATTAGCTGGGCATGGTGGCACATGCCTGTAGTCTCAGCTACTTGGAAGACGGAGGTAGGAGGCTTGCTTGATCCCAGGAGGTCAAGGCTGCAGTGAGCTGAGATGGCACCACTGCACTTAGCCTAGGTGACAAAGTAACACCCTGTCTCAAAGAAACAACCATAACAACAACAAAAAAATCCAGATTTTTAGGTTGCTCCCTCACAGGTTCTGAGGAGCTATGCAAGAGCATGTCCCAGTAATTCCATTTTTAGCACTCATTTCAAATGATGTCTACTAATAATATTTGAGGTACATTGATCTAGCGCTGACCTCTGCTAACACAGTAGTGTATTTGCCTCCACACTGGTTCTTTTTGTATATACCAACTTTTTTGTCTTGAGAAACAAAAGAGATTCTACTACATATGATTTCTCATTAAGTATGTAGGAGACCTTTTTCAGGTCGATCCATAGACGTGTCTATTGGCTGCATCTCATCCTGGGGTGTGGCATTGTCTCTTACTGATGGAGTGTGGCCTGGGAAAGGGCGGTTGTTGACTTCTGATCTCATGTATAGTTGCACCTGCATGTGGGCACACAGCAAGACGGTCCCGTAACAAGCTCAGCGCTATCAAGGTTTTTGGCATCTTCAGGTTAACAATAGTTATCAAGCCTTTCAGCACTGGGACGAGAAGATAGGTAGGTCCCTGCCCTGGGGCTCGCAGTCTGATGGGTTTGTATACAAGTTGGACGTGAGAAGAGTTTTTGTGGGAGAAGTACAGTGACTCCCCACTTCCCCAGGGAAAATGATGCCCAATATCCGGGATGCCTGCCCAGTTCTCGCTGGCTGTCAGGCGCGTGTTCCTCTGGAGTATACTGGGTGACGGGCTTCTGTCTTCTCCAGGGATGAGTAGGAACTGTCAGAAGCTCCTCCGTTCCACGATCCTTCTTACTCCCCAGCTGTTAGAAAGCACTAAGGGCCGGGTACAGTGGCTCACACCTATAATCCCAGCACTTTTCAGAGGCCAAGGTGGGCTAATCACCTGAGGTCAACAGTTTGAGAACAGCCTGACCAACATGCTGAAACCCTGTCTCTACTAAAAGTACAAAAATTAGCCAGGTGTAGTGGTGGGCGCCTGTAATCCTAGTGGAGGTTGCAGTGAGCCAAGATTGCACCACTGCACTCCAGCCTGGATGACAGAGCAAGACTTAAAAAAAAAAGTCTTTCTTAAAAAAAAACAAAAGTAGAAGAAGAAGGCACTGGAATTGGTTCAGCTGAGCCACCAT
This sequence comes from Cebus imitator, assembly GCF_001604975.1. Lineage (NCBI taxonomy): Eukaryota > Metazoa > Chordata > Mammalia > Primates > Cebidae > Cebus > Cebus imitator. The sequence continues at coordinate 6,356,653 of NW_016107363.1, forward strand.
AGATTGTAGGAAATACTCAAAATACTTCTTTGCAGAGGAGGACAATGTGTGTAAAGAAGCAGGGTCAGCAGAGAGTGGCTTGACAGGAGTCTAGCTGTCCTCTTCTACCATCAGAGTTTGGGAAAGTTAAGGCAGAGCAGGATGGGAGGCTTAGGCGGCTACCATTCAAAATAACTCAAGAAATGCAGAATTGGGGAAGAAGAAACAAAACGGACCACGCGTTGTTTCCAGAAAATTGTTTTATACCTGAGAATTTGAGGCCCTGTAAGTTTAAGTGGTTCCAGAATGGCCAGCTTGGCCAAGGCTCCCTGGACATGCCTGCCAGCCTACTTTTATGTTTTACATTCACACGTTCATTCATTAAGCCACTACTTCTGGAACACATATTCTGCCAGGCAAAATGTGCCATGCTGGGCTCTCAAAATGTGCCAAGAGAGACACAGAGTCCAGGTCTCTCTTGCAGAAAAGTCCTATATGTTGAGCTTTGACTGTGTGCTTCACTAATGTCACCTCAGCCGTGTCATCTCTCAACCACCCTGGTATGCTCCACATTTGACAAACACAGAAACCAAGATGCAGAGACACTGAGTGGCTGCCGAAGGGGCTGGTGCTGGAGCCAGGGCTGACACATGAGCCTGATGAGACCCAGACACGATGCCTCCACTCTCCCACGCTGTTCTGTTGGCTCCTCTGTGAAGTTCCAATGACGTTCAGGGTATCCGGAAAACGCTGTATATGGAGTTTCTGACCCATGCATGGATAATCAAGAACCGACACAATGCTAAGCAATTTGTCCTCCCTTTACACCCCACCCTTTCCCCCACCAGAGCCATTTTCGCCTAAAGAATCCACATCACTGCAGCAGGAAGCTTGGCTTCCCCGCCCATGGAGAAGTGCTGGAATCCACTCTTGCCCGACCCTCCCATAAGAAACAAGGGAAATTCCTTGACGTGAGCCGCCTTGCTCAGAACAAAGCTTGGCATGTTTCTTATTCCTCATCAATCTGACAAAATAGGTATTTATTTGTGCCTCTCAAGCGTGTGGCTTGGACATGATGTTCCGCATCGTGGAAGTGGCCGTGCACCAAGTGAAATATCCGTTACTATAGTAACAGTTCCTTTTATTGATACCAGAATAAACAGGAATGCAAAGCCTGTTTCACTTGTTGGCACATTTCAGCTGCCTCCCGTTCCCAGGAGTTTAAGAACCGCCCTCTAGAGGCAGCCCTCCTTGCTAGTCCGGGACTTCCCGGTGGAGTGAAGAGCCCAGCAACACGCTCCTGACTTCCCTTCCCAAGGACTCGGCCTGAGAAGTAAGACCATCTCTGTTCTGTTTCACCTGCTGTCGAGAGGGGTGCTGTTTGGGAGGAGGTGGAAGGGAAGGAGGGCAGACCCCGTGCACTGAAGTGGGCTGTCAGAGGAGCTGAGTGCTTTGAGTTTAGGTACCTGGGCTATGTCTCTGCATCCGTAAAATGATACGGGAGATACCTCCTGGCACCCTGGGTTTTGGAAAAGGGTAGGAGACAAAGAAGAGAGCCCTCAGACACAGCCCCGCATTCTTGTTGATCTTTTTCTGCTGCAAACTTAGATGAATCTGAATTAATGCATGATATAGCCTCACCTAAGTCAATTATCACACAGTATGGGGGATTAATTCTCCGCACAACCAACAGAACACAGGTTTCAGCATCAGAGCTTGGCTCAGATTCAAGCTCTTTCATTTACTGGTTGTGTGATTTGGGGAAATCAGATGACTTCCCGGAACCTCAGTTTCCTCAACTGTAAAAAGAGGGTAATGACAGTACCCACCTTCTCAGTCTGTCGTCTGAATTTCATATTTCATGAGATCTGGCTGCTAGGTGCTTAGCACCGTGCACGGCACACAGTGTGTGTAGGTTAACGTGTGAAGGGCCTGCCTTTCTGGTGGATTTGGCTTTAGCGCTTTGTAATACAAGGCAAGTCTGAGATTGGGCCAGAAATCAAGAGTTATAGGATTGGGTATGCCACTTTGTGAAACTGCTACCAAACCCGGGTGGCTTCAGGCTTTGAGGCAGCCCCCACGCCTGTGTCTCTGGGTGGCTTAGATCCTGAGTGGTCCTCTTAGCTCTGTTGGTGGTAATTCCCCCCTGGAATTTTCTCTGCAGAGGCATCTGCCAGGTGAAGTGGCTGGCATCACGCCACTAATGAGCCAGCAGGGATTCCAGGTCTGTGGGGGCTTGTTCCAGATCAACTGAACAACGCTGTCTGCTAACCTTGCTAAGGACCCTCCAGGTCTAGCCCTGGACTCTGGTATTTAATTGGTTCAAAATCCTAAATGCCCACCCAACATTCTCCTCCCGAGGTAGGAAATTACAGCAGACCCAAGGCAAAATGTTCAGGAAGTCAGCCTTGAGTCATTGCCTCCAAATGGACAAGCAGCTCTGCTGGGGGCTTCTGGGCATCGACCAGAGGCTGCTGGGGGATCTGGAGGTGGCTCCCAGATATGCTGTTGTTTGACTGCAGGCCAGTGAGATACAAATAGGCACTTTCCCCATGGAGAGGAAAAAAGCCAGAAGGATCAGGAAATCCAGTGACCATGCTTGTCACTTTTACTGAATGCCTCTTTTTTCTTTGCCAGTCGTTATTTTGAAAGCCTCTCTTCTTTTTTGCCCCGCCATCCCATTATATGCTGAACCAAGAGGGTTCTGAATGTGTTCTGAATCCAGCAGCTTGAACAGTAATGAGGAAGCAGGAAGTGGGGGCAGAAGACGGAAGGCCACCAGCTGGTCCTCTCCTAAACAGAGAGCAGCCTGAGGCCAGATAGGCCTGTGGATTCTAGCTTAAGCCCAAAGCTGCTAGGGCCAGGCTGGGGTTCCCCAGTGAGAGTCTGTATTTCGCATAGGCTAGGAGTCCTCAAGTTAGAAGGCCTCCATGTTCTCATCTATAAAATGGGCTCACACAGCCTCTTCATTGGGGCTTCTTGACTATCCAGAGAGAGAAAAGGACATAATCCTGCTTTGTCAACTAAAAGACATTTTGCACCTTGAAGACAGTAGAGCGGCAGAAAGAGCACTGAATTTGGAATCCAAAGGTCCTGGCTTTGCTGCTTACTCTCTGCGTGCCTTGAGACAAGTAACTTGGCCTCTCTGAGCCTTGGTTTTCTCATCTACAAAACGGGGTACCACTGGCTGCCTCTGAGGGTGATTTTGAGATCCAGATCAAATCTGGAGTGGTGGCCACAAGGTTTCTTCAGGACAGAAGTACCATGGTTTGTCTTCAGTGGGCATCACTCTGCCAGGAGCTGGGCTAAGCCATCGTGCACATTATATCACTTGATCTTCCAAACTGCCCATGAATAGGCTGTTATCCTTGCTGTATAGAGGCTCAGAAGGGTTAAGCTACTTGGCCAAAGTAACACAGCTGGGAAAGATTGCCATCATGAATCAAACGCAGTCTGTCTCCACTAAACCATCTGCTTTAACCATTGCTTTACTGGTTCCTGTGTCATTTGTTACAACTGATGCCATCAAAGACAGAAACAGAACTACCAGGACAGGGGAGAGGCAAGTGGAAGGGACATTAAGGCCTTAGACAGCCTGGGGTCCCACGGCTGTTAAGATAAACAGGGCCCCAAGACTCCATCAGTGCAGCTCCCATTCTGTCCCCCCTTACTCTCTCCTGTGGATGGGGGCGCCAGTGTTTGGTTTCGAAGCTGCCACCCTGCATTAGCCATGCATGCCCCAGTGGCCTGGAGAGCTCACCCTGGGAGCAGCAGCGATCCCAGCTGAGCCTTGCTGGGTATGGGGCCAACGTCCTGTGGAGCTGCTGGCAAGGAGCTGTGGGGCCTCTTGGGTCACAGAGAAACCAGGGAGCAACCAAGCAAGGGCCTCCCAATCTCTCCTCAGACTTCTTATTATCCCCACCCCAGGAAAAACAACGTCAGGCCCATAGTCTGCATATTAAGTGAGAATTATTTGCCCGTCCTATAGTCATGCAAGACACTCAATTTAGGTCTCACCTCCTGGTGGCCTCCACCCCATGCCCAGCACTTGAGCTCATCCAATCTTCACAGCATCACAGTTCCACAGAGGAGCATCCCAGAGGTTAAAGGCCCGCCCAAGGTCACAAAGCCGCTAAGAACTATGACCTTAATCAGATCTGCTCATCATAACCAGGCCAGCTACAGTCAGCTGAGATCACTCAAGGCTGAGGCAAAGAAGTTTGTGTTTTGGGTTTGTTTTTTTTAACTCCATGGTTTACAAAGTTGGCTGACTCTAGGAATCACCTAGGGAGCTTTAAAAAATCCCCAAGGCCAAGCAGTGTCCCCAAGCCAGTTAAATCAGAATCCCTGTGGTGGGACTCAGGCCTTGGAATTTTTGAAACTTCCTGTGGTGATGCTAATATGCAGCCAAGCTGAGATCCACTGATTTAAGCAGTGCGGTTTCTGAGGATGAAAAGGCTCCCTCTAGGACTAGGAATGGGGTTTGTTAATAGTGATTGTTAATAGCAGCTGACAGGGTGGTCACACTGCCAGTCCAGGGGCACCATTCCCAGTTTAATCTGTGGGAGCTGAGGACTTGGTGTTGTGATGTGCACAACCGGCCTGCTGTATGTGGCAGCCCCAGTAGCCAGCACCAAGCGCTCCGCTCTGCACTAGGCATTGGCCAAGCACCTTGCAAGTATCACCTCGTTTATGATGCCACAACTTCATAGAGGAGGATTCTACAGTAATGCCCATTTTGCAGAGAAGGAAACACCAGCTCAAAAGCAGCTGTCCCATCTCAACTCTGCTGTTCACTAGGAAACCCCCGTAGAGAATAAGAGGGCATGGTGTGTCTCAGGGCTGTGGGATTTGGTCTAAAGGCTGTAGTTTCCAGGCTCCAGCTCCAGAGGGTAGGGAGGCAGGGACAAAGCTAACATTCAAATCCAGGTCTGAATGGCTCCAGCCTCCTTATCCGTCTGCCTCCTCCTGCATTTCTTTAACAGCCGTGAAGAATACGAACGAGAGCCACTTACCTTTCTCCTTCCTGATTGGCCTGCTCCTCCCTCTCCCTGCCAGCTCTTTTCCTGGGTGTTCACCTTTTTCTTTCCAGAGAGGACCTGTCTCATGCCCACTTCCCCTCTTGGCCCTCCATGGCCACTCCCCTGATGGAGCCCAGAGTCTTGGATCTCTTGGGATGCCCAGCAGCCTTGGGAACAACCCCAGACCTCTGCCTTAGGAGGCCCAGCTGACCGCCCAAGACAGCCTGGATTTTCTTGGCCTCACACCTGTGCTTTGTTGAGTGCTCTCTTTTATAACAAGACCTGTGTGAGGTTCTTCTCCCAGAGGCCTCGGTTGAATAAACTAACAGGAAGGCTGGCTCAGCTTTCTAAGTCCTGGGGGGCCCCCGAAGCCCTCCCCACCCCATCCCTCGTAGGTGCATACATGGATCTCACAGGGGTTGTTTGCTGGGGCTCAGCACCCTGAGTGGCAAAGGCAATGGTTTTTCTCCTGCAGCTCTGAGCTAAGGCACCAGCCACATCCTTCAGGGTTCACGCCTCACCCACCACACCAGCCTGGCCTCAGGGAAACACTGTCATCCACAGCTCACTGCTAATTTAATTAATTTTTTTTTTTAAAAAAAGGCCTGGAGCAAACCATTGAGCCAGAGCTGGCATAAGATGGGACTTGGGGTGCGGAGCTGGCTTCATAATTGACAGGGCCCAGTGCAAGATAAAAAAGGAGGGTCACTTGTTCAGATTGCATTTGGAATTTCAAGACAGTGACAACAGGTCAAACCAAACAGGGCCCCTCTTTCAAGGACGACCCTATGTGACAGAGCCCCACTGCCTGGCCCTGGGGCAGCCAACCCACCAGCTGGCTGGCAACTGAGGTATGGGGTGAAGGGCTCAGCCAGGCCAATCAGAGATTTTTTCCCTGGAATTTAACAGGAGAGAGAGACAGAGACCACCCACTGGAAGTGAAGGAAACCAAAGTCATAAAACATCCCAAGGCCTCTGACAGTTTCCCCACACAGCAGCCAGAACGACCTTTTTAAAAGTGAATCAGGCACGCCTTTCCCCGACTTGAACCCACCCGTCCACCCTCACTCCAGACGCCTCCCCGTCACTCAGCTCACACCACTCCAGCACACTGTGTCTTTTTGTTCCTCAAACAGACCCAGCTTGTTCAAGGTACATGAGTCACACATGCTGTTCCCTAGGCCCCAAACGGCCTCCCTCCTCATCTTAACTGTCAGATCGTCAAGTCACCTCCTCAGAGAGGCCCTCCCCGCACCTGGCTGACAGCGGGTCCCTCCTTAGTCCCTACGGGAGCCTGGAGCCGTTTGTGGTCTTCTGTTTTCATTGGCTTGTGTGTGCGCTGACGGTCGGCCTCCCTAGCAGAGTGTGGGTTCTGTGAGCGCCAGGACCTCGCTTGTTCAGTTCTCTTCTATGTGTCCAGTGTCTACCACAGTGCCAGGAAAATCACAGGAACATGAACACTTGTGGAATGCATGACTATTTTTATTAAATTATGCATTTTCTCAGTGGTCATTCACATTACGCAGGAGCTCTTGATGTTGTGTACTTAATTTGTATCTGGCCACAATCGTCGAGTGTGCTCAATTCCAAATGCTTTTCTGTTCATCCTTTTGGGAATTCTGGGTATATCGCTATATCCATGCAAATATTAAGGCTGCCTTCTCCTTTTCTAAAGATATCCAACTTATTCTATTTCCTGCCTTATCGCTTTGGCGACAGACAGTGAGTTCTTTTAAGAATGAGTGGCTGATGAAAAGCGAGCAGCTCTGGAAGATTTAGGGGGCACAGAGGGACTAAGAGCAGGTGAACAGCCAGGGAGGCAAGGTAGTTATTAAAGTGCGGCATGAGCTGAATAGGAGAGCCGAGGTCACGGGAAGGAAAGAGCACAGCTGAGAATTACTCAGTCAAAGGATGGGCGACACTTGACAACAGGAGTAGGCAGCAAAAGAGGGAAGATCCCAAAGCTCCAATCTGAATCCAGGCGTCCTAATGCACTGGCACCCAGAGAGCTTGATCCCACGGACAAGAAAATATCAAGTGCTCATTTTAAAGTAACTATAAATACTGATCACCTTTTAAGGACCAAAAAATTAGGAAGGATATAACCTGAAAGCAAACAGCCACATGAAAAAGATGAGAAAAAAGTTAATTAGAATTCTCATTTTAGAAACGGTCCTGAGAATGTGAATTGACATGTCTGTGCTCTGACACTTCATCTGGCTACATCCAAAATACCTTACATTAACCACCTCTTTCTCCAGGTTACACAGCACCTGCCAGGGGTCATCATAGAAAAGCCAAACACGGATCTGGTGGCCACCATTGCAAAGTACAATCTCCCGTTTGACGCCTACATTCCCAACCTGTCACCTTGCAATGTGCACCCCGCCAAACCCCTCCTTTGTATTTCCCGACCCCAACAAGCTGTTTGCCGCTTCCAGGTTTTCACACATCCCCGTTCATCCTCAAAACTGCATTCGGTTAGGGAATGGTTCTCACCCTCTTCCTAGTGTGGGGGCGGAAATGTCTGTCCACAGGTAACATGGTGGCCCTCGAGAGGGAGCCGATGCCTGGTGTTCCAAGTAGGGACACACGTTCCCAGTGGTCACATGAAAACCACATGCCGCAGGGCACTGGTTTCCCAAGACCAAAGAACACTTCGAAAGTTGTATTGAAGAAAATTGTGTGAAAGTTGTGTGAAGAAAGTTACCAACAAATGTGTATTGATCACCTACTGCATTCCAGACCAGACACTGCCAGCTGTCAGGAACTGGCATATGATAGGGGCTCAACCTCTGCAAAGCCAGACTCATGAAGAGGGCACAGCTAATGTCCACATTTTCACCAAAATCACTATAAGCAGCTCATGGTCAGGCAGTGTCTATAACTTTGAGGCCTTTTTTTTTTTTAAATCAGTCTCTTTCTCTGTCTCTCTCTCTCTGTCCTTGCTCTTGGGCATTTCAAGGATAAGGAGCCAGTTTGCAGAAGAGGGAGCCGTTGTGTCTGAATTTTAAGTAAACTGACAGATTTGAAACTGCTGTGGTGGAAGTGGGGCCATTGAGTGGCCAGACATTTGACAACTATGCCTTTACTATTAGGAACAGCATTCTCTGAATTTCATCCTCTCCTCTTTGATGTGAAGAATGAAAAGCTGAACAGTTCCGCAAGAGAATTTGGAACTGTGCTAGAGAGTCAGACAATGAAGGGTAATGCTTTCTTTTTATCACTGAATTCATCCAAATTGTTTTTACAAATACATATGAGTCTTTTTAAATATATTTTTCCTTTTCTGTTAAAGTTCATTGAAAAACAGAAACTCAAACATAATTCCATGTATAGTGGGTGAAAACTGTGGTTTGCAAAGTCAGGCCAAAAGTTTACGTGTGTCAGCCCGTACCTTGAGGCCCATTATCACTTGACTTCCATACTCCAGACACATCGAGCACTCCAACTCTGACGGCTCTGGGCATGCATTCAGTCATGGTTTCCATTTTTATAAGTGAAGAAACTAAGGCTCAGAAGGTCAGGTAGCTTGCCCAGGTGTGCGCAGTAGCAGGTGGCCAAGATCCATCTGACATGAAAACCTTGCCCTTCAACTGTGCCCCACGGGGCAGGGTGGGATGAGAGGCTCAGCTCTGAGCAACTCCTCTGTCCATCTCTACAGCCTCCATGTACTCGGAGATCCAGAGGGAGCGGGCAGACATCGGGGGACTGATGGCCCGGCCGGAATACAGAGAGTGGAACCCAGAGCTCATCAAGCCCAAGAAGCTGCTGAACCCCGTGAAGGCCTCTCGGAGCCACCAGGAGCTGCACCGGGAGCTGCTCATGAACCATAGAAGGTGGGGATGAGGCCCTGTGGCCCCGGCGAGGCAAGCACCTGGTCCTGTGGGACTTAGGGAGATGCCCCTGGAGGAAAGTAGGGCTGGCTCTCATCCTGGGGCTTCTGGAGACTGAGGAGAGCTGGGTGTGCCCTACATGATCCCCAGCAAAACCTGCAACGGCCCCATCCCCAGCGGGCCCCTGGGAACCAGAGGGACCCAAAAAGCCCTGTTCTCTCACCCAGCCACCCGTTTCATGCCCACACTCCAGATACATTTACTGAGTACATGCTATGTGTTGGGCGCTGAGTCTAGACCTGGGGGTGCAAGAATGAATGGGACCCAGTTCCTAACCTAACAGACGGGGACAGGTGCACAGCCAGGCATTAGGATGGGTACATTGGCCTGAGACCCCAGAGGAGGAACCCGAGAGGGGTCTAAAATGACTTCACAGGAGCGGTGCTGCTTCAGCTATGACCTGAAGGGGGATTGGAGTCAGCCAGGCCGCGGGGTAGGTGTTGTGTGGCAGAGGGAACTGCATATGCAAATGAGCAGGAAACAGGAACTGCTCACTGTGCCTCGGGCATTGATTGTGCGGTACCGGCCAGGGCAGAGGATGGACTGAGGAAGGGTCTACAGCGGGGGCGCAGGTCTGATCGCGCTTCAGAAGGGCCCTCCTGGTGAGGTGTACGGATGGGGGAGCTCACAGTACCGAATCGGGCAGGAATATTGCCGAGGCCCAGGATGGTGGCTGGCTCTTCCGGGGCAGTCTGTGGTGAGCATTGACAGAGACAGGCCAGAGGGGCATCTGGGAGGTGGCAGGGCTGGGATGGGGCAATTGATGGGACGTGAGTTGTAGGAGAGGATGGCTGAGCCCCTCACCTCCGGAGGACGGGGAAATAAATACTCCTGCTCACCGGTAACAGCCTGAACGCAGCAGTGCTTTCAGAGCTCCCTCTGCTGACCGTCTCTGGTATTAGAGCCGGTTGTGATTGCCATTCCTGTTTTCAGCTGCTACCGACATCCTCGCAGTTACTTTGTACACTGAGGGGCTTTTGTTGTTTTCAGTTAGTATTATAATATAAGCATTCTCTCTGAATAGCTTTTAGGCTCATCCCTTTAATATCAAAAAACAGGCCGGGCACGGTGGCTCAAGCCTGTAATCCCAGCACTTTGGGAGGCCAAGGCGGGTGGATCACGAGGTCAAGAGATCGAGACCATCCTGGTCAACATGGTGAAACCCCGTCTCTACTAAAAATACAAAAAATTAGCTGGGCATGGTGGCACGTGCCTGTAATCCCAGCTACTCAGGAGGCTGAGGCAGGAGAATTGCCTGAACCCAGGAGGCAGAGGCTGCGGTGAGCCGAGATCGCGCCATTGCACTCCAGCCTGGGTAACAAGAGCGAAACTCCGTCTCAAAAAAAAAAAAAAAAAAAAAAAAAAAAAAAATATATATATATATATATATATATCAAAAAACATCACCACAATCAAAAATAAAAGTTTAAAGATAAACCAGAGAAAGTATTTGCATATACAGAAAAAAAAAGAATATATTCAGATCTCTTAAAACCCACAAAGAAAGACGAATCAAAAGTAATACAGTACAGTGAGACGTGGTGGCTCACACCTGTCATCCCCACACTTTGGGAGGCCGAGGCAGGAGGATCACTTGATCCCAGGAGTTCAAGGCTGCAGTGAGCTATGATTGTGCCACTGCACTCCAGTCTGGGCAACAGAGCGAGTGCTTGTCTGTAAAAATAATAATAATAATACAGTTTATTCACAAAAGAAGAAATGCAAATGGCTGGTAAACATATCAAATGTTGTCCCATGTGACTAATAAAGAAACAAATGAAAACCAGGTATTATTCCATGCCTACCAGATTCTCGAATATAAAAAGACTGGCTGGTGACGGTGGGGAGAAACAGATGCTCCCGTCCACCGTTCTCAGGAGGATACACTGGATAACGTTTCTCAGGCACAGGGAGATCTGTGTACCTAAAATCTTTTAAAGGAGCCTGGCCCAGCAATTCTACCTTTAGAAACATATCCTGAGAAAATAACCAGAAATAACATAAAACCTGGTCCCTGCAGTCAGACAGGCCAGGGTTCAAATCCTCATTTGGCCTATCTGTAGCTGTGACTTGGACTGGTATCTTCAGCTCTAGAGGTCTCAGTTTTCATCTCTGTAAAATGGGGCAGTAATAAGTCCACCTCCAAGGCTACAGGGAGGATTGCACAAGGCAATAGTGGAGGGTGGTGTCACGGCAGGATGAAGACCTGAGGCTGGGGGAGGCAGGAAGGTGATGGTCTCCTGACGGCTCCTCCCTCCCCACTCCAGGGGCCTCGGCACGGACAGCAAGCCAGAGCTGCAGCGCGTCCTGGAGCACCGACGGCGGAACCAGCTCCTCAAGAAGAAGAAGGAGGAGCTGGAGGCCAAGCGACTGCAGTGTCCCCTTGAGCAGGAGCTGCTGAGACGGCAGCAGAGGCTGAACCAGGTGGGTGACAGGCACCCAGCAGGGGACCACGCATCCTCCAGGGTGATCCCCTGGCCCAGGGAGGAGCTCTGCTGTGGCAGAGGGAAGAGGGTCAGCAGACAGAGCACTGGACTATGAGTCCACCCCCAGCCTGAGTCCTCCCTCTGCCATTTGCTTTGCTGGGCCCTTAGGGCAAGTGGCTTCCCCTCTCTGAACCTCAGCTTCCTCACTGGCCCAGTGTCCTGCATGCTGATTCTGATTTCATTCCCATAATTGTCTGGTGAGCCAGGTGTCATTCCCACTTTAGAGATGGGGAACCTGAGGCCCAGAGGAGGTGAGTGATAGAACCCGACTTCACAAGGAGAACGCAGTCTGATGCTCTGTGCCCCAGCTACCAGGCTGGCAGCAAAGCCCATCCCCAGGCTGGTTCTGTTCCCCCACTGTGTGGGCCCTCGGTCCCAACTCCGTGGGTTTTCAGAGTAGGAATCCCCGTAGCCCCACCCACCTCACTCCTCTGCTTCTCCCTCCTTCAGCTGGAAAAACCACCGGAGAAGGAAGAAGATCACGCCCCGGAGTTTATTAAAGTCAGGGAGAACCTGCGGAGAATCGCCACGCTGACCAGCGAAGAGAGGGCGCTGTAGGGCCGGCTGCTGGGGCTCGGGCCACCACGCACCCCAGCCTGGACACCCTCCTCCAGCCCTTCTGCACCTGGCAGCCCTGGGCCCCAGGCCTTGGGACGTCTGTGATGTTTCCACCTGCTTCTGTAGAAATGTGTCGCCCCAGAGGACCTGGCTCTCCCTGGGAGGCCGGGGGCCCTAAGCTCCCAGGCTTTTCCTTCCAAGCACCCAAGCCCTCCTGCTCCAAGAGGGAAACCTGCGCCCCTCCCTGCAGGGGACTTGGAGCCCTACACGGGAGGCTTTTCTGGCAGAATTGAGGAGGAAGAGGCAGCCCTCTGGCTTGGCAAGCCTTCTCTTCTGCCCAGGCCTTCCCACCGGGAATCTCCAAGGCTCCCTGGGGCCCCGCTTCTCCGTGCACCCCAGCTCCTAGGTCTCAGAGAACTCCCCCACCTGTAGTTTTACCTGCAGCCAGCAGAGCTTAGCTTCAAGGCACCCCAAAGCCACTGAGGGGGGGAAGGGCAGAGCAGACGGCAGGTGGCCTAGTTGGAGGCATCCCGGCCACGTGGGAGGGGGCTAACACAGACGGCTGTTTAGGGTCTTCCCTCACCCATGCATTCATCATCCCCTCCGCACAGCGCCCAGTCCAGGCCTTCTAACCACACCCAGCCAGGGTGGCCGCCTTCCTGCACCTAGAGGTCTGCTTCACAAATTTGATAGTGCACAAAAATCACTGGGGGTCTTCTTAAAATACAGCTTCTAATTCAGTAGATCTGGGGTGAGGGCTGAGATCCTGCATTTCTAACAAGCTCCCAGGTGAGGTGGAGGCTGCTGGTGTGAGGACCCTGCTGTGAGCCGCAAGGCCAGAGTGCCCAGGGCTGGTGTATATTAGAAATATTGGCCAGGCGTGGTGGCTCATGCCTGTAATCCCAGCACTTTGGGAGGCCGAGGTGGGCAGATCACCTGAGGTCAGGAGTTTGAGACCAGCCTGGCCAAGATGGTGAAACCTCATCTCTAATAAAAATGCAGAAATTAGCCGGGTGTGGTGGTGGACGCCTGTAATCCCAGCTACTCTGGAGGCTGACGCAGGAGAATCGCTTGAACCTGGGAGATGGAGGTTGCGGTGAGCCGAGACTGTGCCACTGCACTCCAGCCTGAACGACAGAGGGAGACTCCATCTCAAAAACATAAATAATACAAATAAATAAACATCACCCCTGAAGCCATCACTGCCTCACACCTCCCATGGCTGATGCCCCAGGAATTCCCACCTCTCAAACATACCTGGCCCCACCCCACCTCTGTAACCCAGGGATTCTTCATTATCCACCCCACCCAGACCCCCACCCCAGGGATTCCCCATGAAGACTTTGGCCTCGCAAATTGTGTTGGTTATGCAAGTGTTGTTTTAATCAGAGATGTACGTGATTGCCAATCTGCATTTCTTACCAGTGTGACCACACTGTTATGATGCAATTCTAGCCAAAAAAAAAAAAAGAAAAAGATTTTTTTTAAACATTTTCCTACAGTCTTATGGAAAGCAAATATATAATAATTTCCAATAGGCTTCTGGAATAGAAACAGTGGTTTAAAGACCGCACCGCTACCTTTATGGGCTGGCCCCTTTGAGTCTCCCAACCCCTACCTGGGCCAACTCCAATGAAATCATCCATTTTTCTTCTTCAGAAGGCCTTTCCTGTGGATACCCACATATTTTAACCTTTTGCTGTTATCCCATTTTTGAAGATTTAGGGAATGAGCCAGGCCTGTTTCTTTTCCCCTGAAATCCCTGCCTCTGGCTTCGTAAACCCCTCATCTGAGGTGACAGAGCAGTGCTGGGATAGCATCTCCTTTCACTCCCCAAAAACTGCCACAAAGAGCAGCCACTGGCATGTGCTTCGATTCCTGGAGGCAAACGTGGGACTGTCAGGAGGAAAGGGATTGTCCTGGTCTTACTCATAGCTGGGCGATTTGAGGGGGACCGAAGTCAGGCTTTTCCCGTGTGTGCTGCCAGCACAGGGCTGTACACGCAGAGATTCCGCCTGTGTGTGTGTGTACAAGTCAAGCTCCGAGAGGCTCCTGAATGTGACTGGCGTGCTGAGAATGTGGTTACGCTGTTTAACGCCTGCCAGGTGAGGGTTACGCTGAAGATGCACAATCCCTAAAATAAAGATCACCACTTCCCCAAAGAAGCAGCCGCCAGGTCCATGTGTTGTTCAGACATGTGAAAAGAAGCAAGACAGAGGTTCCCAGATGGACGAGGGCTCTCCAAGGGAATGCCTAGGGCTTCACCCAGTGGTCTCCAGAAGTGCTCCTTGGAGGCAACAAATCATTCCATGAAGCCCCAGAAGCAGATGGGACCTCAAGCGTCACGCCCTCCAGGGCAGCCGTGCAGACACCCTCGATTCCCAACTCCATCTCTCCAGCCACTCCAACTGTGGAGGCTGTAAATCCAGATTCTCACTGTTCCAGTCTCCTTTGCAGCTTAGGATGACTGTGATCAGCTATGGTCAATGAAATGGAAGAGGAAGGGTCTTCTGGGAAAGCTTATGCTTTTCCGATAAAAGGCATAGGCATGGCTAATACCTCCCTGGCCCTCTTCTTCCTGCCTTGATTGAGGGTGTGATGCCTGGAGCCACAGCAGCCACCTTGCTACCATGAGAAAAAGGCCAAGAGAATCACAGTCATTGACCCTATCACTATTTCACCAAGTCAATGCCAGCAGCCATCCTTCTCCTCTTGTAAATAAAATAAATCCCTCTTTGTTTAAACCATTGTCGGTCAGTCTCTGTTACTTGCAACCAAAATTATCCCTAACTGACACAGAAGGCCAGTCCCTGCCTGTCCAAAATTACCTGCAGGCTGGGCTAAAACTCCAGATTCAACTTTCCTATCAGAAGCCTATTGGATCAGGATCCCCAATTGCAGTGCATGGGATCTGTTTTTCTCCACCTTCCCCATAGAGCCTGCCTGGCCTGAGTCTGAAAACTGGTACTCGAACATCACTAATGCACACATCATTCAACAAATATTTGTCAAGTGCCTGCTCTGTGCCAGGAAGAATGCCACGGGCTAGGGCACGGTGGAGAACAAAGATGCAGGGCCTACCCCTCATCCTGATGACTGCAGTGGCCTCTCCCCACTGGTCTCCCCTACTGGCCTTGTCCCTACAGCCTGATCTCAACAGAGGAGCCAAAATCATCCTGTTCCAGACTAAGGCAGAACTTGACTCTGCACGGAGCCCTCCCTGGCTCCCAGTGGAGCCTCCTGCCTTCCAGGTGGGCCTGCGAGTCCAGTTCCCTCTTAGCCTCTGACCTCCTTCCTGTGCTCTCTCCCTCGCTCACACAGCCCCAGTCAGCCTGGCCTCCTGCCCTCTCCAGGCATGCCCCATCTCCATGCCTTCCCACCTGCTCTTCCCCAGCCGGGAGTATCCTTCCCTCCAAGAACCGCCCGGCCCACCCTCTCACTTTCTTCAGGACTTTCATCATGCTCCTTCTAAATGAGGTCCCTTTTAGCCACCCCATCTAAAATCTCAACTTCTCCAGCCTTCCTCTGTCTGTCTTGCCTTCTTTTTCCTCCTTAGCATTTATCACCATTGAACATAACCTATATTTTACTAATTTGTCTCATGTGTCCCTCCTAATGATAATGTCAGCTCCATGAGGGCGGAGATTCTTGTTTCTCTCATTTACTGCTGAATCCCTAGTGCACAGGGCCCAGAGAAGGTGCTCACAAAGTATTTGTTGAATGAATGAATGAGAAGCCCCTTCTCCCTCTGCAATATACCTAGCCTCTTCCCAGGCCCAGCCCATAACAACCAGAAAAGGCCCCACCTGCCTCCTTCCTCCACAGTCTCCACCCTGACCTACAGGTGTTTATTTGGTTGGAAACCCTCCTCTACCCTCTTGGGCGTTCATCAATACACCTGGGCCTGGCCTCACTGGCATGGTGCCAGGAGGACCCACATCAGAGCTGCGTGGCTCCTGTACACCACAGGGGTGCCTAGAGAGTCAGCTCTTCCCCGAAGGCTGATGATGAGGCCGTCACCCAAGCCTGGAGACCGTGGAGAAGCAAAAGGCTGCAGCAGTAGCTTTGACTTCAGACCCTCCCCTGAACAGGGAGCCAGGACAACAGCCCCTGTTCTTGCCAGTGCCACGCTCTCTCACACGCACCAGCCCACGGGTCCTGGTTTGGGTTTGCAGAATGCCCCTGTCAATGGCAAACCAGCACTAAACACAAAACCCAGGATAGAGGGCTGACCTTAGGCCGTGAAGGGACACTCCATCCCTGACCCTGTAGCCTGTATGTCACCGGAGTCCTCAGAGCGCAGAAGCTTTGGCAGGCAGCCTCACCACACCTGAGGTTACACTGACTCCAAATCCTATGAGGGAGGGACTCTGATTCTGCTCACCTTTTTCCAATGCCCTGAAAATAGTTAGGTGTCCCAGAAAGCTGTGAATGGATGTGAGTAATGATCACGGCATTTATAGAGGGCCAGCAATGTCAGCACCCAGGACAACCAGGTGTCTTCCTCCCACTCTGCAGATGAAGACACCTGGGCTCAGGTAAGTGAAGGGCCTTGCTGGAAGACATAAGGCAATGCCCCAGGAGAGATGCGATTTGCACCCAGAGCGACCTGCCTGCAGAGTCTTCATTCTTTCCACTGCAGCCAGGCCTTGCTCCTGGAAAGTGCTCCTGGGAGGACCCTACACCAGCCTGACCACGCACCATGGGATCCAGAGACCTACTTTATCTTCCATTTGTCTGTCTGAGCTTGAAATATTTAGCTTCTGCCTATAAAAACAGACTCAGATCAATGCAGACCTACCCGCATTCTGGGGTGAGGAATGTCCACTTGCTTCTGTGACCACATCTCCAGATGCCCCAGATGCCTCCACCCACACATTCAGCCAGTCTCTGGGGCCAATGAATAGGTCAGGATTGGCCAGACGTGGTGGCTCACACCTGTAATCCCAGTATTTTGGGAGGCCGAGGTGGGCGGATCATTGAGGCCAGGAGTTCAAGACCAGCCCGGCCAACATGGAGAAACCCTGTCTTTACTAAAAACACAAAAATTAGTTGGGCGTGGTGGCACATGCCTGTAGTCCCAGCTACTCGGTGGCTGAGACAGGACAATTACTTGACCCTGGGAGGTAGAGTTTGCAGAAAGCACATTACTTCATTCCAGCCTGTGACAGAGTGAGATTCCTCAAAAAAGGAAGAGGTCAGGCTCTACCACTGTGGTGGGATTCCTTGCATTCCTTGCAGGCCTGGACCTATCATTGAGAAGTAACTTAACGATGCAATTTTTCAGTGCCCCAAAGACCCACCAACCAGCAACCACCTCACCCCTGCTAGATTCTTGCCTTACAGTGCCCCCTCCTGCTGGACTCACAAGAACAGAACTAATTGCCTTAATCTCCTCCTGTCGTCTGTATGTCCTGGTCAGCTCAGGCTGCCTTAACAGAATCCCATACACTAGGTGGCTTAGACAACAGAAACCTATTTTCTTTTTTCTTTTTTGAAGTCTCGCTCTATTGCCCAGGCTGGAGTGCAGTAGCAAGATCTCAGCTCACTACAACCTCCGCTTCCCAGGTTCAAGTCATTCTCCTCCCTCAGTCTCCCAAGTAGCTAGGATTACAGGCGCCCGTCACCATGCCCAGCTCATTTTTGTATTTTGAGTAGAGACAGGGCTTCTCCATGTTGCCCAGGTTGGTGTCAAACTCCTGACCTCAGGTGATCCATCCGCTTGGGCCTCCCCAGGTGCTAGGATTACAGGCGTGAGCCACCGCGCCCGGCTAGAAATGTATTTTCTCACAGTTCTGGAGGCTTAGAAGTCTAAGATCAAGGTGCCCTCATGGTTGGCTTCTGATGACAGCTGTCTTACTGGCTTGCAGATGGTCACCTTCTCACTGCGTCCTCACACTGGGGGAGAGGCAGAAGAGACAGCAAGCTCTCTGGTGTCTGTCTTATAAGGACACTAATCCCATCATAAAGACCCCATCCTCATGACCTCATCTGACCCTGATTACCTCCAAAGGCCCCATCTCCAAATACCATGCCATTGGAGATGAGGGTTCAACATATGAATTAGGGGAAACAAATCTTCAGTCCACAGCAAAGGGACTTTTTGAGTTGATTTTTTGGCTGGCACTCATCCAGAGAGGAGGCCATGGGGCTGGGCTTGTTTTCCAAAGCTAACCCTTTCATTAAATGTACTCATCTACTTCCTAGAAAGGACCTTATAGAGAGATGGGCAGGACTACCCAATGAGGAACCCCAGTAGTGTTCCCAGGTTGCCTGGCAACAGCTACGTGAGCCCGGGCTCCCTCCTCCAAGGAAGGGCTTCCATGGGATCAGGGCACCTAAGCTCAACCTTATTGTCCAACTGAAAATGCTCACTCCCCTCCTGCAAAGCCAGCCTCAGGCATGCCCCGTAGAGGGAGAGAGCTGTGGGGGCACAGGCCTGGCATATCCAGGGATGCTGAAAGGACTCCCCCCGCCACAAACACCTGCCAGCCCTCTGCCTCCAAGTGAGTTGCTTGTGTTAGTCTCAATCATTAAACCACAGCCTGGGGCAACTGCAAATTATGAGTGTTGGTTCAGGGTTCTTGACTTTTTTTTTTTTTTAAACAAGTTCTCACTTTGTTGCCCAGGCTGGAGAGCAGTGGAATGATCATGGCTTACTGTAACCTCCAACTCCTGGGCTCAAGCAATCCACTGCCTCAGCCTCCCAAGTAGCTGGAACTACAGGTGCACACCACCACCCCCAGCTAATTTTTTTTCTTTTTTTTTTTTTTGTGTGTGGAGACAGGAGAGACATGTGATGTTGCCCAGGCTGGTTTAGAACTCCTAGGCTCAAGCGATCCTCCCACCTCAGCCTCCCAAAGTGCTAGGATTACAGGCATGAGCCACTGTGCCAGGCCGGTGTTCCTGACCAAAGGGTGACCATAGAGTGAAAGATGGGCTCTGTAATGGGGAGATGGGAAAGAGAAAATTATTCCAGAACACCAATTTGTTGTTTTTTTTTTTTGTTTGTTTGTTTGTTTTTTTTTTTTTGAGACAGAGTCTCACTCTGTTGCCCAGTCTGGAATGCAGCTGCAACCTCCACCTCCCAAGGTCAAGCAATTCTCATGCCTCAGCCTGCTGAGTAGCTGGGATTACAGGCATGTGCCACCATGCCCAGCTAATTTTTGTATTTTTAGAACAGACAGGGTTTCACCTTTTGGCCAGGCTGGTCTTGAAGTCGTGACCTTAAGTGATCCGCCCACCTTGGCCTCCCAAAGTGCTGGGATCACAGGTGAAAGCCACCTCGCCTGGCCCACAACCCCAGTTTGAAGAGAGTTAGCATGACTGAGTATAACAAAGAAGCCCTGAGCTTCCCAGAAGGCAAGGCAGAAAAGGAAATCCAATCTTTATCTAGAAACATAGAAAGAGTCATAGAAAGCAGAACAATTCAGTGATTTTCAAATTTTGCTTCATGGGGGAAGTGGAGGGTGACACCAAGCCATTTATAATCTCCTTGCCCTCATCACCACTTTCTCAACTTTAATTAGAGCAGCTCAACGTTTATCTGTTTTTAGATAAACGTATTTCCATTTAAACACAGATCCCATGGCCAAAAAATACAAAACTCGGAAAAATTCCAAAACCTGGCTTCAAATCCCATCTCCACCACCTACTAGCTATAATTTTAGGAAAAACCGTGCTTCGGTTTCCTAAACTGTAAAATAGGTGTCAAAGCACTTACTCTACAGGGCTTTCCGAATTAAATGAGACTTTGTTTGTAAAGCAATGAGCACTCGGCCTGGAATATAGTAAGAACTCAACCTACAGTGGCTGTCAAAGATATGTTCCCCCAAAGCATCCTCTTGGACATCGAATTATTTTTCAGTTGAAGGCAATTAAGAAGCAGCAAACACAGGAAAAGCTCTCTCCACCCTCCCCCTTATCTGCCTAAAGACAGGATATAAATTCACCTTTACTGGAGACAACTCTAGACTCTTTTTTTTTTTAATTGAGATGGAGTCTCACTCTGTCACCCAGCCTAGAGTGCAGTGGCGTGATCTCGGCTCACTGCAACCTCCACCTCCTGGGTTCAAGCCATTCTCCTGCCTCAGCCTCCCAAGTAGCTGAGATTACAGCTACCTGCCACCATGCCCGGCAAATTATTTTTGTATTTTTAGTAGATAAGGTTTCAATATGTTGGCCAAGCTGGTCTGGAACTCCTGACCTTGTGATCCACCCGCCTCAGCATCTCAAAGTGCTGGGATTACAGGCATGAGCCACCACGACCCGCCAACAACTCTAGACTCTTACCAGCTCAGAGATGGCACCAGAGGATTCTGTAAGGAAACCTCACTCCAGCGGTTGCCTCCCATATATTCACCTTCCCAAGTTTCTAGCTTTTGGTTACCTAAAACTGCTTACCTTTGTCCTGTCATTTCTCCACAAATGCATTGTTCTTTGCTGAGGTTGTTACATAAGCCAGAGTTCTAAGCCACTGCTCTGAATTACTTTTCATTGAAGTTGCTCCCATGTGATATGCATCGCACACTTGCTAAATTTTTCTGGTCAATCCATCTTTTGTTACAGGGGTCCATCCCAACTAAGAACTCATGATGATTGAGGACAAATTCTTTTCCTCATTGTAGCAAAAATTATTTTGCTACACTGTTATTAGCAATCATGCAGGCTTGCCAGAAAAGAAAAACTTCTTTTTAACATAAAATGCCAAGAGGAATCAGAGCTCAAATCTGCCCGAGAAAGAACATAAATTACATAATGTTCTGTTTTCAAAACAGCATTTTTATGGGAAAGGCAGGAACATTCTTCATGGGATTCTATATTGCTGACATCCCAGGTGAGTGGCTCAGCTCTGGTCCTGCTGGGGTAGCGGGGTGGAGGGAAAAGAGCTATTTCTATGCCCCAGACCTGGATTCAAGCCCCAGCTCTGCCACTTATTTGTCACAAGCCTGGGCAACTTGCTGAACCTCATTTTCCATTTTAAACATCTGTGACAAGGGTAATGAGAGCTGCAATCATTGAACATCAAGTGCCTGTACCAGGAACTGCGCTCTGCACTTTATATGAATTCTCTCATTTAATCCCCCAAGACTGTCATTACCCCCATTTTATCTGAACCCACATCTGCCTAGCTTTGTTATCCTGGCAGCACTTGCTGGTGGAGGCTGCAGGAGGATGTTTTGCAAAGCACCCACACTCAAGCATTCCCATCTGTCACCAGAAATATTCTGCAAGCATGCTGAGGCCAAACAGCCTTCCCCCTTCCTCCTTCCCTGCCAGCAGGCCGCCCGCCTTTACCAATCTGGCAGAATAGGCCTCTGGGAGAAGAACCCAGCCCCGTCTCACTCATGACTTTTAGAAAAGACAGTGGCTGGCCAGGTGTGGTGGCTCACACCTATAATCCCAGCACTTGGGAGGCCAAGGCAGGTGGATCACCTGAGATCAGCCTGCCCAACATGGTGAAACCCCGTCTCTACTAAAAATACAAAAATTAGCTGGGCGTGGTGGCAGGTGCCCATAATCCTAGTTACTCGGGAGGCTAAGGCAGGAGAATCACCTGAACCCAGGAGGTAGAGGTTGCGGTGAGCTGAGATTGCGCCACTGAACTCCAGCCTGGGCAACAGAGTGAGACTCTATCTGAAAAAAAAGAAAAAGAAAGAAAGAAAGAAAAAGAAAAGACAAGACAGTGGCCAAATGGGACGCAGGGTCCACATTTCTGCCCTTAGCCCAGGAGGCTGGGGAAGGAGAGAGACATGTATTGAGGATTGTTACATGTAACCGGGACATAAACACCAAGTGCCTAGTGCAAAGCCAGACACATTTCAAGGGATGGCACTTCCTTCCCCTACCTCTCTCTCTCTCTTTTAAGGATATCTTGACAAAGTGGCACAGCACAATTATTAACAGCTCAGGCTACAAATTCACACAAACTTTAGATTCTTGGGAAAGGTAGGGGATCCAGGCTGCCACTCCCCCAGCTAGTGCCACTGGACAAATGACTTAACATCTCTGAGTTCCTCGTCTGTCACATGGGATTTCCAAGAGTACCAGCCTCAAAGATTGTTAGAGGACTTAGTTAAAAGCATAAAGTACTTGGCAAGCACCAGGCACAGGGCCAGCACTCAGGAAAAGTTCATTATCATCACCTTCCTGTCCCTGGTAGTTTCACTCCTTCATGTCTCTTGCTGACCAGACCCTTCCAGGTCCTACATCCACTTACTTATTCCTCTCAGTCCCTAAACTTGTCTGGCATCCATCCCTCCCCAATGGCTGGCCCACCTTAAGACCCCCTGCCCTTCTCCCAGTCATTATTTTTTGGGGGGAGTTATCACCCCACACCTTCTGACACCAGCTCCGAGTGCCCCCATATTATCTAATCCTTTCACTGCTATTTTAAAACAACTTCTGAGAATTTCTCTTCTGCTTGAATCTGCTAACCTCAAACCCAAAAAAGCCAAGGGCATAGATATGGCCTGGCTTCCTCTATCTGGTTCTCCTCTCTAGAGAAGACTCTGCCTCTAAGCCCTGTGTCCTGTGACTTGTTCTAGTCCATGAAATAGGAGCAGGAGTGTGATGAGGGTCATTTCTGGGCTGAGGCAGTGAGAAGCCCCAGGGCATCCTCAAGTCTCCCTCTTCCCCTGGGTGGCAAGTGCGGAGGCTTAGCCTTAAGATGGAGGCGCACAGAGTCCCGCAGCCTGGCTCGCTAACTCACCACACCGAGGATAGCTGTCCTGATGCTTATCATGCCGGCAGTGGGCTTGGCATGAGGGAGGAATAAACTTGTGCTTAGCCACTCAGATCTGGGAGTGCAGTATGGGTGCAGCACAGTCTAGCTCATTCTGCCTATTGAAGTAACACTGGTAGTGCCTAACCCATCCTCCAACTGAGCAAGCACAACAGTCTGTCCCAAATTGCCCTAGGAGCAATTTGGGGGTGGGTGTTCAGAAAGAGAGGTCTATGATTGGCCCAATTTGGATCATGTGTTCATTCCTGAGCCAATCACTCTTCACCAGGGAGGTGAGATACCATGAATGGCCATATGCCCACCCATATGTCCCCAGGGAGGTAGGAAGACAGACGTGCCACCAAAAGCATGTGGCATCTTCACAAGAAAGAAGGATTCACTTACCAAAACAAGGAGGAGGGTTGCTGAGCAGGCCAAAACAATAGAGGTCCGCTGCAGAAATTTATCTAGAAGAATAAGCTTCCTGCTTAGGTAGGAATGCCAAAAGGGGAAAAATTGAAAAACTCAGAGAGAGAGAGAATATGCAAATAAATAATGAGCTCAGCTCAATTTTAAAATTTCAAACCATATAACAATAGGATAACTATATAACTATATGACAGGAAGTTGAGGCAGAAATAATGAACCACTGACACAGAACTGATATTTCCAAAATATAATCAAGCAAATATGAGAAGTTAATATATAAAGTGCTAAAAGTAACAATATTCCTATTTATTCATTCACTTAGCAGATAAATTTTTCTACAAAAATATTAGATGTCTCTGTAAGAGAATAACAATATTAAATTTAAAAATTAATTTAGATGCATACCTTACGCCATACACAGAAAACATTCCAAATGAAATTAAACATGGGCTACCATCAAATGAACCAATATATCCATCATAGATGCACCAGAAGGAGCAAAGAAAAAGAAACGGAAGAAAGTTTATTTTTAAAAATAATGGTAGAAAACTTCCCAAATATGGGAAAAGATACAAATATCCAGGTACAGGAAGCTCAAAGGTCTTCAATCAGTTCGATGCAGATAATACTACACCAAAACATTATAGTCAAACTGTTAAAAATCAAAGACAAAGAGAGAATCCTGAAAGCAGCTAGAGAAAATACGTGTATCACTTACAAGGGAATGCCCATTAAGCTATCAGCAGATTTCTCAGCAAAAACTTTACAGGTCAGGAGAAAGTGGGATAATATATTCAAAGTGCCAAAGAAAAAAAACTTGCCAACCAGGAATACTTTCCTTAGTAAAGCTATCCTTCAGAAATGAAAGAGAAATAAAGACTTTCCAAGAAAAACAAGCTTTTTGTCATCACTAAACCTGCCCTAAAATAAATTCTAAAATGAGTTCTTCAAGCTGAAAGAAACTAATGCTAATTAGTAACATGAAAACATAGGAAAGGATAAAAATCACTGGTAAAAGTAAGTATGTAGTAAACTCAGAGTACTCCAATACTGTTAAACCATTTATATTTAAAGCACTTTAGTATAAAGCTTAAAAGACAAAACTAAAAATAGTTATAGCTACAATACTTGTTAAGGGATACATAATATAAAAATATGCAAATTGTGACATTGAACACATAAAATGAAATGTTGTCACCAAAACGATGAAGTAGAAGAAGTCTGACTTCACTCTCCTCCACTGAAAACCTAAAACAAATATCCAACACCAGTGTCATCAACATTTCAGAACTCAAATCTGAGGCTGAGATAATCCCTGGGGCCAAGAGAAGTTAGAAACTCTGAACTGATAGTAAGGGAAACAAATTTCTCTGACCATGACACCCTTCCCCCAGTCTGCCAAGCACTGTGCACAGAAATTTCTCCCTGATTCACAGTTTCTACACTAGAAAAAGTAAGATTGAGTCATATAGCCAGCTTTCCCACTCAGAAAATTTGTACCAGGAGAGTGGGGCATTGCTATAAAGACACCTGAAAATGTGGAAGTGACTTTGGAACTGGATTATGGGCAGAGGTCATAACAGTTTAGAGGGCTCAGAAGAAGACAGGAGGATGTGGGAAAATTTGGAACCTCCTAGAGACTTGTTGAATGGTTTTAACAAAAATCCTGATAATGATATGGACAATGAAGTACAGGCTGAGGTGGTCTCGGGTGGATATGAGGGACTTATTGGGAAGAGAAGTAATGGTCACTCTTTTGCTATGCTTTAGCAAAGAGACTGGCAGCATTTTGCCCCTGCCTTAGAAATCTATGAAACTTTGAACTTGAGAGAGATGATTTACGGTATCTGGTGGAAAAAAAAAAATCTAAGTAGCAAAGCATTTAAGATTTAACCTGGCTGTTTCTAACAGCATAAAGTCATATGTGTTCACAAAGAGATGGTCTGAAATTGAAAATTATGTTTAAAAAGGAAGCAGAGCATCAAAGTTTGAAAAAGTTGCAGACTGACCATGTGGTAGAAAAGAAAAACCCATTTTCTGGGGAGAAATTAAAGCCAGCTGCAGAAACTTGCATAAGTAAAGAGAAGCTAACACCAGGCACAGTGGCTCACACCTGTAATCCCAGAACTTTGGGAGGCCAAAGTAGGTGAATTGCCTGAGGTCAGGAGTTCGAGACCAGCCTGGCCAACATGGTGAAACCCCATCTCTATTAAAAATTCAAAAATTAGCTGGGTGTAGTGGTGGGCACCTGTAACCTTTGCTACTTGGGGGGCAGGAGAATTGCTTGAACCCAGGGGACTGAGGTTGCAGTCAATCAAAATCATCCCACTGCACTCCAGCCTGGGCAAGAGAGCAAGACTTCATCTCTAAATAAATAAATAAGAGAGAAGCTGAATGTTAATAGCCAAGACAATGAAGAAACTGTCTTCTGGGCACGTCAGAGACCATCACGGCAACCCCTCCCATCACAGGCCCAGAAGCCTAGGAGGGAAAATTGGTTTCATGGATCATGGCCAGATCCCTGCTGCCTGTACAGCCTCAGGATATAATGTCCCAGCTGCTCCAACTCCAGCCACAGCTAAAAGGGGCGAAGGTACAGCTTGGGCCATGACTTCAGAGGATGCAAGCCCCAAGCCTTGGCACCTTCCACATGATGTTAGGCCTGTGGGTGTGCAGAAGGTGAGAATTGAGCTTTGGGAACATCCACCTAGATTTCAGAGAATGTATGGAAATAAGTGGATGTCCACACAGAAGTCTGCTGCAGGAGCAGAGCTCTCATGGAATCTCTGCTAGGGCAGTACTGAGAGAAAATGTGGGGCTGGAGCCCCCACACAGGGTCCCCACTGGAGCATCGCCTAGTGAAGCTGTGAAAGGAGAGCCACCATACTCCATGCCCCAGAATGGTAGATCCACCAACAGCTTGCACCATCCACCAGGAAAAGCCACAGACACTCAGTGCCAGCCCATGAAAGCACCCTCAGGAACTATACCCCACAAAGCCACAGGGGCAGAACTGCCCAAGGCCTTGGAGGCCCACCCTTTGCATCAGTGTGGCCTGGATGTGAGACAAGGAGTCAAAGGAGATTATTTTGAAGCTTTAAGATTTAATGACTGCCCTGCTGGGTTTTGGATTTGCATAAGACCTGTAGCCCCTTTGTTTTAGCCAATTTCTCCCATTTGGAATGGGAGCATTTACCCAATGCCTGTACTAACATTGTATCTTGGAAGGAACTAACTTGTTTTTGATTTTACAGTCTCATAGGCAGAAGGGACTTGCCTTGTCTCAGATGAGACTTTGGACTTGAAATTTTGAATTAATGCTGGAATGACTTAAGACTTTGGGGGATTGTTGGGAAAGCATGACTAGTTTTGAAATGTGAGAAGGACAAGAGATTTGGGAGGAGCAAGGGGTGGAATGATATGGTTTGACTCTGTGTCCCCACCCAAATCTCATGTCAAATTGTAATCCCCATGTGTCAGGGGAGGGACCTGGTGGGAAGTAATTGGATCATGGAAGCGAATTTCCCTCATGCTGTTCTCATGACAGTGAGTGAGTTCTCACCAGATGTAATGGTTTAAAAGTATGGCACTTCCCCTTCACTCTCTCCCTCCCCTCTCTCCCTCATCTCTCTCCCTCTCTCTCTCTCTTTCTCTCTCTCCTGCCACCATGTAAGATGTGCCTTGCTTCTCCTTTGCCTTCCACCATGATTGTAAGTTGCCTCCCCAGCCATGCAGAACTGTGAGTCAGTTAAACCTCTTTTCATAATGAATTACCCAGTCTCAGGTAGTTCTCTATAGCAGTGTGAAAATGGACTAATACAGAGATACATAATATTAAAAGATGCAAATTATGACATCAAAAACATAAAATGGAGCAACTTCACCAAAATGGTAAAGTAGACGCATTTCACCCTCCTCCACTGAAAACCAAAACAGATTTCCAACAAAAATGTCATCAACACCATCCCAGAACTCAAATCAGAGGCTGAGACAACCCCTGGGGCCACAGAAAAGTGAAAAACTCTGAGGAGACAGTGAGAGAAACAAACTTCTTTATCCATGACACTTTCTCCCTGACTCACAGTTTCTACAATGAAAAAAGTAAGATTGAGGCAGACAGCCAGCTTCCCCACCATCTTGGGTTCCCTTGGAGAAAAATCATTCCTGCTTCAAGCAGCATCCCAAGTGCCTATAAGAAGAAAAACCCCTAAAGGAAGCTAGTAACAAAAAGGAGATGTAAGACTAAAAATTCTAGTCCATGAAACTGCTCTTCATCTCAGCCAAAGGAGACAGTGAGTCAGAGTGGCTGTTCATCAGCACCATGCTGTAGGGGGTACACACAATAGGTCTTCTGGGCATGAACCCCTAGCCAGCCTTCCCCAGCAGCTGAGATATTGCTTTTGAGAAGCCCCCATTTAGGATGGGTAGTGCTCTGAACATTTGCAGGAGTCAGGACAAACCTTAGCTTGAGGCACCGTCTACTGCAAAAAAA
>NW_016107363.1:6384286-6388652 GCF_001604975.1 Cebus imitator
AAAGCAATGATCTAGGATTAAGGGGACTCATGGTAACTGCAAAGAACCTTTAAGCAAATATATTCTAGAAAGACCAAAATAAGCCAGTCAGAGAAGACCGGAATAAATGACTACTCCTTCAACCTGAAACCACAGATACATGATTACAAGAAACAATAGGAAAAACAGAAACATAACCTCCACAATGGACAAAGCAAGAAGCCAGTGACTGACCTAACAAGACCACAGTGTGTACGTTCTTAATCAAGAATTCAAAATAACAATTCTAAGGAGACTAAACAAACTCCAAGATGATACAGAAGAGCAATTAAGAAATTCATCAGAGAAACTTGACAAAGAGAATCATCTATTTGTTTAAGAGTTAAAGCTTGTTTTTTTCAGAGTCTTACTGGGGATTACAACCAGGGAGAGTCTTTCAGAGAGTTTCTGCTAGACTGCTCCAAAGCAGCCAAGCGGTGGAGATTTTGCATGTGCTCAGAAAGTACAGCAAACATGCTCAGAACATCAGAGCAAAGTCTCATCAAAGTTTAAGTGTGAGGGTGTATCTGGTTATAGATTACAGAAGCATAATTATTAATTCCATCAGACATTATCATATGTACAGGAAAAGGCAAGGCCCGCAATCACTGATCTTAGCTTTCTAAAAATGCAGTGATTCCGAGATCTGAGAATTGGTGCTGCTTATCATCTTCAGGGCGTTCTTCCAGGGGGCTGCACGCGGTCCTGGAGTCAAGGACTTTGTGAAATTCTGCTAGCAAAGAATTAACAAAGTGATTCAAATAATTTTTAAAAAGATAATGAACATAAATTCTGGAACTCAGAAATTTTTTAGTTTTATTTATCAGTTGCTAAACTGAAAAATGCATGACAGCCTCTAATTTTCAGAATGGATCGAGAAGAGAAAAAGAATCAGTGAGTTCAAAGACAGGCTATTGTAAATATATAATTAGAAAAGAATGAAAAGGAACAAGGAACTCCTGCAAGATACAGAGAATAATGTCAAAAAAGCAAATCTCAGAGTCAGTGGTGTTCAAGAGGGAGCTGAGAAACAGCAAGGGGTAGAAAATTTATTCAAAGAAATAACGACAGAAAACTCTCCAAATCTAGAGAAAGGTGTAAACATCTAGGTACAGGAAAGTCAGAGATCACCAAATAGATTCAACCCAAATAAGAGTATCCCAATGCATATAATAATAAAATTCTCAAGGTCAAGGACAAGGAAAGAATCCTAAAAGCAGCAAGAGGAAAGAAGAAAATGTCATATAAAGGAGTTCTGATTCATCTAGCAACAGATTTTTTAGCAGGAACTACACAGGCCATGAGGAAGTGGAATGACATATTCAAAGTACTAAAGGGAAAAAAAAGTTGACCAATCTTTCCTTTGAACATAAAGGAGAGATAAAGTCTTTTCCAGTTTTCTGTTTTCAAGATGGTTGACTAGCGGCATCAGACACCTGTTATCCTCAGAAAAAGAGAATGAAAGTTACAGGTGAATAATCACGTCCTGAGTGGAGCACTGAGGGAAGAGCAATGAAACCTGTTGATGAACCCACAAGAAGCAGCTAGGGCACAGATCCACAGGAAAAGGAAGGAAGAAAGAGTTTGGCAGAGATAGACCCCTGAATAACTTGGAGGAACTTGGAGTACCATGGAAAGCGTAGGTAGGTTGCTTTTTTTTCCTCCTCTTATCCCTGTTGCAGATTGATGACTGCCAAGTTGTCGAAGAGGTCCCCCTGCCCTCACAAGACCAAGCACTTTGTGGGGAGCAATTGGGGAATTTCTTGAGGGCAGAGCACTGGATGGCCAGCTTGAAAGGTTTGCTCACCTTCCTCCAAAACCCGAGCTGCAGCAGCGGATGTCAGACTGTGGGCCCCTATCCTGTCCAGGGCGCCTCGGCCCTTGTGCCTCTGCATGACTAAACCCCCACCCCCACAAACGTTCCCCAGAATCTGTTCAGAACAACCACAAAGGACCAACAGGACCATGGGGAGCTGCCAGGCTCCCAAAGGTCTACCCGTCAGGGCAGTCTGCCCCCAGCAGAAGGAAGAGTGCAGCCTGCCAAAGTGTTCCCTGGGACAAAGAAAACCAGATTGTGTGCTCTCCTCTCCCCGAGAGCTCCCTGCCTATGAGCAGAAGGTGACTGTGTCCCTCCCAGTGGAGACGCTGGTGTGGTGCCAGGCTCTGTAGGAGAGGAGTGTAGTTCTGCCCCCAGAGGGCAGGTGGCACCAGTGTCTGGGAACAGACATGGAGAGGGGCACTTCTACCTCCCCCACCATTGCTGTGAACCCAGCTATGGCTGTTCCCGCCAGGGATTGGCGTGGGAATACCTGGGAACAGCCTTTCCAGGGCTATTTGGGGGCAGCTGCACTCCCACTGACAGTGTGTCCACCAGCCCGGGATTACCCAAAGGGCAGGACCCAGTCTACATATATACAGAGGCAACACTTCGGCATTGAAGTACAAATGAACTACAGAGCTGCCTGTTTTCTGAGGAAAGAGGTTTTGCCCCAAGACCATTTCAGTGATAGCCATAGGATAGGGGTTTTCTGTGGTCCTCAGCCACATTGCAGCCTGGAGATAAAAGACAGTGTCTATATGAACTGAAAATCATGAGCCCTAGGACAAGGATGTAATAGGGAAACTGGTCACATTCCTGCATGCCCAGGACATGGGGCTGATGAAGCCCCCACCATTACCCCCAACCCTAACAGTGACCTCAGCACATTTCACCAGGAACTCCCTCCATGACACCCATCAGAGGAGGTGCTTCTGATCACCATTGGGGTATCCAAGGGCAAACCACCTCTTACCTGTAAGTGACAACACCGATCTAGAGATTAAACCACACAACCAAATTAAAAAAAACCTGTGGACAGAAGGACATAGTGCGAGGGAATGAGATAAGCTTCCTGAGACCTCTGCAACCCCAGTCCTGCAGAATAGAGTAACCCTGCTCATATCCCCAATACACTGCTACTACAATCAGCATTTGAGAAAGCCACCAAAGGAAAGTTGTCTATAACCAAGAAACACATAAAGAAGCTTGTCCCCTGAAAGTACCCAGAATTGAAGCCAAATGACCATATACAACATACATTACAGTCACACACTCAACTGAAGGGGGAGGCAGGAAGAGTCTCATCCAAATAAAAGTAAATTCAAAAATAAGAAACGACAAACCGAGTGCAGCGGCTCATGCCTATAATCCCAATACTTTGGGAGGCGGAGGTAGGAGGAGTGCTTGAGCCCCAGAGTTTTAGGTCAGTCTAGGCAGCAAAGTGAGATCTGGTCTCTATAAAAAAATTTTTAAATTATGCAGGCATAGTGGCATGTGCCTGTAGTTCCAGCTATTCAAGAGGCTGAGGTAGGAAGATAACTTGATCCCAGAAGGTCAAAGCCACAGTGAGCCATGATCATGCCACTGCACTCCAGCCGGGGTGAGAGTGAGACACTGTCTCATAAAGAGAAAAAAAAATGAAAAGAAAAGAAATGGCAGCCTCTCCAGTTGACAATAACTAAGCATAAGAACTCTGGCAGAATGAAAGAAACAGACTGTTTCAACACCACAAAGGATCACACTAGCTCTCTAGCAATGGATTTGAACCAAAATAAAAATTCTAAAATGACAGATGAGGAATTCAAAATATGGACAATAAGGATGCTCAATGAGATCCAAAAGAAAGTTGAAAACCAACACAAAAAAATCAGAAAGACAATTCACGATATGAATGAAAATTTTACTACAGAATTAGATTTTTTAAAACTGTGAAAAATAAAACAATTTCTGGAAATGAAAAATTCATTGAAGAAAATACAAAGTATAGTTGAAAGCTATATTTTAACAGTACACTAGACCACAGAGAAGACGTAATTTCAAAGCTTGAAGATGCGTCTGTCAAATTAACCCAGGAAGCCTTCACTGACTCCCCACAAGATGATCCAGTTCCTGTATGAAATGCACTCATTGCAGATCAGAAAAAAAATAAAGAAAAAATAATTCTTAAAAATGAATAAAGTCTTTGAGAAATATGAGATTGTGTAAAGTAACCAAACCTACAAGTTACAGGAATTCCTGAGAAAGAAGAAAAAGTAAAAAGTTTGGAAAATCTATTAAAGGGAATAATTCAGGAAAACTTCCTTGGTCTTGCTAGAGAATTAGACACACATAGGTAAGAAGGTTTAGAGAACACCTGGCAGATACTTTGCAAGACAAATATCATCAAGGCATCAGACTATCCACACTCAATGTGAAGAAAAACATTCTAAAAGCAGCAAGAGAGAAGCATCTAATTACTTAGAAAGGCAATCCAAACAAATTAAGAAGATTTCTCAGTAGAAAACTTACAAGCCAGAAGATACTGGGTTC
>NW_016107363.1:6388667-6396724 GCF_001604975.1 Cebus imitator
AAAAAAAAAACTGCCAGCCAAAAATTTTGTATTCTGCTAAACAGAGCTTTTTAAATGAAGGAAAAATAAAATCTTTTCCAGACAAGCAGACCCTAAGGAAATTCACCACCACTTGACCAGCCCTACAAGAAATGCTCAAAGGAGTTTTAAACATGAAATGAAAAGGTAATACTCTCCATCATAAAAGCACACAAAAGTATAAAACTCACACAGATCCTAAAAAACAATTACACAATTGAGAATACAAACCAACTAGGTAACAGTTAACATTATAACAGAAACAAATCCTCACATATCAATATTATAAATGGCCTAAATGCTCCACTTAAAAAATATAGACTGGCAGAATGCATTTTAAAAAATATAAACAAGAGCTAACCATATGCTGCTTAAAAGTAGCCCACTTAACAAGTAAAGGCATTCACAGACTCAAAATAAAGGAGTGGTAAGAAATACTCCACACAGATAGAAGCCAAAGGCAAGCAATGTGCCTATAGTTATATCAAATAAAACAGACTTTAGATCACCAACAGAAAAAGAAAAAGCAAAGAAAGTTATTATATAATATCAATTCAACAACAATATGTAACAATCCTAAATATATATGCACCCAACACTGGCGTACCCAGATTCATAAAACAAATACTATGACCTAAAAAATAAGATGGGCAGCAATACAATAATAGCAGGGGACTTCAACACCCCACTGACAGCACGAGACAGATCACTGAGGCAGAAAATCAATAAAGAAACTCTGTACTTTAAACTAGACTCTAGAACAAATGGACCTAATAGGTATTTACAGAACATTCTACCCAAAAATTGCAGAATATACATTTTTCTCATTGGCACATGGAATATTCTCCAAAAGAGACCATATGCTTGGCCATAAACCAAGTCTAAAATACAAAAAAAAAAAGAAAAAAAAAATAAAAAAAAAAAAAAAAAAACAAAAAAAAAACAAAAAAAAAAAAAAAAAAAAAAAAAAAAACATATCAAATATCTTCTTGGACCGCAATGGAATAAAACTAGAAATCAATACCAAGGAACTCTCAAATCTGTACAAATACATAGAAACCATCTTTGGGTAAATGATGAAATTAAGACAGAAATTTAAATGCTTTGTTTGTTTGAGATGGAGTTTCACTCTTGTTGTCCAGGCTAGAGTGCCATGGCACAATCTTGGCTCACTGCAACCTCTGCCTCACGGATTCAAGTGATTATCCTACCTCAGCCTCCAGAGTAGCTGAGATTACAGATGCCTGCCACTACACCCAGCTAATTTTTTGTATTTTTAGTAGAAACAGAGTTTCACCATATTGCCCAGGTTGGTCTCTAACTCCTAGCCTCAGGTGATCCAGCCGCTTCGGCCTCCCAAAGTTCTGGGATTATAGGTGTGAGCCAACACGCCCAGCATAAAATGTTTTAACGAATGAAAGTAGAGGCCATGTGCAGTGGATCACACCTGTAATCCCAGCATTCTGGGAGACTGAAGTGGGCAGATTACCTGAGTACAGGAGTTTGAGACTGGCCTGAGCAGCATAGCAAAACCCCATCTCTACAAAAAATTAGCCAGGCACGGTGGCACATGCCTGTAGTCCCAGCTGCTCAGGAGGCTGAGGTGGGAGAATTACCTGAGCCCAGGAGGTTGAGGCTGCAGTGAGCCGAGATCTCACCCCTAGCATTCCAGCCAAACCAGAGTGAAACTCTGTTGAGAGGGAGATAGACAGACAGAGACAGAGAGATAAAGAGAAAATAGAGACATGACATACCAAAGCCTCTGAGATACAACAAAAGCAATACTAAGAGGAAAGTATATAAAGCATTAAACACCTGCCTCAAAAAGAACGATCTCAAATGAACAACCTAATGTATCACTAATAACTAGAAAAGCAAGAACAAACCAAACCCAAAGCCAGCAGAAGAAAAGAAATAAAGATTAGAGCAAACTAAATGACTAAAAAACAATACAAAGAATCAATGAAACAAAAATTTTGTTTTTTGAAAAGATAAGCAAAATTGATAGGCCACTAGCTAGATTAAACAAGGGGAAAAAAAAGAATATTCAAATAAACACAATCCAAAATGATAAAGATAGAGTCACAACTGACGTCACAGAAATATAGGCCGGGTGTAGTAGCTCATGTCTGTAATCCCAGCACTTGGGAGGCCAAGGTGGGTNAAAAAAAAAAAAGTTAGCTGGGCATGGTGGCTCACACCTGTAGTCCCAGCTACTTGGGTGGCTGAGGCAGGAGAATTGCATGAATCCAGGAGGCGGAGCTTGCAGTGAGCCACAATCACGCCACTACACTCCAGCCTGGGCGACAGAGTGAGGCTCCATCTCCAAAAACAAAAAAAAAGAAATACGAAAGATTATCAGAGACTACTATGAGCATCTCTACATGCACAAACTAAAAAAACTGAAAGAAGTAGGTAAATTCCTGGAAATATACAACTTCCCAAGGCTGAACCAGGAAGAAGCAGAAACCTTAACTGACCAATAATGAGTAGTAAAGTTAAGTCAATATTTTTTTTCTAATCTCCAATAAAAACAAAAACCCAGGACTAGATGGCTTCACAGCCAAATTTTACCAACATACAAAAAACTGCTACCAATCCTACTGAAACTATTCCAAAAAATCGAGGAGGAGGGAATCCTCCCTAACTCATTATATGATGCTGCTATTACCCTGATACCAAAGCCAGGTAAAGACACAACAAAAAAAGAAAACTACAGGCCAATATCCCAGATAAACATAGACACAGAAATCCCTGTCAAAATACTAGCAAACTGAATCTAAGAGCACTTCGAAAAGATAATACACCACAATCAAGTGAATTTTATTCTAAGGTTGCAAAGATGGTTTGACATACAGAAATACATAAATATTATTCACCACACAAATAGAATTTAAAACTATGTGATCACCTCAATAGATGCAGAAAAAGCATTCTATAAAAGCCAGCATCCCTTTAATATAGGGGAATAAAATCTCAACAAACTAGGCATCAAAGGACATACTTCGAAATAATAAAAGCTGTATACGACAAATCCATAGCCAACCTCATACTGAATGGGAAAAAAGTTGAAATCATTCCCGCTAAAAACTGGAACAAGGTAAAGATACCTACTTGCGCCATTCCTATTCAGCATAGTACTAGAAGTCCTAGCCAGAGCAATCATGCAACAGAAAGAAGTAAGAGGCATCCAAACTGGAAAAGAGAAAGTCAGATTATCTCTGTTTGCTGACACAATCTTATCCCTAGAAAACCCTAAAGACTCCTTCGAAAGACTCATATTTCATAAAGTTTCAGGATACAAAACAATGTACAAAAATCACTAGCATTTGTATACGTAACAGCCAAGCTGAGAACCAAATTCAGAATTCAATTCCATTTACAATAGCTACAAAAAATATATCTAGAAATACATCAACCAAGGAAATGAAAGATCTCAATAAAGAGAATTACAAAATATTGATAAAAGGAATTGTAGATGACCCAAATGGAAAAGTATTTCATACTCATGGACTGAAAGAATCAATATCATTAAAATGACCATACTGCCCAAAGAAATCTACAGCTTCACGCAATTCCTATGAAGTTATCAATGTCATTTTTCATGTAATTTTTTTAAATCTTAAAATTTATATGGAACCAAAAAGGAGCCCGAATAGCTAAGGCAATCCTAAGCAAACAGACAAAGTTGGATATTACTTGACTTCAAATTATATTGCAAGGCTATCGTAACCAAAATAGCATGGTATTGGTGTAAAAACAGACACAAGGGTCTATAAAATAGACAAGACACCCCAGAAATAAGACCACATACCTACAAATAACTGCTTCAACAAAGTCAGCAAAAATATGCAGTAGGGAAAGAACACCCTCGTCAATAAATGGTGCTGGGAAAATTGGACAGCCATATGCAGAAGAATGAAGCTAGACCTGTACCTCTTACCATATACAAAAATGGTATACAAAAACTTAAGATATATTAAAGATTTAAATATAAGACCTGAAACTATAAAAAATCCTAGAAGAAAATTTGAGAAAAACTCTTCTGGGCATTGTCCTAGGCAAAGAATTTATGACTAAGTCCTTGAAAACCAACTCAACAAAAACAAAAATATATAAGTGGGACTTAAGCTAAAAAGTTCTGTACAGCAAAAGAAACAGACTAAACAGACAACCTACAGAATGGGAAAAAATATATATTTGTAAATGATATCCAACAAAGAGCTAACAGACAGAATCTACAAGGAACTCAATCAACTCAACAAGAAAAAACAACCCCATCAAAAAGCGGACAAAGGACATGAACAGACATTTTTCAAAAGAAGACACACAAGTGGCCAACAAACATGAAAAAAATGCTGAACGTCACTAATCATCAGAGTAAGACAAATTAAAGCCACAATGAGACACCATCTTACACCAGACAAAATGGCTATTATTTAAAAGTCAAAAATCAACAGATGTTGGCAAGGATGCAAAGAAAAGGGAACACTTGCACATTGTTGGCTGGACTGTAAATTAGTACAACCTCTACAGAAAACAGTATGGAAATTTCTCAAAGAACTAACAATAAAACTACCATTCAATACAGCAATCCCACTACTAGGTATTTACCCAAAGGAAAAGAAGTCATTATACCAAAAACATACCTGCACTTTTATGTTTATTGCAGCATTAGTCACAATAGCTAAGTCACAAAATCAAACTAAGCATCCATCGACAGATTATTAAATAAAGGAAATGTGATATATTTATGTTTTTCACAAAAACATATATATATATAAACACATGTTTTTGTTGAGTTTGTTTTTGAGGACTTAATCATAAATTATTTGCATCTCTATTACACTATATATATATATATATAACAGAACACTACTTATCCATAAAAAAGAATGAAATTCTTTTGCAGCAACACAGATGGAACTGGAGTCCGTTATCGTAAGTGAAATAACTTAGAAAGTCAAATACTGCGTGTTCTTACTTGTAAGTGGGAGCTAAACAATGGGTGCACATGGACATACACAGTAGAATAATGAACATCAGAGACTCCAAAAGGTGGGAGGGTGGGATGGTGTGAGGGGTGAAAAATTACCTATTGAGTACAATGTACACTATTAGGGTAATGAGTACACTAAAAGTCCGACTTTCCCACTCCATGAAATATCCATTATCCATGTAACTAAAGTGCACTTGGACCCCTTAATCCATAAAAAGAAAAAAGTATTTCCCAAACAAACAAAAGCTGAGGAAATTCATCACTGCTAGACCCATCTTACAAGAAATGCTAAAGGGAGTTCTTCAATCTGAAAGAAAAGAACGCTCACATGCAAAACATAAACATTCAAAGGTATAAAACTCACTGGAAAAAGATTGTAGGCAAACAAATTCAGAATACTTTACGATTATAATTGTGATATCTAATCCACTCATATCTTTGATGTAAATACTAAAAGAAAAATCTATTAAAATAATAACCACAGCAACCTGTTAAAAGACAGGCAATACAAAAAGATGTAACTTGAAACAACCAAAAGGAAAATGTGGGAAGATGGAGTTAATGTGTAGAGTCTTTTAGTTTCTCTTTGTTTCTTTTCTTTGTGATCAAAGTTACATTGTCATCTGTTCAAAATAACTTGTTATATCTACAGGATGTGTTTTGTAAGCCTCATAGTAACCACAAGCAAAAATCTCTAATAGATACACTAAAAATAAAGGGCAACAAATTAAAACATACTTTCAGAGAAAATGACTTAACCCCAAAGTAAGACAGTAGAAAGAAAGAGAGGAGTTACAAAACAGAAAATAAGTAACAAAATGGCAGCAGTACATTCTTACCTATTAATAATAAAATTCAATGTAAATTGACTGAATTTGCCAATTAAAAGACATGGAAGCCAGGTGCTGTGGTAGGCACCTGTAGCCTCAGCTACTTGGAAGGCTGAGGTAGGAAGACTACTTGAGCCCAGGAGTTCAAGACCATCCTGGACAACCAAGAGAGACCCCAGCTCTAAAAACAAAAAAGACATAGTGCTGGGTGCAGTGGCTCACACCTGTAAATCCCAGCCCTTTGGGAGGCTGTGGCCAGCAGATCACTTGAGCCCAGGAGTTCAAGACCAGCTGGGGATCACAGTGAAACCCTGCCTCTAAAAAAATTTTTTTTAATTTACTTTTTAAAAGACATAGAGAAGGGCCAGGTGCCGAGGCTCACGCCTGTAATCTCAGCACTTTTGGAGGCCAAGGCAGGTCAAGAGTTCGAGACCAACCTGCCAACATGGTGAAACTAACAATACAAAATTAGCCAGGTATGGTGGTGGGTGCCTATAACCCCAGCTACTTGGGAGGCTGAGGCAGGAGAATCACTTGAACCCAGGAGGCAGAGGTTGCAGTGAGCCGAGACCGCACCATTGCACTCCAGCCCAGGCAACAAGAATGAAACTCCATCTTAATAACTAAATAACAATAAAAAGACATAGAGTGGTTAAATGGATTAAGAAAACAAGACCCAACTACTATATACTGCCTACAAGAAACTCACTTCACCATTAAAGACACACATAGACTGAAAGTGAAGAAATGGAAAAAGATATACCACACAAAGGAAAAACAAAAAAGAGCAGGAGTCGCTATACTTATATCAGATAAAATAGATTTCAAGTCAAAGAATGTAAAAAGAGACAAAGAAGGTCACTAGAGGGCTGGGTGTAGTGGCTCAACCTCTATCTCAGCATTTTGGGAGGCTGAGTGGGCAAATCACTTGAAGTCAGGAGTTCGAGACCAGCCTGGCCAACAGTAGCAAAATCCCATGTCTACAAAAAATACAAAAGTTAGCTGGGCATGGTGCCGGGTACCTATAATCCCAGCTACTAAGAAGGCTGAGGCATGAGAATCACTTGAGCCCGGGAGATGGAGGTTTCAGTGAGCTGGGTTCATGTCACTGCGCTCCAACCTGGGCAGCAGAGTGAGACCCTGCCACACGCACAGGCACACAAAAATACACACAGACTGAGAGTGTGGAAGAGGTGAAAGGGGTGGAAAAAGACATTCCATGCTAATGGAAACCAAGAGTGCAGGGAAAGTCGTACTTGTATCAGATAAAATAGACTTTAAGTCAAAAACTGTAAAAAGAGACAAAGATCATTATAAAATGATAGGTCAATTCATCAAGAGGACATAATAACCACATATGCACACAACGTCAGAATACACACACACACACACACACACACGCTTAGGAGTCCAGCTGCATGACCCCTAAACCATAATTCCTAATCTTGTAGCTAGTTGTTAGTCCTGCAAAGGCAGTCTAGTCCCCAGGCAAGAAGGGGGTTTATTCTGGGAAAGGGCTGTTATCGTCTCTGTTCAAAGTTAAACTATAAAGTCAGTTCCTCCCAAAGTCAGTTTGGCCTATGCCCAGGAAAGAACAAGGACAGTTTGGAAGTTAGAAGCAAGATGGAGTCAGGTCAGATTTCTTTCATCATCATAATTTTCTCAGTTATAATTTTTGCAAAGGTGATTTCAATAACAAAATATCATAAGTACAACATGGTGACTGGATTAATATATTATGTACTTGAATATTGCTAAGAGAGTAGATTTTAAGTGTTCTTACCACAAAAAACAAGTGTTTGTTGGTGAATTTTCAACCCAGAATCTCATATCCAGCCAAATTAAGCTTTATAAATGAAGGAAAAATAAAATTTTTCGTGAACAAGCAAGCACTCAGAGTTTTCATCACCACCAGGCCTGCTTTACAAGGGCTTCTGAAAGAAACACTATACACAGAAAGTAACAACCAGTTTCAGCCATCCCAAAAACTTACCAAAAGGTAAAGAGTATCTCCATGATGAAGAATCTATATCAACTAATGGGCAAAATAGCCAGTTAGTATTAAACGACAATATTAAACTCACAAATATCAATATTAATTCTAAATTTAAATGGATTAAATGCCCCAATCAGAGACACAGACAGGCAAATTAAATGAAAAGTCAAAACCCATCCGTTTGCTGTATCCAGATCCATCTCATAAGCAAGGA
>NW_016107363.1:6396997-6405891 GCF_001604975.1 Cebus imitator
AGTATAGGAACACCCAGATACGTAAGACAAGTTCTTAATGACTTATAAAGAGACTTGGACTCCCGCACAATAATAGCGGGAGACTTTGACACCACATTGTTAATATTCAACGGATCAATAAGATAGAAAATTAACAGGGACATCTATGATTTGAAGTCAGACCTGGAACAAGTAAACTCAGTGAATATTTATAGAATTCTTTACCTCAGGTCCACAGAACATACATTTTTCTTAGTATTGTATTACACCTATTTTGAAAGTGACCACATAATTGGAAGTAAAACACTCTTCAGTATTTGCATAGTATTTCACAGACTTAAATGTATTGGTTGGCTATCTGTTTGTTATTTTCTTCCCTTATTCCTTCTTGTTTCCGCTGTTAAGCACAATTATAGGCATAAAAAAGGTTTTTAATACCTACTTTTAGATTGCATTCCAGCCTGGGCAATAGAGCAAGACTCCTGTTCTCTCTCCCCCTTTCTATTTCCCTTTCTTTCTTTCAAAAAAAAAAAAAAAAAAAACAAATCCTATTGTAAAAATAAAAAAAAAAAAAAAAGAAAAAGAAAACAGCAGACAAATTCAAATTGAAAGACATTCTACAAAACACCTTGGGTACTCTTTAAAGTATCATGGTCATAAGAGACAAAGAAAGACTGAGGAACTATAGCATTTCATGTAGACAGGACAACTAAATGCAATGTGAGATCCTGGATTCAATCCTAAACCAGAAAAAGGACATTAGTGGGAAAATTAGCAAAACTCAACATGCAGAAAAATGTTAACTCAGCAATATTTCAAACCCTGCATACTCCAAAGAAAGGACTGGTCCTTGACAGCTCCTGAGAGAGAACTTCTATGCCCTTGGAATATCCTGCCTGAAAACAGAATCTTTGTATACCTGGGCCCTTG
Source organism: Cebus imitator (assembly GCF_001604975.1). Lineage (NCBI taxonomy): Eukaryota > Metazoa > Chordata > Mammalia > Primates > Cebidae > Cebus > Cebus imitator. The sequence goes on from NW_016107363.1 coordinate 6,397,907, forward strand.
GTCCATGCCAGGCAGTTTATACTAATAATGTAATTCTGAGTGGGTCTTTGCGCCACACTCTATCAGTTTCACATCTGGAGGCAATGGGGACTGAGTAACTAAGGTCAGCCACACCAGCATCCCATGGCTCTGTGATGACTGCACTCTGAACACCAAGGTGTTACTGGATGGTGCCATGCAGTTCCAGGCTCTTGGTTTCCCAAGCAAAATAATTGGACAGGGCTGGGCACGATGGCTCATGCCTGTAATCCCAGCACTTTGGGAGGCCAAGGCAGGCAGATCACCTGAGGTCAGGAGTTCGAGACCAGCCTGACCAACATGGTGAAACCCTGTCTCTATTAAAAATACAAAATTTAGCCAGGTATGGTGGCAAATGCCTGTAATCCCAGCTGCTCAGGAGGCTGAGGCAGGAAAATCACTTGAACCCAGGAGGCAGAGGTTGCAGTGAGCCAGGATCACACCACTGCACTCCAGCCTGGGCTCTGTCTCAAAAACAAACAAACAAAAAAACTGGACATGACACACACACGTGGCAAAGCCAGCAGCAAAATTTATTAAGCACAGCATTATCCTCTCTAAGAGGGGAGAGTGGGCTGACCTCTGCAAGATGAGATCAGCATCAGTTTAATGTACTTGTGGTCTTTTTATGTGGGTTTTTTTCCCCTTCTTTTCCCAAGGCTCCCTAATCTCTAGCCAGTGTCTGCCTTTTGATTGATAGGTGTGTTGCTTAGTTACTTTGGCCCTTGTGCACTTGTGCATTACCTCTATCCCATAATCTCAACCACGTGCATGATATGCAATTCATATGCATGAGCTTTAATGAGCTGATTATCATCTGGGGTCATGTTAAGGAAACTTTTTCTCTCTAATGCGCATGCCCATCTCTGAGAGCTGTTCCCGCCCCCCTTACTGGTTTGGTCAGCATCTGGCTGGCCATGGGGTCTCTTTACTCACTTTGTTATCTTACTTTTGATTTGGCTGCTTAACTTCTGCTTCTTTTCTTGCTTCTTGTTCACTCGCCCTTCACCTTGCTTCTGCTTTCACTCATTCCGCCCTTTATCCAACCTTCAATTCCCTCTGCTGTTCTCCTGCCACAAAAGTGCACATCTCTCGTTGTCAATACTTCGTGCATATTGTGCCTGTCACTGCTGGGAGAATTAAGTGCTGTCCGTAGAACACCACTGGGGGAAGACACCTAGAAGCTCAGTCCATTCTCTCAGAGACGTGACACTATGTACCTTTTTCTTCTACTGATTTTAATCTGTAAACTTTTGCTGTAACAAACTGTACTCATGAGTATTACAGTTTCTTCTTGTTTGTTCTAGAGGCAAGGTCTCACTCTGTCACCCAGGCTAGAGTATAGTGGCTCCATCACAGCTCACTGCAGCCTCAAACTCCTGGGCCCAAGCAATCCTTCCACCCCATCTCCCAAGTAGTTAGAACTATAGGCACACACGACCGCACCCAGCTAATTTTTACATCTTTTTTTGGTAGAGACAGGGTCTTGCTATGTTGCCCAGACTGGCCTCACACTCCTGGCCTCAAGTATCCTCCCACCTCAGCCTCCCAAAGCACTGGGACTACAGGCATGAGCCACTGTGCCTGGGTCAGTATAACAGTTTCTAAGTTCTGTGAGTCTTCCTAGAAAATCACGGGACCTGAGGTTGATCTTGGAGAACTTCTGACACACTCAAATAAGTTCTGAACATTAGCTAACAATATTGCAACAGCGTTAATGTCTTGGTTTCATAATTGTACCTTAGAAGAAGCTGAGTGAAGGATATACAAGAACTTTGTGTAACTTTCTGAAAGTCTAAAATTATTTCAAAATAAAAAGTTAAAAACAAAGAACAAGGAGATATGCGTGATCATTGTTAGTGCTGGGTATTAGGCACGTGTGGATTCAGTATATTTTTCTCTCCACTTTTGTACAAGTCTGAAATATTTTGTAATTTAAAAAGCCTTTTAAGCTAGAGAATTCAAGAGTTCAGTGCAACAACTCAAAATGATCACATCCAAAACATGCAGAACAGGGTCAGCTTCGAAGTGGATGAAAAAACCATTTAAACATAGAGAGATTATTACAAAGCCTTGCTCCAAGGGCCACTGAACAAGGCTTTCTTCACTGGGCACCTCCTGTGATTCAGGCCTTTCTCTATGGCAGAGAGAAACTAAGTCATTGCCATGGTCAGTGATAGCGTAACTCCTTGGCAGCGGTGAATCCAGTTAGAAGTGAAAACTTTCACCTCCAAACAGTGAGGCCAAGGCCACCTTCCCTGAAACCACTGCCCATGGCAATGAGAACTGCCAGGAAGCTGAGCCCCACAGCTCCACGAGGATCTATTAGGTAATAAGTCTCAAAGCTTGGGCCACCGATCCTGCCTCCTCCTGCAGACACAAGCTAGACAATACCTTGGGGATAGATGGGGTGCTGTGAGGTTCCTTATTGAGCAAATACCTCACATTATAGGGGAGGTCAAGGCCTCGAAAGGGAGGACCCCTGCTCAGAGTCAACATGGCTCAGAGGTCCTGCCAGAACAGGAGCCTTGATCTCCCACTGGCCTCCTGATTTCTTTCCCAATCTTACACAAATGCGTTACGTAATCTATTTACGGTACAAACCCGAACAAAGTGACATCCCCTCCCTGAGCTTGTTTCCTTACCTGCAAAATGGGGAGCTGCATCTGACTTTCCAAGTGGTTATGCAGGGAGGGAACCTCTAAGCCTCTCATCCGTCTCCCGAAGACCGGCTCCCATCTGGATCCCACACACTACAGATGGATGCTCCACAAATATTTGTCTAGGGAATGTCAGGGGATGCTAAGCATAAGACAAGCCACATGTTAGAGCAGAAACACAGGGAGAGAGGAAAATCATATGCCTTACAGAGCAACCCTTTCATGTAAGGACCTTCTGGAGGGAGCCTGTTAAGCTCCTGTGATATTAACAGCTGAGTCCCTGAAGGGCACACAATGAAATATCAGCAAAGACCGGGATATCACTTTGGAAACACTGCTGGGGTACACAGTTTTGGGCACAAGCAGTAACACAGAAATTCCTGGCTTTGAGATGGAAGGGTTCCACACACAGCAGTCCTCGGGGCAGCCCCAGCCCCTGGCGCGGAGGTCACACCCATGCAGGAAGAGAAGGAGGACAGAGCTCAGCAAGCCGGAGCGCGGGCCAAACAGGGCTCTCAGCTGCTGCGTTCCAGCCCCTCTGTGGGAGGAGAGAAGGGCAGGACCACAAGCCTGCCAGAGGCTGCGTTGCGGCCTGCAGTCAGGCGGAAAGGCCAACCTAACCCAGGACAGAGGGGAGCCAGGTGAGCCAGGCTGCGGGGCGGGGACGGACGGGGAGACCCCAGAGGACGCGGCGCCCTCGCGATGACCTTGTCCGCAGCTCGGGGGGCCCCTGGGCAACTCTTCCTTTTCTGGGCACCTCCTGCAAACCAGGCCCTGCACTAAGTGTCAGGGTTACAGCGTGACGGTGACAAAGATCACGGCCCTCTTGCAGTTTCCGTGTTAGCAGCGGGAAGACGGAAGCAAACAAAAACATACGAAATGAGTAAATGACCTCGAATGTCAGAAGGGGGTAACTGAAACGAGAAAAAGGAGAGCGGAGTGAGGAGGACAGGGAACGCTGGGGAGGGCGCGTGGGGTTTTATAGAGGGTGGCCTCTTTCAGGTTAAATGAGGCTCAATGCAAAGAGCCATAGTGATTTGAAGAAACGGGGTTCTGGGCAGGGGGAGCAGCCCCAGCAAAAGCTGGCAGTGGCAGGGAGGCCTGGGCATTCAGAACAGCAAGGAGGCGGGGGCAGCAGCGCAAGGAGAGGCAAGGCGGGTGGAGAAGAGCCGCACTGGACTCCGGGGGCAGAGGATGGGGGCCCCTTGCCAGCACCCCCGCAGCCTGCTAGGGGTATTGGTTTGAAAGCCTGCATATGAATCTCACTTGCTACATGTGGCTGCATGGTCTTATAAAGTCTCCTCCCTTTCCAAGGCCCACGTCCTCTCCATCAAACGGTAATAACAGTAGCGCATCTGTCAGGCTGAGGTGAGGAAGGAAGGGGATGAAAAGCATGGCAGCCTGCGGGAAAGACGCACAGACGCCTGCTGAGAGCTAGGAAATGCAGAGCTGGCCTCCTGGGCCTTGTAGGAGGAACATGTAAGGAAATAAGAACTTGTTCCTGACACTAAGAACACCCAGGGGGCCATGGAGCTGGACCTGGACCTTGCTGAGAGGGAGCAGCAGAAGCAAAGGGTAGGAAGAGAGAGGAGAGGCCCGCGATGAGGGCGGTAACTTGTCACAGGAGAGAGGCAGCGGAGTGGGAGGCTGGTAGACACAGCAAGGACTCCATTCCACAAGCAGCGGCCAGGAGGAGCAGACTCCAAGCGGGAGACGAAAACAATGTGATTTGCATGACTTCACCTGGCACCTGGGAGAACAGACAAGAGGGCCACTGAGGCCAAGTAAGAGATAACAGTGGCCTGGGTGCTAGCCAAGGAGACAGCAAGAGCAGATAGACCCAAGAGACTTGTGAAGTAGGATGGACCGCACCTCGCGGTTGCCTCACTGTGGAGGAATGGGGGCTTCTCAGAGGCCAAGCATTTGTTGTGAAGGAGGCAGGGCCTGCCCTGGCTATGAAAGACACAGGGGTTTTAGGGGAACATTCACAAGCAGGGAGCAGGCTTCCACCCTCAGTTCCACAAAACACCTGCAGGGCTCACAGAAATGGGGCTGAATTATCCTAGAACTTATGAGCAGCTGAATGACACCGAGGCGCTCCCAGTCATTCTCCACAGTGGAGCTGCAGTGTGGACAAGGCGTGTGCTTTGTGGTGAGACCCCATCCAACTCCTGGCCATCTCCAGCTACGTGGCTAGGGGCCACTCAACTTCTCCAGGATTGTTTTCTTCAGGTGTAACCTTCACAGACTTTTTGTGAAGACTGCCCAAGGCAATGCAGGTAACACAAACTGCAGTGGATAGAGCCCAGTCTTTGGGGTCAGGCCCTGTCCAATCTTGGCTAACAAGTATTGAACAAACAGGTACCAGGCAATGACTGCATACCATGCCTACCATGCACACAGTGCCTGGTCCACAGCCAGCGTCCACAGGGCGAGTGTGGAAGTGGAGTGGCATTCAAGTACTTAGGGATGTCTTTCTTCTGCCCACCAGCCCTGGCTGACACCCAGCCCTAGGCAGTTCCTCTCACACACAGGTTTTTTGCACTGCCCAAGCTCAGAGCAGACCCTCAGAGCAGCCGGGTCGGAAGTGTGTCTCCTCAGTCACCAGACAGATCCAGGATAGGATGGGCAGCCCAGTGCACCGAGTTTCATTGGGGGATACCTGGAGCAGACAAATGCACCCCGACATAGAGAGCGAGAGACATATGCAGTCCTTTGACGTGGAACGGCTCACCAACATCCTCGATGGAGGTGCCCAGAACACTGCGCTCCGGAGGAAAGTTGGTAAGGGGAAGCTGGGGAATGGGACATCTGCTTTATGCCCCAGGCTTCTCTGGTCAGAGTCCTTCATTAGCAGTCCTGCCTCAACATAACAAATTTTGCCCTTGAAATTCCACTGTTAGAGATTCATTCCTTTGAACTGTAAAGACAGTCTTTACATGCCAACATTGCCTGAGCCCACCTGAGGGATAGAAGAGTCCTAGGCGGCAGAAAACCTGGAATCTGGTCCTAAAATTCTGCCACCACATAGCTTTGTAACCTTGGGCAATTCACTTTCCCACCACTGGTCCTCAGTTCTGTCATCTGTAAAATAACAATAATGTCTGATTTACTTTCCAGATCCATGAGGCAAGTGGGTGAGAAGATTTGAAGGTGCCAGAAACCTCACCCCAGGTCCCTAAGCCCTCTGTTCTCTGTCCTCTGTAGAGAGCATCATCCACAGTTATCCAGAGTTTAGCCGTGAGGACAATTATTTCATGACCCAGAATGAGCGTTACAAGGCTGCCATGCGGAGGGCATTCCACATCCAATTGATAGCACAACGCCTGGGTTGGTTGGCAGATGGTCGTGAATTAGGCTATGCTTACAGGTACTCACTCCTGGGGCAGCTCCACTAGAGAAGGATATACCTGGGATCACCTGGAAACCCCCCAGCCCCATGAGCCATTTTTCCCAACAAAGGGAAGACTTACTAGGAAACCAGGAGGGAGGTGTCCCTTATCTCTTTTACTCTGCTCAGGCAGTGTGTACCTGGGCCCCTGTCTCCAATAGGCTACTCAACTACAGCATCTCGCCCCAACAGAGCCCTTTCTGGAGACGTGGCCTTAAATATACACAGAGTCTTCCTGAAAGCCCTCAGGAGTCTGGGCACAGAGGAGCAGATTGCCAAATGGGACCCACTCTGCAAAAACAACCAGATCATCGCAACATATGCTCAGACAGAGTTGGGACATGGTGAGCCAGGACTGCTGCATGTGGTGTGTAGGTTGTGCACTGCAAAACTCCAGAGGGCCCATTCACATCTCAGTAGCCATAGGTTCCTATACTCCGAGGAACATATGCTTCCTATGAAAAACATTTCAGCAGATGGCAGTCAAGGGGCTTGAGGAAGGGGTGCTGCCTTCTAATTTGCACATATTGTATGAGCTGCCTGTGGGGCAAGTCATTCCTTCCAGAAACATCAGCACCCATCCCTTGTCATAGACTGGCTAGAGGGGACTGTGTGTCCCACACACAGCCCGCAGATGAAAGGCGAGAACTGCCTGTAAGTACAGCTGGGAGCTGAGCCCCACTCCATACTTTGCTGATGCCTAAGATTCAGGCCCACCTGCAAGCAGTTTCCCAGGTAAGAACCTCACCTGGGGCCAATGTCTAACAGCCCTCCTTGATCCTAAGGGACATTCCTTCAGGGCCTGGAGACTGAAGCCACCTATGACGCAGCCACCCAGGAGTTTGTGATACACAGCCCCACGCTGACTGCCACCAAATGGTGGCCTGGAGACTGTGAGTATCCTTCCACCCCCCTTCCTTATCTCTCCCCAAGTAGAGCAATGTTGAGGGTAGAATAGCACTGGCTTTGAGGTCCAACAGCCCTCAGATTGATTTTCTGTTCTAAGCTGCTGACCTTGGGCAAGTCAGTTCACCTCCCTGAGCCTCATGTTCTTACTCTGTAAAATAGGTGGGATATTAAACATTTCATTAGTGAGTGGCTGGAAAGTCCCAAAAGAACTTTGAAGTAGAGGAGGCAGTCGACCCATGAGAGACAAGGCCTCACACTCATAAACACACACACACACACACACACACACACACTTGGTCTAGTCCCAGGCACTCTCCACAACCCCAGTTCCTCTCATCTCCCGAGTTAGTGGGAGAGCTTACCACCAGCTAGAGCACAAGCCCTGTGATGACACAGTGAAAAGAACACGCCTCCCTGCGCCTGCGGCAGACATCCAGGAAGGCTCACGCCCACCACCAGCACCAATCAGGCCACCAACGCCGTACCTCCCATCACGGCCACCAGGTGGCGGCCACATCCAGCGTCCCTGAGGCTCGGTGATTTACCAAGCCCCAAGAAGGGGTTCTCCTTCAAACTTGAGAATTTACCTCTGAGGACACATCTGTGGCACCTGGGGACCCACACCTTGTGTGGAAAAAAATTAAAACAAATATGAGGAGTCCAACTAAAACAGGAGAGTAACAGAAATGAGAGACACAGAGAGAGGGAGACAGGCAGAGACCAGAGACATAAGAGAGAGACACGAGCCAGGAGTGGTGGCTCACACCTATAATCCCAGCATTTTGAGAGGCTGATGCGGGTAGATCACTTGAGGCCAGGAGTTTGAGACCAGCCTGGCCAACATGGTGAAACCCTGTCTTAACTAAAAATATAAAAATCAGCCAGGTAGCCGGGCGCGGTGGCTCAAGCCTGTAATCCCAGCACTTTGGGAGGCCGAGGCGGGTGGATCATGAGGTCAAGAGATCGAGACCATCCTGGTCAACATGGTGAAACCCCGTCTCTACTAA
>NW_016107363.1:6406236-6411400 GCF_001604975.1 Cebus imitator
AAAAAAAAAAAAAAAAAACAAGAGAGAGAGAAAGATGAGAGAAAACAAGATAGAAAATGAATGACCACTGTCAAAAAATGAAGACAAAAGAAATCAGCCTTTAAGATCAGACAGACCAGGGAACAGATGAATCAGCTCTGCCCCTCCAGGCCAGTGAACTTCAGTGTGTCACTCTACTCTCTGAGGCTGTTTCCTTTTCTGGAAAATGGCAATCATCATCATCCCTCCCCTGCAAGAACTGGAAAGCATCTATCACAGGGTCTAGTGCCACCTGGATTTTGATAAATGATAATTATCCGTATTCACTACTGTAAAGTTGATGAGAGTAATACATTAATAGTTAGGGGGTGGGGGGCAAAAAAAAAGGCGAATCATTTCACAGTGCCTTTGCCGAGTCGCTGCTAGGTTTGCTTGGTTCTTTGGGGGCAATTTCGCCTATCTGTGATCAGTGACTTTTCAGGGCCCCAGAGGTACCCATCCAAAACCCCAGCCCCAGGAAGCTGGGTGGGAAAAGCAGTGCACAGGTCTTCCTGTGATGGGCCTCTCCTCTTTCTGCCCTTAGTGGGACGGTCAGCCACCCACGCCCTGGTCCAGGCCCAGCTGATCTGCTCAGGAGCCCGGCGGGGCATGCACGCTTTTATTGTGCCCATCCGGAGTCTTCAGGACCACACTCCGCTGCCAGGTAAGCCCATAGTGCTCCCTCAATGACTCCTGCCAGGAGGAGACCCCCTGTGGCCTCCCTGGACTGGGGCCCCAGAGGGCCACAGGAGAAGCTGGGACATGTCTCCCTTGGGCAGGGAGGGGTCCAGTTGGACAGACTTGGTGCTAACTGGCTAGGTGACCTTGAGCATCTGATTCAGCATCTGTCTGACCTCAGCTTGTTCACCTGCAAAATAGGTACAATAACCCCAGTGTCACAGGCTGCTGTGAGCTGGAATGTGTATGTGATACCTGGCACATAGCAAGCACTCCCTCAACTGATAGGTGTCTTCATCTCCATCTCCTTCAAGGAATCACCGTTGGGGACATCGGGCCCAAGATGGACTTTGATCAAACGGACAATGGCTTTCTGCAGCTGAACCATGTGCGGGTCCCCAGGGAGAACATGCTGAGTCGCTTTGCACAGGTTAGGGGCTTGGGAAGGCCGGGGATTTGTACTTCCTGGAGAGGGGACCTGCACTTTGTGCAGGCTGGGTATAGGTCCTCCACAGAGCTGAGTTTGGGCCACATAACCCCCTCCCCCAAGAGAGGCTCTGACCTCCCACAGACGGGTGAAACCCCAGCTCAGGAGCAGTATGATCTTGGCCACAGAGCCTCAGACTTCTCATGCAGAAATGCTCATCACATGGGCTGACGGAGCAATCACGGCGTTGGGTGGCAGCCCCAGGAGAGGACAGAGCTGAGGTGATCTGCATATTTACCCAGAGTGAGGCCTGAACACACACCAGCCAGAGTGCCAGCAGGAGCTCTGAAGGCCCCAATTCTGCCAGGCATCACCCTTTTTGTTACGGGTTGTGGGGAGGTGCAGCGTGTCCCAGGAGAGGCGCTGTGAACCAGGGCACTTGGGGAAGTGGCCTGGTATTTGAACATTCCAACTCCACATGAGCAGACTGAGGGTGAGACACCCTCCATGTGTGGAGCCCCACAGCTCTGGGAAGTGGGAGGAATCCTGGGGAGCCTGGGCTCAGACCCTGTGCCCATCCTTGTTCCAACAGGTCTTGCCAGATGGCACCTACGTCAAACTCGGAACAGCACAGAGCAACTACCTTCCCATGGTGGTGGTGCGGGTGGAGCTGCTGCTGGGGGAGATCCTCCCTCTACTGCAGAAGGCCTGTGTCATCGCCATGCGCTACTCGGTTATCCGCCGCCAATCCCAGCTCCGGCCCAGGCAAGGGGTGCCCAATGACTGACCACCGCAGACATGCCACCTCCCAGTCCCACAGTGCCTTCCCCTGACCCCACCCTCCTGCCAGAGCCAGCGTGCTGGAGGCAGGCACTGCCCCCACTAACACACGCACACACAAAATCTGCCCAGGCCTGGTCCCATCTGGCCATGTCAGAGGAGCCTCTCTGGCTCCCTCTATCAGGACTGACCAGCTGGCCTGACCTGTGTCCCCAGTGCCTGGCCCCCTCGGGCTCTATGTGACTGTGTCTTTGGCCCTGTAGTACCAGGTCTGTCTGACCCCGTGCCTGTCTGAGTCCAGCTGTGTGCCGTGTGGCTGTGATGGGCTGGGGGGTCTGGGTCAGCCAGTTGCCAGCTGCATCAGACTCTGGCTGGCTGAGTTGATTCTGTCAGGCCGAGCCTAGCAAAACCCAATGTCATATCGACTGTGTGTGGCTGCACTCATTCTGCCTGGCTGTGCTGTCAGCATCTGACTGTGGTATGTCTACGTCTGGATCCCTTTTGTTGTAATTGGTTGTGTTGCTACCATTCCCTCCACCCCACAGCACAGAACAGCAAGGGTCGACGGAACCCTCTGTGTACACTCAGCTCGGCCACTTCATTTCATCTCTCAACTTCCTCAGCTACAAAAGGGGTGGGCAGAAGCTGCCTTCCGGGGGGCGCGTGGAGGGTGAAATGCAGTAAGGTGCACTAGGCCCTCAGCCCAGGGTCCATTCCTATGGCAAGCCCACAGCATCCTCAGTCAGCCTGGGCTTCAGAATCCAGGTTGGGAGTGTTCTCTGGAGGATGGGGCCACTGGGAAGAAGGGGCTGCGGCTGCTGTCCTGCCCACGGCCCATTTATCTGGGCTGTAGAAGTGTCCCCAGGGAGGTTATAAGAAGGGTGCATCAGGTGAGCAGCTGCTGCCCAGAGAGGCCTCTTGTAATCAAACACCCTTTCAATCCCGTTACTGCGAGCTCCTAAGTGCTGGACACAGTCTCGGGCACTGAGGACATGGCAGTGGATAAGGCAGACACACTCCCACCCTCTTCCCAATCCTGGAGACGCTGGCCAGACCAGGTTTTCCTTTCCTTGGGGTTCCATCGGACCCGAGTTTACACCTAAGAGTTACTGTTTAGGCTTGACATAGTCCTCAGCACACGGCAAGTGCACACGGGCGGGGGAAGGTCACAGGTCCGGATCGTCAGGGGTGCAGAGCCACAGCGCTTAACCTGAAATCTTGGGACCAGACGTGCTGGAATTCAGAACTTTTCAGGTTTTAGGATAATACCTTGTATTTGCCGGAATTCTGTAAGCCTCCCTTAACAAGGGGCAATACCACCAGCAAACATGTCAGTATTTCTGCAGTGAAATACGTGGATGTTCATATTAGATGGGATTCTTAAAGGATCATCCATAGACTCATGTCAGTTCAGGTCAAGTTTTGCAATGAGTTCTAAGGAACCGTCTGTTTTTAAGGCTTTTATGGTGTTAGGGATAGGGAAAGGTGGATACAGCATGTAGCGATCTAAATCTTCCTCTTCTTTTCCCCTCAGTGACCAAGAGGCGAAGGTACTGGACTACCAGACGCAGCAACAGAAACTCTTTCCTCAGCTGGCCATCAGTTATGCCTTCCATTTCCTGGGGGTCAGCCTCTTGGAGTTCTTCCAGCACTCCTATACTGCCATTCTGAACAGAGACTTCAGCATCCTGCCTGAGGTACCCGCTGTCTGCAGAGGGGCAGGTGCTGGTGGGGCAAGGGGGAGCAGCTAAGATTGTTCCACCCACTGGGGAGCAGCCATAACCCCATCCCCATGGGTACTCCTCACCCCCACCTCTCCCAGCTTCTAGCATCCCAGGGCATCTGGGTGAACAGCACCCTGATAAATAAATTTACCCACAACTGGCGCCCAGAGAGCCACAAACATGCTAAGAGGAAACACTCACACCTAGTATAGAGAACACAGATCCACAACCCCTGATGTGTATTTGAAACCCAAAAAGCCCAGATGAACAGTTGTTTGGAACTCATTTGGTGGCATAGTTGGACCTGAACTGACCTGATTAATCCGTCTGAGTGTGAATACATTTTGCAGTAAAATTATTAATGTGTTTAATCACTAAGGCTACTCCAAACCCCACTGGGGCTATGATATATAATGTACCTTAAACACCACTTGCCTGTCTACAATTCAGAAGTTACTCTGATTCCTAAATACAGCTGGCTCACAGGTCTCCGGTAAAGCACTGTGGACTTACATATGCAGTAAGATTCGGTCTGTCCCGGGAGCATGCTCTGTAAGCACTGTTAACCCTTCCAGCTACAACTGAGGCACAGAGAGGTCAAGGGACACAACGTTCCTCCCAAGGACTTGAAAGTTCCAAAGATAGGTAGGGGCTTCAAGAATCAAAATCTCAAACCAGGCCGCTGCCTGCCAGCCTCTGTCTCTGTTGGGCTGCTGTAACAGAATACCATAAAGCAGTGGTGTATAAAAACTGACCGGGCATGGTGGCTCACACCTGTAATCTCAGCACTTTAGGAGGCCAGGGCAGGGGGATTGCCTCAGCAAGATGGTGAGAACCCCTCTCCACACACACAAAAATTGAAAAATTAGTCAGGTATGGTGGCACACACTTGAAGCCCCAACTACTGCTTAGGAGGCTGCGGTGGGAGGATTCCTGGAGCCCAGGAGTTTGAGAATACACCGAGCTATGACTGCGCCACTGCACTCCAGTCCAGCCTGAGCAACAGAGTGAGACCCTGTCTCCAAAAAAAAAAAAAAAAATATTTCTCACAATTCTGGAGGCTGGGAAGTCCAAGATTGAGGCTCTAGCGCATTTGGTGTCAGGTGAGGGCCTGCTTCTTAGTTCATAGATGGCTGTCTTTTTGCTATGAGCTCATATGGTAGAAGCGGCCTCTTTCATGAGGGCACTGATCCCATTCATGAAGGCTCCACCCTTATGACCTAATCACCTCCCGAAGGCCCCACCTCCTAATACCATCGCGTTGGGGGCTAGGATTTCTACATAAGAATTTTAGGTGGACACATTCAGACCCTATCACCCTCCTGCCATCCATAAATGGGCTGACCGTGGACACCCATCCTCACAGGCCAGCTTTCTAAAACCCATTCCAGCAAAATTCATAACTCCTGGAGGCTTGTGGGCTCAATCCAGGCAGTACCCTCTTCCCAATCCTGGAGACAATGGCCAGGCCAGGTTTTCCTTTGTTCTTTTTTTTTTTTTTTTTTTTTTTTTTTTTTTTTTTTTTTTTTTTTTTTTT
>NW_016107363.1:6412570-6415960 GCF_001604975.1 Cebus imitator
TTTTTTTTTAAGATGGAGTCTCACTCTGTTGCCCAGTCTGGAGTGCAGCAGCACAATCTCAGCTCACTGCAACCTCCACTCCCCGGGTTCAAGTGATTCTCCTGCCTCAGCTTCCCGAGTAGCTGGGATTACAGGCACATGCCACCACGCCTGGCTAATTTTTGTATTTTTAGTAGAGATGGTGTTTCACCATGTTGGCCAGGACGGTTTGGATCTCTTGACCTCGTGATCTGCCTGCCTCGGCCTCCCAAAGTGCTGGGATTACAGGTGTGACCCACTGCACCAGACCACCTCAGCTCACTTCTGCCAGCCACACACTTCTTTCTGTCCAGGAGGCTTTGCATTTGCTCCCTTCCCTCCCAATGTGGCCTTGTTTCCTTTGGAGCAGTTTCACAGTCTAACATCGTCTCATTTTTTGTCCACCTTTTTAGCTCTGCTCTCCAACTAGACTAGGAGCTCCCTGAGGGCAGGGACTACCCTGACCTTGCTCACTGCAGCATCGCCCAGGCTTGGTGTGGAGCCTGCACACAGAGGCTCCAACCCCAGAGGCAGGAAGGAACAGCCAAGTCGGCTTCCTCCACACAGGTGGCTTCTTTTGATACCTTTCAGGTCTGTGGGACCTTGAGGCCGACAGAACCTCACACTCACCTATTCTTAGGTGACCAAACAGGGTAAATGCTTCCCTATGCAAGGAGAAAGAATTTCACTGGCAAATATGAAATACATTTATTAGATTTTTTAAAACATATAACCTCCCTTGGGTTTTTTTCCAAATTACAGAAGGAATACAGTAGCACATATTATGTACTCTGGGCCCAGCACTGTGCCAAGCACTCTACAAATATCATCTCATTCTGCTTCATAACCCCCCATCAGATGAGAACCATCCTCCCCACCTAGAGCTGGAGAAGCTGAGCCTTGGGAAGTGGAGATACTTCTGCAGCATCGCACAGGTCCCGGCAGGGCTGCATGGGATCCAGGGCTGTCTGAGCCCAGGACCCGTAACCACTGGATTAGCCTAAAGCAGCAGCTGAGAGTCACCTATAATCCTCCTATTCCTGTTAGCATTCTTGCTTCTATCCTTCTTTTTTAAGCTAAGAAAATTTAATTTCTACCCAGTCACTGTACAAGTCATTATAAATCCCCAAATCGCAGTGTTCTGATGGAAAATTCTGTTTGCTCAGATCACAGAAGGGTTTATGTTCAGGATCTGAGAGTGTCAGGCCCAGCTCCACAGGTCCTGGGGTGTGCCTCACTGAGGGCCTCGAGGCAGGAGGACCCAAGGGAAACCCTCAGGAGGGAGAGCAGGTGGAGGCCGGGTGATGCGGCTCTCCCACGGGAAGGCTGGAACCCAGCATGAGCATGCCCATCTCTGGGAGTGAGGGGTGCTGGGCTGTCCCACAGAGTCTCTCCCCTCTCCCTGCCTCCCCTTCCACCCCCTAGGTTTCTGGTGAAGAACTACCTGCAGACTCAGATGTCCCCTGGCTCCGCGCCACAGAGATCTCTCCCTCCATCTGTCGCCTATCTCGCCGCACCTGTCCTGGCCAGGTGTCCAGCCCAGAGGGCAGCCGACTTCCTCTGCCCGGAGCTCTACACCACGGCCTGGGCACACGTGGCAGCAAGGTAAGCCAGTGCTGCGAAGTCAGCCATCCCTCCTGGGGACAGGCTCCATGCCATACTAGGGCCTTTGGGATTGGTTGGTTGGACATTCATGGATTCAGTTCTAAAAACCACCCTGTGCCTAGCCTCCCCAGTCCTCTCAGTTCCTGCCACCGTGGGCAGAGAGAGGGGAAGTCCCCCCCATCAGCTATGGAACCCCATCACTTCCCCATCCTGGTCACAGTAGTAGAAGGACATCACACCTCTGGCCAGTGAGGTAACTTTTAAATCTCTAGAGTCCTATGGTGATATACAATACAATAAATGTACCCATATGTAAATACTACAAATATATTGATATGCAAATGCCAATAAAGCAATACTCATATGTTTGAAATATCCCACAATCTAAAAATAATTTTTGAAAATATGACTACAGCATGGGGTAGAATTCATTTATTTCCAGCATCTAGGAGGCTCCAGGGAACATGGACAAAACCAAGGACCCATCCATTCTGTCATTCAACAAATATTGTTCACTACCTACTATGTGTTAGGAATGACCAAATACGCCAGTGGCAGGAAATAAAAAGATATCCTGACCAAATACAGAGACCACCATGGAAAACATGGTGAGATTTAACTACCTAAAAAGAAAACCTTTTGAACCCTACCCCAAATTAAATCACCAAAAACAGGCTGGGTGTGGTGGCTTACACCCATAATTCCAGTACTTTGGGAGGTCAAGGTGGGTGGATTGCTTGAGCTCAGGAGTCTGAGACCAGCTTGGGCAACATGGTGAAACCCCACCTCTACTAAAAATACAAAAAAATTTTAATTAAAAAAAAATGAAACACCAAAAACAAACTGGAAAAACATATTTTCAGTATATAATCAGAGGCCTTATATCCCAACCTGTGGTCCCAAGGATGGTTAATAGTTATTTCAAGATCACAAGCAACTTGGAACATTCATTTATTTATTCCAAAAATATGTATTAACTGCCTATAATATGGCATGCACTGTTCTAGGCATTAGGGACCTATCAGTAAATAGGCCCGATAAACACCCTAGACCTCACTGAGCTAACATTTCAATTGGGAGATTTGAGGAGGGGGATATAAGGCTGCTCAAGGTAATTAAAGTGTCATGATAGTTCTCCTTGCTTGAAACTCAGTGTGACCTCTGCTTATCTATTCCCTGGCAAAGCAAAAAACATTGCTTAATAAACAGTTCGCTTTACACACAAATTCCAAGGGTCATGGATGGATAGGCAGGGAATAAAAAAATAAGAGGGATTAAAGGTGAATAAAATGGCAAATGACTAAGTGGTTTGCAGGACAAAGGTTGGTTTTCTGTTTTTGTTTTTAGGTTCCTTGGGTAGAACCTACAACAGGCTAGGTGACCGACAGGCCCCTCTGGCCTTTACAGAAAAACCATTCTCCTTGCTCAGGCCATAGGATGTCAGGCAACAGAAAAGTATATTGGTGTCAGGCTGGAATCTGCATTAGAAATAGGGTACAGCTCCTGGCCTATGGCTCTGAAGCTTTATAACATGGTGATTAAGTCAAGGCCGGCACGGTGGCTCACACCTGTAATCCCAGCACTTTGGGAGGCCGAGGCAGTCAGATCACGAGGTCAGGAGTTTGAGACCAGCTGGTCAACATGGTCAAACCCTATCTCTACTAAAAATACAAAAATTAGCCGGGCATGGTGGCACACACCTGTAATCCTAGCTACTCCTGAGACAGGAGAATTACTTAAGCCTGGGAGACGGAGGTTGCAGTAAGC
>NW_016107363.1:6416081-6433504 GCF_001604975.1 Cebus imitator
ATCCTGGCTCTGCTCCTTATTAGCTGTGTGACCCTAGACAAATTAGTTAACCTCTCTGGGACTCAGTTTTCCCCACTGCAAACTGGCGGGTGCCTGCCCTTAAAAGAGTTAAAGAGATAATGAATATCAGTCATTTAGCTTGATGGCACACAAGTGGTCAATAAATAGGCATTATTTCTACTTCTGAGGAACCACAGGAAGCCCATCAGTTGTCTTTTCCACTCAGTCAGGAAGCTGAACCTTTTTTTCTTTGTCCTTCAGGCTGATAAAGGACTCAGTGCACCATTTACAGACCCTGACGCAATCCGGAGCTGACCAGCACGAGGCCTGGAACCAGACCACTGTCATACACCTCCAGGCTGCTAAGGTGAGCTCCCGCCAGCCGAAGCTAAAAGGGATCCGTTTTTGTTTGCCAGGCAGGCTACCCTGCTGGGAAAATCCAGGTTCTGCCATTATTCCCAAACTCTGCTCTGCCAGCGGCTGCCCTCATTTCACTTCTAAGGCTTTAGTCCAGGGTATTTTAATTAAAGGACTTAACTCCAAAGCAATCTTGCTGGCAGCTCTTACGGGAAAAGGTAATGAGGCAGTGTTATTGGATTTGCTTCAGGTTGTTCAAATATTTCCTCCCAGATAGAAAAGCAGGTCAAGTCTCCCCTTAGCCCCACAGGCAATCCTTAGATGTCTGATTCAATTTCCACTCTGTTTTGTGTTTGTGCATAATTCACAGTCAGTCGGCAAATATTTGAGCACCCACTCTGCACTAGGCACTGAGCTGGGTGCTCATCAGTGAAGCCACTGCCTATACACAGCTACAATCAAGGAAGCACTATGGCAGGGAAATACAGGCTGCTGTGGAATCCCAGAGCAGGTGCCCTTCTGCCTACCTGTAGGAGTCAGAAAGTGGCATATAGGCTCAGACTTCAAGGATAAGCTGAAATTAGCCAAATGGCGTGGCAGCAGCTTCGGAGAGAAGAGTTTCCGGGCAAAGGGAGCTGCGCATGCCAAAGGAGGCAGCAAGAAACAGCCTGGTGTGCTTGGGAGGAAGCGCAAATCTCCCAGGGAGGACCTAAGGAGGGGGACTGAGACACGGGGAGGAGAGACAGGCAAGGCCTCGTCTGACCTTTTGTATCACTGTGAAAAGTTGGGGGTTTGTTTTCATTGCAATGCCTGTGCTGAATTTGTTTGGAGGTGGGGTAATCAGTTTCATTCTAGAAGAATCATGCAGGCTACAGGGGGAGGAATGGACAGGAGGCTAGAGGCCAGTTAAAAGGGAACAAGTCTGGGCCAGGACTGAGGGTGGTCCCGACCATGAGCATGGCAGAGAGCCTGGAGACAAGTGGGTAGATCAGAGATGCTAAGGGGAAAGAAGGCAGGGACGGCCCTCAGCGCTGGGGTGGGAAAGAGGTAAGAACAACTCCCGAGTTCTAGCTTAGGCAGCTGGGACTCTGGCCCTGCCAATAACTGGAAAACTAAAGGCCTCAGGCCTCAGACCCAGAAAATGGCAGCCTTGGAACAGGAGAGCCCTGAAAGGCTGCAGACGCCCTCGTGGGACAGGGCTGGTGGGGCAGGCTGGGCGTGAGCACCCCCACGTGAACCACCACCTCCACCACACCACAGGTGCTGGTATTGACTCTGCAGTCCTCAGTTCTGCTCAGCCCACAGCAAGGGCACCCCCTGCTGTGCTAACTGTCCTGTCAACACAGAGGGTTAGCCAAGGCTTTGTGCCTTCACTGGATCACCAAAACGGCAACCACAGCCTCCCATTATCCACTCATCCATTTTCCGTGAAACCTATGGCCTGCCTTCAAACGGACCAGATACTGCTTGCCCGGGTTACTTCATTTAATCCACACAACCCTGGGTGGGAGACTGACATCATCTCCACTTCAATGGTGAGGAAAGAGAACTCAGGAGTTAGGTCCCAGAGGTAGGAAATGGCTGAGTCCAGACACTTTCCCTTCCCAAACCACCAAGGGTGTGATGAGTGACAGAGGTGAGCAACAACCTCGGGGGGTGACGGAGGGTGGCAGCCAGCCAGCCTGCAGGGGAAGAACACATCCCTGACAGTTTCCTGGGGAGGTGATGCCCCAGCTAATTCTCCAAGGTCATAATGGAAAGGGCTTTCTGTACTCTCTGTGCTTTGTGGGGTTATGTAGTCTACAGAAAGCTTCAGCACCCAACTGGGCCCCATCTGGAAACCATAAATGTGCAGGTAGAGATAACCGCAACTTGGGGGGAGTGGGGATGATATTGACAGAAAAGTAGGCAAGGGAGAGCCACAGGCTAAATTCTGGTCCCAGCTCTGTGTGACCTCAAGCACCCCTTCCGTCTCTGGGCTTTAACTTCCCTGTCTGTAAACAAAGGGGCATGGAAGAGCCCTTTAGACTCTGACAGGCTCTGATTCTATAATTCAGACTGACCAGAAGAGATGTCAGTTTCCAGGACGACTGGAACAAGTGCTGGCCTCATTATAATCCAGCCGCTCTCCTGTGGCTTTGGCCACACAGGGTTAGGAATACAGCACTGGTGTGGATCTCACTGCCACCACTTTCTAGCCATCACCTTGGGCAAAAAACTTAATCTCTCAGAGCCTCAGTCTCTTCATCTGCAAGATGGAACTAATAACAGTACCTACTTTGTAGGATTCTGATGACGATTAAATGAGTTAATACACATAAAATTTAAGAGAGGCAGCTAGCATGTAAGTGCTATATATCGCACCCCTACACCCAAATTAGACAGCAGGCAAGATTTAAACCAACACACGCAATGTAAATAATGTTCACTGTGCTCAGAGCATGGGGCCAAGGTTCGGCTCAGCCCTTCCCCAAAGCGTAGAGGTCACCCCTGTCTCTGATCCGCATCCTGCTTTTTAAGGCGGAGGCCCAGACCCTTGGGCAGCTCCATCACTCCACCCCTCAACTCAGAGCCTTGAGCATTTGAGGATGTGGCTCTCAGGTTAGGGCAGGAAAAGGAGTGTGGGTCTGCAGTTCTGCCAAGCTGGACCGAGTCTGAGCAGCAAAGGCTAATGGAGCCAGCAGAGGCGGCGTAGCACATCTGCTCACCTCCCGCAGCCAAATGCTGCAAGCTCAGCAGGCTGTCTGCACACCATGTCTGCATGGCAAAGTGGAGTTGTCAGCGCCTGTGTGAGAGCCCCCTAGGAAACACAGGTTCTTTCCAAGTGAGAAAATGAATCGGGTCACCATCCTGCTGAAGACTCCCGGTCCCACAGAACAAATCCAGACCCTGTCATTCACAGCCCTTCACTGACCTGGGCCCCAGGTCTGGGTCCACCCTAACCTCCACAGTTCCGCATCATCACCACATTATACCCCCACACTTCAGCCTCATTAAATTGCCTGCAGCTTCCTGAAAGCACAGCCTTTTGCACAAAATGTTCCCCCTGCCTGGAGTGACCTTTCCCCCAATTCATGTCTCCTTGGGTGAACTCCTTTGAAACCCCAAGATGCTCTTTTATTTTTTTTAAAGACAGGATCTCACTCTGTCACCCAGGCTGGAGTGCAGTGGCACCATCTCAACTCACTGTAACCTCTATCTCCCAGGCACAAGCGATTCTTGTGCCTCAGCCTCCCAAGTAGCCAGAATTACAGGTGTGCACCAACACACCTAGCTAATTTTTGTATTTTTGTAGAGGCAGGGTTTCGCCATGTTGGCCAGGCTGGTCTTGAACTGCTGACCTCAAGTGATCCACCCACCTCAGCTTCCCAAAGTGCTGGGATTACAGGTGTGAG
Organism: Cebus imitator; assembly: GCF_001604975.1. Lineage (NCBI taxonomy): Eukaryota > Metazoa > Chordata > Mammalia > Primates > Cebidae > Cebus > Cebus imitator. The sequence continues at coordinate 6,419,834 of NW_016107363.1, forward strand.
CCACAGTGTCCAGCCGAACCCCCCCAAACACTCTAAGTCTTGCTACTGAAAATCACTACAGCAGCACGGGCATCACAGGGGACCTCATTAAAAATGCAGTCTTAGGTCAGGCACGGTGGCTCATGCTTGTAATCCCAGCACTTTGGGAGGCTGAGGCGGGCAGATCACCTGAGGTCCAGAGTTCAAGACCAGCCTGACCAACATGGAGAAACCCCTCTCTAGTAAAAAAATACAAAATTATCAGGGCGTGGTGGTGGATGCCTGTAATCTCAGCTACTCAGGAGGCTGAGACAGAAGAATCACTTGAACTCAGGAGGCGGAGGTTGCGGCGAACCAAGATTGCACCATTGCACTCCAGCCTAGGCGACAAGAACGAAACTCCGTCTCAAAAAAAAGAAATGCACAGTCTTAGCCCCTGCATTGGAATCTGCATTTTGACAAGATCCCCAGGTGATCTATATGCACACAAAAATCTGAGAAGCTGGCTGGGCCCAGAGACCCACGCCTGTAATCCCAGCACTTTGGGAAGCCAAGGAAGGAGGATCACTTGAGCTCAGGAGTCCAAGACCAGTGTGGGCAACATGGCAAGACCCTTATTTCTACTAAAAATACAAAAAAAAAAAAAAAAGCCTGGCATGGTGGTATGTGCCTGTGGCCCCAACTACTTGGGAGGCTGAAGTGGGAGAATCACTTGAGCCCAGTGGGGCAGAGGTTGCAGTGAGCCGAGATCATAACACTGTAATTCAGCCTGGGGGACACAGTGAGATTCTATCTCAAAAATAAAAAGTAAAATTGAGAAGCACGGCTTTACACTCCCTCTCTTCCTCGCTCTCCCTTGAGGAGCTCATATATCCTACCTGACAAAATAATTACATGTGCTTGTCTTGACAAGATGGGGACTGTTCAAAATATTAACAACCCATAGGACAGGGCACCAACCGATCAACTGGACGTCAGGCCTAGGGGAAGCAAGGTCCTGAAGGCCTTCTGCTGGGTCAAGCATTAGTTGCTGGGCTGTGGAGGGAAGGAGGGGGTCTTCGGGAAGGAGCCCATCTGGCAGGAGGAGCTTTCACAGGGTTGATGGCAGTGGACACTTGCCAACTGGTATTAAAGTATTATTTTAACAAGTGACACAGCCAGACCATTACATATGCGCTAAATAACAGCACTGCTCACCTTAAGAAGTTTATACTCTAGCTGGGATAAATTTCATACACATCTTGAACTCTTATTTTCTCACCCCATAGTGCACACACGTGTGCACATACATACACCACTGACTTGAACATGGCAGACAACAAATAGCTATTGTTTTTTTTGAGATGGAATTTCACTCTTGTTTCCCAAGCGGAAGTGCAATGACCCAATTTTGGTTCACTGAAACCTCCGCCTCCTGGGTTCAAGTGATTCTCCTGCCTCAGCCTCCCAAGTAGCTGGGATTATAGGCATGTACCACCAGGCTGAGCTAATTTTTGTATTTTTAGTAGAAACAGGGTTTCACCATGTTGGTCAGGCTCGTCTCGAACTCCTGACCTCAGGTGATCCACCCACCTTGGCCTCCCAAAGTGCTGAAATTACAGGTGTGAGCCACTGCACCAGCTTTAAAATACCTATTTTCTTAAGAACAGTGGTGCTGACCTCCACCTTCCCCAGGCCAGCCTCCAATATGCCTGTATTCTTTCTCTCCACTTTCCAACCTACTTGAAACTGCTCCAAGCAAAATGAAGAAAACAAGAGCCATGTTTCAAAGTCCATGAGCCCCCCAACACACACACACACACACACACACACACACACACACGAACATATACACGCCATCATAAAGGCTCGATCAGACCCAGAGTGAGCTAGGAAAAAAGTAGCTGCTCATCAGCCTGCTGGGAAGCACATGCCTGCCTCAAGTTTGTTCCAGCCATCTGGCCAAGCTTATAGGATGACTTCTGGAGTAGGAAATCAGAAATCAGGAGAACATATCTTTGTGTCTTTGTAGGCACACTGCTACTATGTCACTGTGAAGGGTTTTGCAGAAGCTCTGGAGAAACTAGAAAATGAACCAGCGATTCAGCAGGTGCTCAAGCGTCTCTGTGACCTCCATGCCATACACGGAATCTTGACTAACTCGGGTGACTTTCTCCATGATTCCTTCCTGTCCGGTGCCCAAGTGGACATGGCAAGAATAGCCTACCTGGACCTGCTCTGCCTGATCCGGTGAGTGGCTGAGGCTTCAAACCATGTTGGCCTTCAGAGAATAACCCTATACCCTTGTTCACGGGTCACTACCAACTCCAAACCCTTGCTAATGGGCAGAGCAGCAACAGCCCTGGAGAGGTTTATCATTACACCAACATAAAGCATTATGAATTAATGAAAGAAAAAATGATAAATAATGCTACCTCAATTGAACTCTTCAACATTGTCAAGGAAATAGGAAGAGTATCTAAGGAAGATGAATAACACAAAGCATGCTACATGAAAGATATGTGCTATTGTGCTAATGATAATAGTCTCAATCATAGCTAGCTTCTTTTTTTTTTGAGACAGGGTCTTGCCCTGTTGTCCAGGCTGAAGTGCAGTAGTATTGTCTCAGCTCACTGCAACCTCTGCCTCCTGGTTCAAGTGATTCTCCTGCCTCAGCCTCCCCAGTAGCTGGGATTACAGGCAGGATTCTTTTGGGGTTTTTTGTTTTTCTTTTTTAAAGACAGGGTTTCACCATGGTGGCCAGGCTGGTCTCGAACTCCTGACCTCAAGTGATCCACCTGCCTCAGCCTCCCAAAGTGCTGGGATTCAGGCGTGAACCATCACACCCAGCCATAGCTAACCCTTAAAGAGCACTTATGTGACAGGCCCTGTCCCTCATAAGTGCTCTTTATCTTACGTACATCTCATTTAATCCTTATAGCCCTTTGAAAGGAGTACTATTAATCTCCTCATTTTATTGTAAAAGAAATTCAGGCTGATGGGAGTTAGGTTGCCCAGTGTCACACAATCAGCCAGGGGAGGAGCCGGTTACAATTTCAGGTCTGGCCCCTGAGCATGCACTCTTAACCTGTATGTTAGGAATTACTTACTTCAAACACATCCTTGTCTTTTTGTTGAATGTGCTTAAGCAAATTCTTACCAAAATTAGTAAACTTACCTTATCCTCCCTCAGCTTCAAGATGAAATTTTTTTTAAAACCCTGTAATTCATATATTGATTTGTAAAATTATAACACAAAATTTTTAAATGCAGCATGAATGCAGTGCTATGTAGGGTCATGAAATACTAATGCAGTGCTTCCACACTGTTATTCTATCATCTAAATGATTGCTGTAAAAACATCTCAAAACCAAAGCCCAACCTGATCAGGGTCCTAGAAAAAGTAGAAATAAAAACAATAAAGAAAAAAAAAAAAAGCCTGAGCAATATGGTGAAACTCCATCTCTACAAAAAAAATGAAATCGGGCATTGTGGCACACACCTGTATTCTCAGCCACTCGGGAGGCTGAGGTAGGAGGATTGATTGAGGTTGAGGTTGTAGTGAGCTATGATCCCACCACTGCACTCCAGCCTGAGCAACAAAGTCTCAAAAAAAAAAGGAAAGAAAAGAAAACATTGCAAATTATTTATCATTGTCTATAAGATTTTTTTAAAATGGACTAACTTGAGAATATAATCTTTTTGAGACCTCACTGGGCAGAAAAGATGATGCCTATTGCATGGGGTCAGGGTTGACTCTTAGAATTTCCAATAATTCTCATATCAACAAGACTAATAAAAGGAAAAAAGAGGCCAGGAGCAGTGGCTCACACCAGTAACCCTAGCACTTTGGGAGGCCAAGGTGGGAGGATCACTTGAGGCAAAGAGTTCAAGACTAGCTTGGGTACCATAGTGAGACACCATCTCAAAAATTTAAATACAAACACACAAACACACACACACACACACACATATAAAGAAAATAAGATCTGTAATTTTAAAAATAAGATTTTTAAGACAGGCTTTTTAAAAACTAGACCAAATTCCTTTTATTTCTAACAATATACAATATGTTACATGCCCTTTATGACTACTCATAGCATGTAACACATAGCTGGTGGTTTAAAAAATGTTTGTTCAGGCTAGGCGCAGTGGCTCACACCTGTAATCCCAACACTTTGGGAGGCCAAGGCAGGTGAATCATCTGAGGTCAAGAGTTTGAGACCAGCCTGGCCAGGATGGTTGAAACCCCGTCCCTACTAAAAATACAAAAATTAGCCAGGCGTGGTTGCAGGCACCTGTAATCCCAGCTACTTGGGAGGCTGAGGCAGGAGAATCACTTTAACCCAGGAGGCAGAGGTTGCAGTGAGCCGAGACTGCACCACTGCACTCCAGCCTTGATGACAAGAGTGAGACTCCATCTCAAACAAAAAAAAAAGTTTGTTCAGTTAAAGCATGAAAAACTGTCAAAAAATACATTTGATACAATTATGTCCCAGGTATTAAACTTTCCCTAATACAAGGAATCCAGTGGTGAAAACTATTAAGAGCGTAATTAAGTATTGCACAGTTCAAGCCCAAAGGTGTCTATCTTTCTGAAATCCTCAGTATTTAAAAGTACGTGAAAATAATGTTCGAGCTCTGGTTAACAATGATGCAAAAGATCACCTTAATACCCTATAAGCATGTTTTTTAATTTGCAAACAGCATTTCTAAGAGCTTGCCTTGGCTCCAGAAACTTACAATTCAAGACAAGATAGACAGCCCTGATGCGAGCTGCCAACTTACTCATGCATCAACCCCGGAAATGGATTTACTTACATGACGGTTCCTAAGTAACCTTACTACTGCAGGGTAATTAGGTACATAACAGATTCTGTGCATATCATTATTCGGGGTCACAGTTCCCTGCCTTGATTAGTCACTATCTCCCTAAGATTTCTGAGATGAAAAATGAAGGGTGCCATAGTATTCTAAGGATGCCAAGAACCAGCTCTCTGTAATGTTAACTGACCCAAACAGTTTTCAGTTGTTTAAGTGGTCATAAAACCTCAGTTGGGAGACTTCCAGGTACAGATAGCAGATTAAACATATGCATTCACTTTTGTTCTTTCCTGAAACCCTGCTAAAACATCAGTGAATGGACTGAAATTTTTTAAAAGGCACACACCCACAAAGAGGAAGAGAACAGGAGAGAAAACATGAAAGCTGGAGAATAGATGGACATACTTGGCAGACTAGTGATTTGGCAGACAAGTTACACCAAAGAACCCCAGGAACCAGCAGCACTGTGTACCACTCTGGCAGTGGGGGTGAGGGTAAGTATGACAGGGGGGGTTAAAAGTCTATTTCAGAAGGAGCTGAATCCCCAGTCCCCTCCTCATCTGTGAGTACTTATTTAGGAGCTTTGGAGGGGTTTCTGGTTTTGTTTTTAAAGATGGGGTCTCCCTATGTTGTCCAGGCTGGTCTTAAACTTCTGGACTCAAGGGATCCTCCTACCTCAGCCTCCCCAAGTGCTAGGATTATATGCATAAGCTACCACACCTGGCCTCTATGAATAATTTTAAGACTTTCCCTGACTCTGCCCTGGCAGAAGGGTAAACGGAGGGTCTGTGGACTAGGGAGCATCAGGCATAGTTGATAATAAGACTAACCTTCAGAAGACGGGGGTCTTTATAGGCCAAATGCTGACACCTCCCTCTCCAGACCTTTTTTCCCACTGGTTCCTAAGAAACTGCCAGCCAGAGTAGTACCCTGCAAGAAGATGATAAGATGATTCTTCTCTGGAGAATCTGACCAGCCCAAGAAGGAGCTAAAGACACTGGCATCAGAGTCCCCCAGCGGCCCACCCAATTCACTCCATAGTGAACCCCACATTAACAAGCATAGCCACAGGTTTGTAATCAGCTAGTTAATGTCTTACTCTTAGCTGTGATCAGACACTCAGGGATCACCAGACACCTGAAGAATGCCCCTAACGTAAAAAATGGAGACCAAAACAAGCAAAACAAGGCAATTCAGAGGACACAAGAGAATCCGCAGGGAGAAGAAAACTTAAAAAAACAAACAGTGAGATCTCAGAGTTAAGAGAAGATATTGCAACCACAAAATAAAAACCTAAATGCCACTATTTAAAACTAATATTCAGAGAACCTAAAAAAAGAGCTCCTTTAAATTAAAAAATGATAGTGGAAATGAAAACTCAATATAAGGACTGGAAGATAAAGTTGCAGAAATCTCACAGAAAGAAAGCAAAAACACAAAAAAATAGGACTTTTAAAAAGTAAGAGGACCAATTTTAGCTATTCATCATCTGAAGAACAGGTTTAGAAAGAAGACAGAGAAAACAGAAGGAAGCGAATCATTAATAAAACAATTCAAGAAAACATTCCTCAAATGAAGGATATGAATTTCAGGTCAAAAAGGATCACAGATGCCTACAGACTAGAGGAGAGGAGACAGGCACACATATGCACAAAATAAGTCATGCTGTATACCATGTGAAATGGTAATACCTGCTATGAAGCAAAGGGTAGCAGGAAGTGGGGGAAAGAATGCTGAAGGTCAGTTGGGGGGAGGGGGAGCTGCAGTTTTAAATAGGCTAGAGAAGGCCTCCCTGAGAGGGTCACAGTTAAGGAGAGACCTGGGGAGAAGGTAGGGGGAAGCTGTCGTGGCTGCTAGGGAAAGAGCATTACAGGCAGAACATCATACAGTCACGCCTCACTTAATGATGGGAGGATCCGTTCTGAGAAATGTGTCTTCAGGTGACTCTGCCATCATGTGAACATCACAGAGTGTACTTACACAAGCCTAAATGGTATAGCCTATTGCTCGTAGGCTGACCCCAGCAAAGTATGTGGCTATACTCAATGTCGTAGGCAATTCTAACATAAATCACTAAGCAACAGGAATTTTTCAGCTCTATCAGAATGTCACGGGANAAATGTGTCTTCAGGTGACTCTGCCATCATGTGAACATCACAGAGTGTACTTACACAAGCCTAAATGGTATAGCCTATTGCTCGTAGGCTGACCCAACACTTTAACAATGCCTTACACTATATGATGTTACATTGGCTACAATGTCACTAGGCAACAGGAATTTTTCAGCACCATTATAATGTCACGGGACCACCATCATATACACAGTCCATCACTGACCAAAACATCATTATGCAGTGCATGATGGTACAAATGTTGGAGGCCAGAGTGTGCTTGGCATATCCATCCAGAGAACACAGAAGAGGTCACAGGGGCAAGAATGGCATGACTGCTGTGGAAAATGAGGGCAAAGGGCAGAGAGTTAAGGGAGTACAGTGGGGGTAGGAAGAGAGGATAAGGTAGATCCTTGCGAAGACTTACAATGTGAAGGTTTTGAGCACTGGATAGAATGGGAGGGTTTTGAGTATTGGATAGACACAACCTGAAAGAATCTTATGAATATTTTTAAAGGCCCTCTCCAGCTGCCATATTAAGAACTAAGAGTGAGGCCAGGTGTGGTGGCTCACGCCTGTAATCCCAGCACTTTGGGAGGCCCAGGTGGGCGGATGACAAGGTCAAGAGATTGAGACCATGCTGGCCAATGTGGTGAAACCCCGTCTCTACTAAAAATACAAAAAAATTAGCCAGATGTGGTGGCACACGCCTGTAGTCCCAGCTACCTGGGAGACTGAGGCAGGAGAATCACTTGAACCCAGGAGGTGGAGGTTGCAGTAAGCCAAGATCGCACCACTGCTCTTCAGCCTGGCAACAGAGTGAGACTCCATCTCAAAACAAAAACAAACAAAAAGAACTAAGAGTGAAAAGCAGGGAGATCAGCTGAATGGCTAATGCGATAATTCAAGTGAATGATGGTAGTGAATTGGACCAGTGAGAGTGATGGAGGTGGCAGAAAGTGGTTGAAGGTTGAATATATCTTGAAGGCAGAACAGGATTTGCTGACGAATTAGATGTAGGGTGAGAAAGGAGAGGAAACAAGGTTTCTGGTCGGAAGGACAAAGCTGCCATTTACCATAAATGGGAAGACTGCAGGAGGGCCGGGTTTGGGCAGGATGGACAGGAAAGCTCTGGCCAACCAGGGGTTTGGGTTCAGACACATTACATTTGAAGAGCCTGTCAGAAATCCAAGTACAGATGTTGGTAAGCAGGGGACACTGGAGGAATGAATTTGGAAGTCATTGGCATGTGGTTGATATTTAAAGTCATGAGGAGGACTATCACAAGGAGTACATGAAGAGAAGAGGTCCAAGTACTGAGTCTTCAGACCCTCAAAAGAGAGTAAGTAAGTAACGATGACAAGAGCTATTTCTGTGGAGTCGTGAAGTCATGTTTTTACATGAATTGATCTAGTTCAGGAGAGAATAAACAGGCATAACACTTTCAGGGAGTTTTGTCCTAAAGGGGAGCCAAGATGATGGATAAAGAAATAGAGTCAAAAGCTTGTGTTTAAGATGGCATAAATGACTTTCTGTTTGTATACTGAAGGAAATGATCCAGTAGAGAGGGGATTTTTTTTATTGTACCTCTCTTTGAACTTGATCTTGGCCTCCCATCAGGCTTTGTGTTTAAGAGCAAGGTCTTTGAAGAGATCCTTGTTGTTGACAGTTTGTCCAAGAGGATATCCACAGAGTACCTTGTGGGCATGAGGTGACTGCAGCTGTAAGCTTTTGCAAAAGACTTGGTCTTGGACCTCTTGGAGATCTTCTTGCCTATGGCAGCTGTCAATTTGTGAGACTAGCAGTCAGTTCCAGCTACCAAAGCCTGACTGTAAGAATGGACTCAGGTGCCATCATCAATGCTCTTCACAATGATGGCTTTGCGTCCGGAATAGCATACAGCCAGGACTAGCACCACTTTCCCAGGTTTCACGAGCATGCCCATTTTGACAGCAACCAGCCAGGCCTACAGTAAAAGGAAAGAAGGGCATTTCCACTAACCATTCACCTCTGAGAGGGGAATTTTGATGTTATAGGGGAAAGAGGAGAATTTTGTTCTCCAGTAGGCAAGAGGAAAAGACATCTAGTAGACAAGGAGGGACTGAGGCTGGGAGCCTGGACAGCTAACCTGTACTAAGAGAGCAGGCACTGTATGTATAAATGCAAAGGTGGGAACTTATACAGATTCTCTTACTTTTCCACTTCATCAGTGAAATAGGATGCAAAGCCATCCAGGCAAGAGAGATGGCAAAGGTGGACAGTGTCGATCTGAGGATCAAAGAGATTGTATGAAATAACCATCTAGGAGAAGAGTAAATGAAGAATGACTAAATACAGCAATGTAATACGATTGCTGAGCTGCAACTGGGCCCACCTGAGCCCTTATTTACACCAGTTATGATTGGTTTTTCCAGCCATGTATAGCTACAAAAGTGGTGGCACAAAGTGGGTGGAAAATTAAAGACAAAGAAGTATGCATTTTGTTAAACAGGTATGACAAAGCAAGAAATTGTTGTGAGTGAGTGTGTGTGTGTGTGTGTGTGTGTGTGTCTGTTTTTTTTTTTTTTGAGAGGGAGTCTTGCTGTTGCCCAAGCTGGAATGCAGTGGCACAATCTTGGCTCACTGCAACCTCTGCCTCCCAAGTTCAAGCAATTCTCCCACCTCAGCCTTCCCAGTAGCTGAAACTACAGCTGAAAAATTAGCCACCACACCTAGCTAATTTTTGTATTTTTAGTAGAGACAGGGTTTCACCATGTTGGCCAGGCTGGTCTCGAACTCTTGACTTCAGTTGATCCATCCACCTGGGCCTCCCAAAATGCTGGGATTACAGGTCTGAGCCATCACACCCAACCTCTTGAATATATTTTTGACAGAGTAATAAAGCATGGATTTTCAGCTGGATAAGGAATGAAGTGAGACCACAAGGGGGCAGGGGGGGACATTAAATTAGCAATAGGGCTCAAATGGTGATGGGGATCATCAAGAAAGAATTAAATTGGATACAGTATCCAAGTTACCTCTAATGCTTTAATGATGCACAGTCATCATAATGTCAATAATGAATATTGGTCTGGCCAAAATTATAACTATATTGGCTGGCCAGGAGGCCAGGAGGAGGAAGAATGGGAACAGGGGGAGGTAGAAGTGAAGAGAAGGGTGATAAATATAAATCCTTACCTTTTGAATGAAGAATCAACAAATACTATCTAAAACTGAACCATCAAGAAGCACCAATATAAACAAGATATTTCGACATTCAGATAAATACTGAAATATCATCTAAAAGATTGAAATCGCCTCTGGGGGAAAGAAGTGGAAATCAGACAGGGATATGCTGTTTTTTTAAACAAGCCTGAAGGAACTCTTTGACTCATTATACTATGCATATATATATATAACTGATTAAAAAAATTTTTTTAATGCTGAATTGTTTGAAAATCGAATAATCACACAACCTTTAATTAGATATTGTTATTCACCATCCAAGACTAGTTTGATTCATAAGAGCAATCTGAAACACTCACAAACTTTTGTTTCCTCTCCCAGGAAGGATGCCATCCTGTTAACTGATGCTTTTGACTTCACCGATCAGTGTTTAAATTCAGCACTTGGCTGTTATGACGGAAATGTCTATGAACGCCTGTTCCAGTGGGCTCAGAAGTCACCAACCAATACCCAGGTAGTTGGGTGGAATTACAAATTACGTAAGAAAGCAGAGAACAGGCAGTGAATACACCTTCATGTTTCCCCATTTTAATTGATTCCCATTAGGTTGGAAATCACTTGGCGTAGCATGTCTGTTTAAAACATTTTTAGAGAACACATAAAAGAAACCACTCCGGAGTGGTGGTATGGCCTGACAGGAGCTCTGAGCCTAGACTATAATCAGCAAAATGCGCCGCTCGGAACTTGGTAAAGGGAATTAAGAGGAAGGCCGAGGCTCTAAATCATGGCTTGACAGACCCAAGGGCATACACACAGAGTGGTAAACTGGCTTTTAAGTAACAAAAAGAAGGAGATAAATTACTGCGGTGATTTAACTACCTTATTTTCAGCCTTTTAACTTTCAGTTTTGTGTAGATAAAAGGGGGTATTCAGAAGTGATAGGAAGCTTGAGGGATGTCTCTCTCAGACCTGATTGCCTGCTAGAGATGATACCCTCTCCTCTTCACTCTAAGGAATACGATTCAAGGAGCAAAAAAGCCGTTGCACTGACATCAGTAGCCCAGGAAAGCCATATAAGTGACAATTGCAAGGGTCATGCCAAAAAAATCCCCAGCCATCCTAGGAGAGCACACCAGAGCTCTACATCATTAACAGCGAGAAGACAGGGAGGACTCATAAGGTCCCAACGCTCTAGGGCCAGGGTATGCTCACAGCTCTCTGCTGATGAGCCTCTTTGGGAAAAGTTGCAAATGTCAATGAATATGTTAACAGGAGTGAAGAAATAAACCCTGTATTTAGAATATGAGGAACCAATTATTTAATAGCAGATTTTACACAGATGATCAAAACAAAGTCTATAGGTACACAACAGATTATTTTAAATTTTATAGTGCAAATATATTATTCAGATGATGAAGCTTTCTTTCTTACCTCTTTGGTACAATTTCAGAAAAGGTGTCTTAACACCACATCAAACTGGCAACTCTCAAGCTTTCATTCACACTTAGCATGGTGTTAGACTTGCTCTTAACAATTTGCAGCCTGTCATACCACATGGCTTAATTTAACATGATTATCTCAAGTTACAACACAACCAACCCATCTTGGTCACTCCTTGTCCCCAGAAAGACATCCTTTTAACTCAAGGAAATAGAAACAATTTACCTAAAGAAGGTATACATTCACAGCTTTAGTAGTTAACCTACTTCCAGTGTGTTTCTTTTTCTAATGATTAGATCTACTTTCTAACATTTAAATCTTGGCATAAAAATACAGCAGTCCTCCCACTCCAGACTAGCTCCCATGGTCTAAAGATAAATGTATGCCCTTTGGTGCTCCAGAGAAAAACCCACCCTGCTATAACACCTGTCAGAAATGCTGACATATATAGCTCAAACCTGTTTTACTGGCAGCACAGGAAACATTCTGGCTTCTCTAGAGAGAATGGCGGGGGCTTTCTTGTATTTTAGTTTGGTTTTAATATGTATTTTAAAAGACTTTAATCTGGATAGTACATGAGAGCATGTTTATGTAAATGAGAGGAATGACTGACCCAGAGGGTCAACGCATTTGGAAAAACATTGATGCACTTCATCCCATTCACTTCTACCTCCTTCCACTTGACTGTGAACGACGACGGCGTCTTCACCTTCCCAATGCCAGGATTTATCACGGAGTAGACACTCCACGTTTATGGAATAAATAAACACGGTTTTATGACCTATGCAGCGAGACGAAGGAACCTGCTGCATACATAGTGCCACAGACTCCTGTCATCTTAGCTTATATTACCTTCCTAAACAGGTGACAAATACAGCACTGGATCTTTCACACATGACAATTTGGGAATGTGAAGTTACAAATGATCTTAGTGAACTGTTTCCAGTTAGATAAAATGACACGAGTCTGCCTGCTGACATTTAGCCACATGATCTTACCTTTCCAGCTCCTTTAGAGATCACCAAAATAGTACTTTTAAAATGTATTTTTCTAATCTTCTGTGGATAATTTTTTAACCCTACCCTTAAGATATAATGCTATAATGCTGAAGCTGCAATAAGAGATGCTTTCCTCATTTGCACTAATAGAAAGAGGCACACTACAGATATTTTATGTATACATTTTATTATTTGAGATGGAGTCTCGCTCTGTCACCCAGGCTGAAGTGCAATGGCACAATCACAGCTCACTGCAACCTTGGCCTCCCAGGTTCAAGCAATTCTCCTGCCTCAAACTCCTGAGTAGCTGGGATTACAGACACGCACCACCACACCCAGCTAATTTTTGTATTTTTTATTAGTAGAGACGGGGTTTCACCATGTTGGCCAGGCTGATCTCAAACTCCTGACCTCAAATGATCCGCCTGCCTCAGCCTCTCAAAGTGCTAGGATTATAGGTGTGAGCCACCACACCCAGCATATATTTTAAATAAAACAGCAGCTATGTTGAAACATGCCCTGTAAACACGAAAGTACAAACAGGAATATATTTCACTGACATTTTTCTACCAAAAGAAAAGTGCTATGCTAAGATAAACATCTTGCAATCAAATGAGAGGCTGTCTTCTGTCTGGGGCAGTGATGAGCTTTATCCCTGGAGAGGATGATGTGCTTTCTTGGTTTAAGGGAGTAATCATTGGGGATAATTTCAAAACAAAAATCTTGTTTTTCCCCAATTATTCTATTGTAAAAATTTGTACAAGTAGGAGTTAGATGCATTTAATACATCTACTGATTCATTAATTCAATAATTCAACAAATATTTACTAAGTACATGTTTATGCCAGAAACTATTCTAGATACTGAAGATACACTGCAGAACAAGAATCATAATCCTATGCTGAGTGCAGTGGCTCACGCCTGTAATCCCAGCACTTTGGGAGGCTGAGGCAGGTGGCTCACTTGAGGTCAGGAGTTTGAGACCAACCTGGCCACAATGGCCAAACTCTATTAAAAATACAAAAATTAGCCAGGTGTGATGGTGTACACCTGTAATCCCAGCTACTCGGGAGGCTGAGGCACGAGAATTGCTTGAACCTGGGAGGCAGAGGTTGCAGTGAGCCAAGATCCCTGCACGACTGCACCCCAGCCTGGGCAACAGAGCGATACCCTAG
>NW_016107363.1:6433649-6441009 GCF_001604975.1 Cebus imitator
CACACACACACACACACACACACACACACACACACACACACAAAGTAAATATTATAGAAGATGAGACTAGAACTAAGAAACAAAGAATCAAGACACTGAATTACAGCATAATCAGGATAACCTAGTCAGACCTAGAATACTGCTTATGTGATCCCACTATCTGGTTCCTTGCTTTGTGATTAATGTTCAATTTCAGAGAGCCTCAAAGAGTCAAGCCTTTTATTTGTATTAAATTCCAAAAGCAAGCGATAAGCTGTGTTTTTAATTGGCCACCTGTATCCACAATTTAAAATCTGCATGAGAAAAGGAAGGATGCCCTTTGGAAAAAATAATTCTCCATATGTTCACACAAAATTAGTTTTAGAAATAATTTTTAAAATTAAGAATCTTATGTAATGTTACTTTTTGAAGCTAAAGGCTTAATTTGAAAGAAAAAGTCATTAATCCTGGCAGAAATGTACTGTCTTAATAACGTGTTTCTTTGCACAAACAGGAGAACCCTGCCTATGAGGAATATATAAGACCACTATTACAAAGTTGGAGATCCAAGCTATGAAATAACCAACAGTATTCAGGAAGCAACCAGCACCATTATGTAATGATGGTACTATGGCATATATGCAAAATTAAAATTTAAAATTAGATATTTATGTTTTAGTCATTGTCTTTTAGATACAGTCTGAAGTGATATATGTGAAATAATATCTGTGATTTACTTTGAAATAATCGATAGGAGAAAAAAGGCAAAGTGAATAGTTGTTGAAGCTAGTCAACGGGCAGGTACATGGGTCTTCATTACACTATTCTCTCTACCTCTGAATGTGTTTGAAATTTCCAGTGGGGTACAGTGGGTCATGCCTATAATCCCAACACACTGGGAGGTCATGACGGGAGGGTCATTTGAGCCTAGAAGTTCAAGACCAGCCTGAGCAACATAGAGAGATGCCATCTCTACAAAAGTAACAATAAAAAATTAGGCATGGGGGTACATGCCTGTGGTGCCAGCTATTGGGAGGCTGATTGCTTGAGCCCAGGAGGTTGAGGTTGCAGAAAGCCGTGATCACACCACTGCATTCCAGCCTGAGCAACAGGGTAAGAACCTGTCTCAAAAAAGAAAAAGAAATTTCCCACAGTAAAAAACAGCACCACTATCCATTTACAGCATCTACTTGGTTAAATACCAGGATTTTGCTTTAGATCTAGCAAAAGCCAATAGGCTCATTAGTCGTCACTGTGTTCTTTAGCACACATTTATCCTTGGGTTTAAAAGGACACACATACATGCACACACACAATCCTCCTAAGTGATTATACTTGCTGTAATCTAAATAAAATACAGCTCTAAGAATGCAACTAAGTATCAACTTTTAAAAATCAACTCTTCCACAGTGAAAATGATTTAAAATTTCATTAAAAGACATAACTGTCTCAAGTTACCCAAATATAATCAAGCTACATTTTTCATATCATTTTCAATTACCCAACTAGACAAAACACTCTAAATGTCATTAGACAAACAGAATGGAAAAAAAAAAAAAAAAAAAAAAAACTCAGCTGGCTACTTTTCCTAATTTACTCATATAAACAATCATTTTATTGTTAATAATTAGTAAATTTGAGAAAATTTACCAAAAGCAAACATCTCCAGTAAGCAGGACGAGGAAGAGGCCTCATAAGTTTTTAACTTTTAAAAATTTGGGTACGGTGGCTCACACCTGTAGTCCCAGCACTTTGGGAGGCCAGGGCAGGTGGATCACCTGAGGTCAAGAGTTCAAGACCCATTAGCATATTAGTGGCATTGAAAAAAAAAAAAGAAAAAAAGAGTTTAAGACTAGGCTGGCAAACATGGTGAAACCCCATCTCTACTAAAAATACAAAAATTAGCTAGGCATGATGTTAGATGCCGGTAATCCCAGCTACTCAGGAGGCTGCAGCAGGAGAATCGCTTGAAACTAAGAGGCAATTGCAGTGAGCCAAGATGGCACCATTGCACTCCAGCCTGGGCAACAAGAATGAGACTCCATCTCAAAAATAAATAAATTAAAATTAAAATTAAAACTGGGAACTAGTATTATTCCTATTTCCATACCTGTTTTCAACCCAAATCATTTTATTTCAATATTGACCTCAGCAAGCTCAACAACACATAACTGGTTGGGCCTTTTTGTTTTTTTTTAAGGTAACTATCAATCAATTTTAAATACAAGATAATTTTCCGAAATGATAAACTTGTACTCATGTATTGATTTACTGAAACCACAGCAATCTGTCAATAACATCAAAGGATCTTAGTTGGAAGATGGTGAAAATAGGGTCATTACAGATTTCTGGATATTGGTCATTTGTCAAATTTTAAAATAAATTTTCAGAGACATGGGCAAAAATAGACATACGGAAGTGTCGTCAACTTCCTTGCAGAGAGAGAACCTCAGAATAATCTCAAAGAGAGAAAGAGAAAAGGAGTGGCCTGCCTGCCCCAGGGCACACGGCCTCAGAGCTCCACTCTTCCCCAAGAAAACTGGGAATAAATTACATGACTTCCTCTGATACAGTGGTCTAACAAACTAGGAAGTCTCGGCATAATTAAAATGATCCTTCCTATGAGTTACTTTCAAGAAATAGAAGCAAATGAACTATGCAATATAAGACTACAGTGAAATAAATAATAGTAGGTGTATTTCTCCAGCTGTTCTAGGTCCTTCATTCACTGCAGTTTGTTTCTTCTCTTCAGAAATAATCTTAACTTTGATAACAAAATACATTTGTGAGTTACCACAAAACATGAGCATAAAGGGCTAAAGAGTCATTTTGTCCCTGTGCTTAGCACAAAACTGAAATAATGGTCATAGAACTGTGGGCAATTAAGAAAAATCTGTAATCTTCAACATAAATTCCATTTTTAAAAATGTGAAAAACTGTATGTTCACTGTTCAAACATGCACCCTTTTAGTCAAAATTAATAATTCCATCCATCCTTGCTTCAATGACACAACAGAGTTCCTATAAACTGCAACCTAAGGTCCCACTGTGTCCTCTCAAATCAAACACAAATATGCTATAGGCGGTTTTTAGACAAGAAATATGATTCCCCCCCCTTAGGTAATAATAATCAATAAATACAAACTTAACTTTCATATTTCATTTTTTATTAGTTTTTTTTTTTTTTCTGGTAGACAGTACACTTGAGAATTATACTGCACCAGGCATAAAGAGTAAGATTTCTACCACAGGGAAATTTTGTATTCAGAATTCAATATAAATATTTCTAGTCAGACATTTCCATGGCTACAGATATTTGGTTCCTTGATTTTATATGCATAGAAAGAAACAGTTGTCATAACTGTAAAAAGCAGTACTTAATAAGTACTTTTAAATGATTGGAACAGTTTTCCTTTAATATTACAATACTACTTATTGGTTTGGAAACTAGGTCACCCTACATGATCGTTTGATTTTTCTCAAAGGCATCATGAGTACTCTACTTATTCTTTCATTCTTGTATGTTTAGCCTTCTAGTTGAGTTAGGGACCATTTTATCAGAAATCATTTTAGCACTGTAATAAAAAAAGCTCTGTTAAGGGTAGATTATATACCATAATGATTTTCAGACTTCTTTTTATAAAAAAGGTATCTGGAGACTCTGAACAGGCACATGCATACTCAGGGGGAAGGGAAGAAAACACGGAGGAGTCTGCCAAAGCACAAAACTTCCTTCTGGTCCTCACTGCCTTCAAATAAATACAAATATTTAAAATTAAAAAAAAAAATCTCACACTGTGATTAAAAAAAAAAAAAATCCATATCTTCCATTTCCTGGAGAGTCTATTTCCAGGAACCTGTGGCAGGGTCAGAGATCAGTCATCTGTCTTCCGGGCTAGCCTACAGAAAGTCCAGTTGTGCTCCACTGTGTTTTCATTGGCCCGCTCACTCATGTGATGCACCCGGGTGTTTCGGATCGTGAAACCTTGTTTTGTAATGTATTCCATCAGGTGGACCCTAAGAGAAACTTCCTGGTGGTAATCACAGGGTCCAAAAGTAAAGGAAACCTGGCAGTCTCTGGTGTCCATCATGTGCTTATTCCACTTGGTAAAATAATTTGAGATGCCTTCTAGTAAGGAATGGACCTTGGTGGTGATGGTTAGTTGGGTTATGATGACAGCCACTGGGTTGGAGTACTTAGAAAGCTTCCGAGTACTAGACAGCTCCACAACTTCCTCAAAAGTATCCATGGGATACAAAGGCTTAGGATCATTGAGACACTGAATCAAGGGCTCAATCTGGTAAAAATCTGCTTCTTTCCGAAGCAGGTCAAATTCCTTAAAATCCAACGGTAAGGTCAACTCTGAAGTTCTTAAGAAGTTGAGGACATATCGGAAAAGAGGTCCATCTCGATCAATAAAGTAATTTCCTTGAGGGTCTCGAGCTGTGGGGAAGTCCCCCCCAAACATAGCTCCAAGCATGGAATCCGGGTAACGTGTCAATGTGGTGAGAGACGTTGTATACAAGTGTCCACCTACATTTAACGTGACTGGGTCAGTCATCTGAAATTTTTAAAGAAATGATCAGTCATCCGAAATTTTTAAATACTAACTTTGACAATTTAAGAAAATAAGTGAGGCCAGGCACGGTGGCTCACACCTGTAATCCCAGCACTCTGGGAGGCTAAGGCGGGCAGATCACGAGGTCAAGAGATCGAGACCATCCTAGCCAACATGATGAAACTCTGTCTCTACTAAAAATACAAAAAATTAGCTGGGGGTGGTGGCGTATGCCTGTAGACCCAGCTACTCAGGAGGCTGAGGCAGGAGAATCACTTGAACCTGGGAGGCGGAGGTTGCAGTGAGCCAAGGTTGCGCCACTGCAAACTCTAGCCTGGCGACATAGCAAGACTCTGTCTCAAAAAATAAATAAATAAATAAGTGGTACTGAGCAACGCCCAAGATTCTTTCAGGCTATAATGTATTTAGTAATCCTCTAATGCAAAATGACTTTACTTCCAGCAATAAACCCACCCAGATGAAGAGATCTGACATTTGCTTTCAATAAAAAAATAAAATAAAGGATAAATTCAATTCTTTGAAGACTTACTCTAAGAATACAGGGCATGACTTTCAGAGTCACATCATTTCAGGCCCATTATCTATAGAGTTTTCAGGTCAGAATATATTGTGGGAAGGAAAAAGCCAAATTAAAATACACTTATTTTTTTCTGATTTTTTTTTTAAAGGCTTGCATTCTTCTGAATTTAATTTAACATAAGATAGAATTAAAATGATCTCATAATATAGACATTTACTTTCAATATTTCTTTGGGTCCCCCCCAAACAAAAGAAACAAACTATGAAATTTGTTTTTAAAATAAAAATTTGGGCCGGGTGCAGCGGCTCACGCCTATAATCCTAGTACTTTAGGAGGCCAAGGTAGGCAGATAGCCTGAACTCAGGAGTTCAAGACCAGCCTCGACAACATGGCAAAACCCCGTCTCTATTAAAAATACAAAAAAAAAAAATTAGCTGGGCATGGTGGTACATGAGTAGTCTAGCTACTTGGGAGGCTGAGATATGAGAATCACTTGAACCCGGGAGGCAGAGGCTGCAGTGAGCCAAGATCACACCACTTCATTTCGGCCTGGGTAACACAGAGAGACTCTGTCTCAAAAAAAATAATAATAAATTAATTAAATTAAGAATTGTGCAGACCTAATCTTGGTAACTTTTTCATGGAAGTGATAGTTTCAAATACTAAGTTAAAACAGACAGTTAAGTCAATACAACCTAGCCACAAAAGCATCACATAACCAAAGGCTAACAGCAGCCATAAAATTTCATAATCTGATAGTGTATTTACTTTTGTAACATTAATGTTGCAATCTGCCCTTTAATTTTTGAGAAGCAAGCTTCTCTTAAAAAACAAACCTTCAGTTTTAGAAATATTATTTAAGAAAAAGGCTGTGGTTCATGCCTGTAATCCCAGCACTTTGGGAGGCCAAGGTGGGTGGATCACAAGGTCAGGAGTTCGAAACCAGTCTGGCCAATATGGCGAAACCACGTCTCTACTAAAGCTACAAAAATTAGCTGGGCATGGTGGCGCACCCCTGTAGTCCCAGCTACTCAGGAGGCTGAGGCAGAAGAATTGCTTGAACCCAGGAGGCAGAGGTTGCAGTGAGCCAACACTGTGCCACTATATTCCAGCCTATCTCAGAAATAAGAAAAAAAATGGACCAGGTGTGGTGGTTCACACCTATAATCCCAGCCCTTTGGGAGGCCATGGAGGGTAGATCACTTGAGCCCAGGAGTTCCTGACCAGCCTGGGCAATATGACAAAACCCCGTCTCTACAAAAAATACAAACTATGAGCTATGCATCGTGGTGAACACCTGTAGTCTCAGCTACTTGGGAGACTGAGGTGGGACAATCACCTGAGCTTGTAAAGTGACGAGCTGAGATAGCATCACTGTGCTCCAGCCTCAGCAAAAGAACAAGACCCTGTCAAAAAAAAAAAAAGAGAAAGAGAGAGAGAGAGGGAGACAGAAAGGACTTCAAGTACTAGGCAAGTAAAATATACTTTACATCAAAGGAATAGAAAAATAGGGAAACATATGCACACACAAAAAAAATGCAAGTGGGAAAGGAGGCACTCCCAAACCACAACAAAATATCCTCCATATCATTATTCACTAGATCCTTTTGTAGTCACCATTCATGAAGCGTTTTCAGAGGAACATACTTTAAAAAATAAAAAATCACGTTATCTCTCCAGTGATTATAAAAAGTATTTGGAGAATCAATTTTGAGTTTGCTTCCATTAAAACACCAAAGAAAGGCGGGAGGATGGTTTGAGGTCAGGAGTTCAAGACCAGCCTGGCCAAAATGGTGAAACCCCATCTCTACTGAAAATACAAAAATTAGCTTGATGTGGTGGCACACACTGGTAATCCCAGTTACTCGAGAGGCTGAGGCAGGAGAATCACTTGCACTTGGGAGGAGGTTGCAGTGAGCCAAGATCACGCCACTGCACTTCAGCCTGGGCAACATAGTGAAACTCCACATAAAAAATTTTTAAAAATTTTTAAAAACACCACACAAGGCCGGGCGTGGTGACTCACGCCTATAATCCCAGCACTTTGGGAGGCCGAGGCGAGTGGATCATGAGGTCGGGAGATCAAGACCATTTTCCCAACATAGTGAAATCCCATCTCTACTAAAAAATACAAAAATTAGCCAGGTGTGGTGGCACACACCTGTAGTCCCAGCTATGTGGGAGGCTGAGCCAGGAGAATTGCTTG
The DNA here is from genome assembly GCF_001604975.1 of Cebus imitator. NCBI lineage: Eukaryota > Metazoa > Chordata > Mammalia > Primates > Cebidae > Cebus > Cebus imitator. Next base: position 6,440,935 of record NW_016107363.1, read on the forward strand.
AACCCAGGAGGCTGAGACTGTAGTGAGCCGAGACTGCCCCACTGAACTCCAGGCTGGGCGACACAGCAAGACTCT
>NW_016107363.1:6441149-6449670 GCF_001604975.1 Cebus imitator
AAAACAAAACAAAACAAAAAAAACCCCACACAAGACAAAAATGCCCCCAAAATACATCTAAACTAAGTAAAAGGGGGTAGAGAGGTTACACAAATTCACAATTTTCTTTTAAGATATACCTAAAAATACATAAGGGTAAAAAGACACAGAAAAATAATTCCCCAGCCTTTAAAATACATCTCCAAGAACGACTCACCATATAGCCCCAGTCTCCATTATCCATCTGCTCCAGTGCTGCGTCTTCAGGAGCCCAGGTTTCAGGAAAGCTTCAAGAGGAGAAAAACAGACATATGACAGCATATATGACTATGAAAATAGAGAAGAAAGGTTTTTTCTACCCAACAGAGGAGGCCAAACACCAGAAAAACTACTCATCTTTGCTCAGCTGAAACCTACTACAGGGCAAAGATCTGGGAAAGAAAGCATTCCCTTAGGGCCTTCTACGTGTCCTGTATTCTTACCACAGAGAACCCATCTGGAACTAACAGACTGAAGATTTTCAGAGAAACAACTATCCTGTACTTAAGAGAAGGAGGAAGAGTCTAGGAAGTAATCTAGTCATTCAAACTCTACCTCTCTTCTTGGAAAATCAATTTGTAGAATTTATATAAGAGAACATTATGATTAACTCTACAAGCTTATCCTGGTACAAACCTACAATGGTCCTCACCAAAAGGTCATTTAAGAAAAAGGGAGAAGGGGAAACCTCTTTTCATCAGCATTTCAGCTATATAAACCAATCATCTGAGTAAAAGCTTCAAAATCATAAACCTCCCAGGATACTAGCATCCCTTTCCAAGAGAAATACATCAGAATGGTGTACTATAATATTAAGAAATATGATGTTTTTAAATAATGATGTATTTCTCTTTATACAATAATTAAAACAAATAGATAGCAATTTAAATGCCAAACTGTTAAGAACACAATTTGGGGCAAAAAGAGCCTTATCAATATAGATGAGAGTGAAGCAGCCAGCACTCACGGAGAGCCAGCCTTAAGACACTGAGAAATGCTCAGATACTAATGATGCCAATGTGAATTTATTTTTACTTACAATTCAAAAGCACTTAAACAAACAGTTTCCCAGCTACTGAACTGCTTTAGTCAATTCCCTCTCACACACTTCAATCCCAAATCAACCTGCAAAGCAAACTGCAGAACAAATTTCAAAAGCTCTGGCAAGAGATGGTAAGAAACACGGACTTATCGGTATTCATCCAGGAAAAGCACTGTTTTTTTTTTATGTGGTCCTTGAACGATCCACTTTTCCCACTTTTAGAGGAATCTGGCACAGAATTCCCAGAACAAGCCCTGGCTACAGAAGATCACAAAGGCTCTTTCTCAAAAGGTCACTCAGGCATGTAGAGAACATTTGCATAGCACAGCATGGGCTAAAATCAGAGCCTGAAGCATCTATTTCTCTACCTTGCAAATTCTTCAAAGCACACAAACTAAAATGTGAACCAGGCTCTGGGCAGTCAGTTTTTATTCTTTACACTGAGCAGTTGGATATAGATAGGCCTCCACATGCTATAGGGTGAGAAATGGAACAAATGTCAAATTCAAGATTGTTATGGCAGTCTTTCATTCCTCTGACTTGCTTCACAAATAGTATCCGAAGTAAACAGAACCAAGAAATGGGCTTTGCCAATTTGTCTTGCCAGGATCTGATTCAGTTACTGATAACAACAGATTAGTAACTGAGCAATTTAAAAAGCCACTCATCCAAAAGTTCTGGTAAGATGCTCATCTTTGGCATTTTCTCATCATCCAAATCATTCATTCCTGACAGCCTCAATAACAATTCATTCAGCCAGCAATTATTGTGGGTCACCTCTGGGGTGGAGGGCGTGCCTATGTGCAACATGGATACACGGAAATAGGAAAAGTACAGTCTTTGCCCTCATGGGGCTTTCCATCTATAATGGAAGGCAACATGCAATGACTGAAGTACAGAACAGAATTCAAAGTGCCATATAGCAGATGGACCAGCAGAGGCCCATGAGAGGGGAAAAGCAAGATTCCAAATGGGAAAATGGAGGACTTCTGAGAAGAGCTCACTCAGTTGAATCCTTGAAAGAAAATGTGGACAACCTGAGAAGGGATTCTAGAATGAAGAAACAATTTAATAGACAGGAGTATGAAAGACTTTTTTTCCCCTACAACATTCCTGACACCAGTAGGCGAGCATGGATTACTATCCTCATCTTAGAGATGCAAAACAGAGAAACAGGGCAGATTAAGTGACTAGCTGGGCGTCACAGCTGGGAAGTAACTCGATAAGAACTTGCATGTTCAGACTCTTAGTCTAGATTTTTCCACATATCCCCTCCTAGGGTAGAAATTGAAAGAACAGAATCTAAGAGACAAGAAACTGAAAAAGATTAAACTCTCTAATAGCCATCTATTAACCCTATCCACCCAGTAGGGTTTTAGTTACAAATTTTTTTTTTTTTTTTTTTTTTTTTTTTGAGATGGAGTTTCACTCTTGTTACCCAGGCTAGAGTGCAATGGCGCGATCTCGGCTCACCGCAACCTCCGCCTCCTGGGTTTAGGCAATTCTCCTGCCTCAGCCTCCTGAGTAGCTGGGATTACAGGCACGCACCACCATGCCCAGCTAATTTTTTGTATTTTTAGTAGAGACGGGGTTTCACCATGTTGACCAGGATGGTCTCGATCTCTTGACCTCGTGATCCACCCACCTCGGCCTCCCAAAGTGCTGGGATTACAGGCTTGAGCCACCGCGCGCGGCCTTAGTTACAAATTTTACAGTAACAGCCTAACTAAACAGACACATGGGTTTGTAAAAATTCTCCTGAGCCCCGCCCCCCACAAAAAAGACAGGAACCCATTCAATTAATGTGAATAATGGCTGCCGTCCTCTGTCTGCAGTGACATCAAGAACTCCAATCCAGGGCCGGGCGTGGTGGCTCAGGCCTGAATCCCAGCACTTGGGAGGCCGAGGCCGGTGGATCACGAGGTCAGGAGTTCAAGATGAGCCTAACCAACATGGAGAAACTCCGTCTCTATAAAAATACAAAAATTAGCAGGGTGTGGTGGCATGCACCTGTAGTCCCAACTACTCAGGAGGTTGAGGCAGAAGAATCACTTGGGAGGTGGAGGTTGTAGTGAGCAGAGGCTGTAGTGAGCCGAGATTGCACCACCCAAGCTGGGTGACAGAGCAAGACTCTGTCTCAAAAATAAAGAACTCCAATCCATGAATATCCAAATGATTAAATGAGAAACAGAAGACCAAAGACAAGAAAAAAAGCATACATAAATGTTACAGCTGTTAATGAAAAGTCTGTCTACTATTAATCTTTTTTTTCTTTTTTACTGCTAAATAAAAACAAGGTAACTTCTTGAGCAGTTATTAAAAAAAATAAAAAAGAAAGAAAATTAGATGATGTCCCTGAATCTGGTCCACAGCAAAAGCAAAAGTTCTGGTACAAAGATGTAATGAAACCTCACGCTTAATAAATCAGAAAAGCAATTATGGGAATCTATAGCCCACATTTCTTAAAAAGTACCCAAAAGCCTTTCTATACTTGTATATAGGATACATCAAAATAAACTGAAGCAAAGTCACTATTAGTCATTTCCAATAACAATGACTAAACTGTCTAAAGAAATCAAATTATTCATTAAAGAGTTCAAAGGGCAAAAACAGTATTGATTAAATTTTATCTCTACCTGCTTCTAAATATCTTCTGTAGAGATACTTAGATACAGCAAGAGACAAATTTAAAAAAAGGCACAAAGAATTCCTTGTTATTCAATAGCTGGATAATAATTAGCTCCTGAATTCTGAATTGATGACCATTAGGAACATCTCTGAAACGATGCAGATGAATGAAATATAACATAATCCCAAAGATTTCCAGAATGGTTTCAATCTCTTCTACTAAATCATTTTCCAGAGCTGCTAACAATTAGAAAATGATTCATTTGCTTTTCATCTTCTCTCCCTTCTGGCACAGTCTCCAGTGGAGGGCTTAATGAGAAGTTAAATGACCACAAGATAGGCAGCAGAAGGAAGATCTTGAAATGGGCATCAAATAGGCCTGTTTTACTGAAGGCAAAGAAATATCTAATATTTCAGAAAATCTGCCAGAAATGGTAACAAATGAAAAATGAAAAAAACCTTTCCTTTACAGTGACTTTCCTTACTAAAACTAGTGATGGTTTTGAAAGACAGCAAATGCAACCAAGCACAAACAGCTATAAAGTTCAAAGACGTCTCTGACTCTGTAAAATCAGTTCACCTGAAAAGATTTAGCCTTTGATGCAAATAAAATTCTTGTGAAAACACCACCGACCATTCCCCAAAGAATATAAAGCGGTGCTGAAAATTCACCCGTGTTTAAGCTTCAAAAGTTATTGTGACTAATGTATAAATTCTGACAGTGTCATGTTAGCAGGTAATTAAGCTTAAGAAAACACACACTGAAGAATTTATAGAAGCCTTAAAAGAAAGTATTACTTTTCTAAAGTAGCATATCTGAAAAATACATAATTCAATAAGTTAATAGCTTACAAAGTAACCTAAGAACGCTTAAATGCAATTCTCCCTACCACTGCAGAACTGCAATTACAGGCTTAATGGTTATGATGAACTAACTTAACAAAAATATTCTGAGTTTATCATTTCTGCTATAGGCTAAGAATTCTCCAGGGCAAAAGTCCTAATCCTATATAACAACTTATATGTTGCAATATAAACCTCCAAACTTCAATGAATAATAAAAACTTCCAACTACTACCTTCCCAGAGTTTCCAGGCAGCCCTTTAAAATGCTTTTCTACTGAAACCTTTTTGTGTCTGGCATTCAGAAAAGACTCAATAAACTCCCTCTTTCTATACTTACCTTCAAAATTGCCTTTGTACTGAGTTTTGCTCTTCGCAAAATGTGAGAGTTTGAAAGTGAAATACTTTTTATAGTAACTAGTTCAGTGACATCTAAAGGAGCCTTTGGGGTTAACATTCACACACAGGCCAGCACAAGTAGCCAGGCATACAAGGATAATGTGATTACGGTATTAGATTATCCTTAACCATACAACTGCAGGAAAAGTAATCATTTTCTCTTTCTCCCCTCTCAACCATGTGGTCTGGAAGAGAGGAGCTATAGGTTGAAAAGTGACCTAATATTTTAAAAAAAAACTGTCATAGATAGTCACAAAATCATAACACTCCTCTTAACTCTCAGTTTCCACAAGAAAAAACAGGATAATACCACCTTCTCAAAAGTAATTACACCATTTAGGCACAAAAGAAAGGCAAAAATTGGCCTCTAAGAGTAATACATCAATACAAAGAAGGGAACAGTTCCCTGGGAGGTCCTGTGGTCGAATTCTGCTCCATTACTGATTATGAGACCCTGAGAAAATCACTCTTCATGCCCAACTTCTTCTTTGGGGAAATGGAGAAAATAAGTGAAATCATGAATAAAAAAAATCTGCAAATTGGCCAGTATTAAACAAATATGAAAACACTAGTGGCAGCTGCATAAACAAAATTTCTATGCTAACATGAGAAACTTGAGTGTGAACACAAGTAATTTAGAGCACTGGCCTGGAGACAGGGCAAATATGGAGGAGGCAGCCTCTTAATTTGCTTCAAATCTCCCTAGGTGCTCCTTTTCCCAGAGCTCCAGAAGGGAGAAGTACATACAGGTAAAGGGGAGTGCCTAGCTTTTCCAGAGATCACCAGACATCTGAGCTCTTGATCTCAGAAGGAACTTCTTTAAAGCATGACTCAGGATTATCTCCAAAGTAAAGCTGAATCCAAGTAAATACATGTACTCAATTTTAAATGGACCCCAAATATCAAAATCCAAACACACTGAAGGATTCATAAGGGTTCACCGAGAGTCCTTTAAGTAGTGATACTTGGGTTAAAATATGATTTATGAAAATTCAAATCACAAAACTTAGGAATAGCATCCATGACTACCCTGACCACTTAGATATCCTTCATATCTAAGGCAAAGCACAAAATCAAGTATCAGTATGGACTGAAGGTTTTCAGCCAAAGACAAAACTCTCACAACCTACCAACCCTGCTGACAAAAACATTTTCCTTTGCCTAGCTACAAATTTGTTCATTTGAAAACATCTCAATCTTGGGCTCAGGACTGTGTCACATGCTGTCCCCAAGCTTCTTTCCCATCCCAGGATGATTCAAGTAATAGGGCATTTGTGACAGCGAAAAAAAAACATGTCAGGGGGATATGGAGAGATACTCGGGCTACTCCAAATCTGCTTAGCCGAGCCAGGTCACCCCAGGCCACTTTGCCACCCAAACCTCCTTTATCACAAAGTCCTAAAATTGGATCCATCAACTTGTTCTAGAACTGGTATACTTGAACAGAAACATGATAACTTCAGCAGAATATCCAAACAGGATCTCTGTCACGTTTCATTTCCCCGTCCCACCCCCAGACACAGCCTCCACCACTCTCAGCCCAGCAGGTGCTGCAGGGGCTCCCCATTACCACGGTCATTTATCACGTCTGACATCAAGCATTAAAAATGCCACCACACACACAAATCTAAGCATAAAGAACTCAGCTGCAATCTGAGTGTCTCTTCAGGGCAGAAAATCCCACAGGCAGGGTTTTGAGCCCTGCCTCACGCTTTAAACTAGGGCAATTGGTGGCTAATAAGCGCCATCTCCCAAAATCAATCATTTTGGAGCACACCCCGAATGTCCCCGTCTGGGCTGCGCTTCGCGGCTGCCCCGCCAGCAAAGCCCCCGCAACCCGACCCCGCCAGGGGTAGGGCGGGCGATGCTCCGGCCCCGGACGAGGGGCGCGCCGAAATCGCGCGTCCCCGCCGGGAGGGCCCCGGAACCCCCGCCCAGGCCCGACCGCGGGCACCTCCGCCGCGGGCTCGTGCCAGCCCCTGGACGCGCGGTCCCCTCAGCGCGGCCCCGCCGCCGCCCGGTTCCAGGCTTCCCCTGCCAGATCCTCCTCAGCCCCGCTCCCCTGGCCGCTCGGCTCAGGCATCTCCGGAAACCCGGCCCTCCCAAGCCCCGGCCCCGCAAGCCCAGCGCCAGCCCCACTCACTGCGCGGCGGCGGCGGCCAGGCCGGGAGCTGCCCGCGGCCGGAGAGCGCGAGCGCGGGGACGAGCGAGCCCGCGCCCGGCGACGGCGGTGGCTGCGGCGGCAGAGGGGACGACTGAGCCCGCGCCCGGAGTTGCGGCTCCAGCTGCCCGGCGCGGGCGGCGCCTTCCCAGCAGAGCCGCGGCGCCACGAGCGCGGGCGCCCCCTAACGGCGGCACGGGCGGGAAGCCAAAGGGACCGGCGGCCTGAGGAACTCAGCGAGCGCACCCGGAGCGGCGCGGTTAAGACCACACCAGCGCAGCCTCAAAGCCCCGCCCCGAAGCCCCGGTCCGGTCCCCTAGGCTCCGCCCCTAAACCCCGCCCCTACGTCCAGCCTCCGCCCACAGCCTGGGGTCCGCCCAGCCCCAGGTCCACTGCGTCCTCAGGGCTGGTGTCTGCACAGCTGATTCTCCTCAATCATTTCACGAACTTGTATGCGGCCCCACTATATCTCAGGCCTGGGGGTTTAGGAGATACAGCGCCCACCAAGAAGGAGGCGGGTCCTAATGGAAGGACAAGACAGACAAGACTCAAGGAAACAGCTAGTAGACAAAATAATGGCAGGTTATGATCATAAGTGTAGGAAGGGGAGTGATTAGAGGACTTAGATGGAGCAGAAGGGAAGGGGGCCCCTGCTTCAAACGCAGTGGCCAAGGAAGACCTGGACCCGGACCTGCGGCCAGAGCCCCTCCTGCCTGCCCTGCATTGAGGAGACCACCCTGCGATGAGGGCTGTGAGGAAGCCTCCGAGGCCACCCATCCGGCTTGGAGGGCAGAACAGCAAAGAGCAGCTGGGCCCAGAGGCTCAGCAATATGGGCAGTCAAGTGGAGAGGAGGGCAGAGCCACCTGAGCAGACAAAACGACCCGTGCAAAGGCTCCGGGGCCTAGAGGAGCTCCGCGCTGGACGAGGCTGGCAACAGTATTGTCCCCACTTCACCAGGAAGGAGGCCAAGGCTGCAGAGGATGCGCAGCTCCTAAGGCCTCAGGGCTCATTGGTCTCCATGCGTCCGCTTGTTCCAAGTCCCATTCGCTTCCTGCCAGCCAGGTCACTGTCCCCTTCCGGTGAAGCCAATTCCCTGATGGTGGGTTTGCTGTTTCCGCTTCTCCACCAGAATAACCACTGGCCTTAGAAACTCACTTGGGTTTCACATCTGCATGTGTGTGAGCTGGCTCTGGGACTGAAATTGTATCAGCATCATCATCACAGCTATATTTGATACTTGATTTTTCTCCAAAAGCTCAAATTGATAGGTTAAATAAATGACATATGCTTCAGCAACATAACTGAGTGCTACATTATCAACTTCACAAAGACTAGGTGAGAATACAGGGAAATGTGTGTGAAAAGGATCAGTACACAAACTAGTATACCTGAAGTAATCCTGATTTTGTTTTATTTTTATTTATTTATTT
>NW_016107363.1:6450171-6471223 GCF_001604975.1 Cebus imitator
GTTTGCACCCCACCCCACTGCACTCTAGGTTTTGTTGGTTTTTTTGTTTGTTTGTTTAAATAGGAGGACAATACCAAAATTACCCAATACTCAGATCTCCAGAATTTGGTGCCACTGAAAATCCAGAATTGTCTCTGACTTACTGAGTGTCCTTGAAAGAGTCATTTCCCCTCTCAGGGCTTCTATCCCCCAAATAAAAACTGATGGATTAATTCTGTTGGTGTTTTTGTCAGACTTAGTCTTTCCTATCTCACCATTTTTAGAACTATTGTTAACTGTACTTTCAGATTTTTATTTTATAATTGCCAGATGGCTATTGAAATGCAGTTGGTTTTTATGTCATCTTATAGCCAGCAAAATTGAACTCTTTTTCAGTTCTATTAAGTTTGTAGGTTCTCTTGAATTCGCTGTGCAAATAATCAGAGTCTGTAAGTCATGACAGTGCGGTCTCTTCCTGTCCTTTTCTTCCTTTTTCTTGCTGCACTGTGGTGACTAAATTCTCCCACACAATGTTGAAGAGCAGTGATGGTATGGCCACTCCTAACCTGGTTTTGACTGCTTCTAACATATCACTGTTAGAACTGCAGTGTTCGTTGTGGATTTTTTGATAGACAGTCTTTACGAGGGTTAGGAAGCACTATTCTTCTTTACTATGAATGGGTGCTGAATTTTATCAATGTGAGATTCCCCCCATTGCAATGTAATGAATTACATGGATCATATTATATTAAATTAAATAAGATATATTATTATATCTTATGATATTAAGCCATCCATGTATTCCCAGGATAAACTCGCCTTGATGATATATTTTTAAGTCAATGTATTTTTATTCAAGGAATTTCACACATCATGATGTATTACTTTTTCAATATACTGCTAGATTCCATTTGCTAATATTTTATTTAGGGTCTTCGTGTCCATATGAATGACTGAGATACGCTATTATTTTCCATTCTTATTCTTTCTTCATCTGGCTTTGCTATCAAAGTTCCATGAGCCTCATGACATACCTGAGGGTCCATTCACTAGATTGGGATTTTCTGTAGTTTGCATGTCCTATAGGTGTCTCCTGCAAACCATCTGGATCTGTTGGTTTCGGGGTTTGGGGGTGGAAAGGGTTTACATTGGAAGCTGTTTCTGTCCAACACCATCCCCTCTTCTCCATGTGCCCCACTCCATGGACCGGCTCAGCCACCTCCATCAATTCCATTACTGTGTCTGAGCTGAAGGCTTCCAAACTCGTGACTCCAGCCCAGCGCTTTCTCCTGAATCCAGAGCTATAGATCTCACCTATTCTATAGCCCTAACTCTGTGCAAGGCACTGTGCCAGGTGCTTTTACCCCCTGTATCAGTTACCTTTTGCCCCATACTGCTCAGGATTGCAAGCCTGCAAGGGAAAGCTGGCTTCTGGCTTACAGCTGCCCCTAGCCCTCTGCACCTTTCTTTTCCAGGTGGCCACCAAGTATCCAGGCTCCTGTGGTAAACAGACAGATCCTGGTCTGCCCTAGGCTAGGCTGGCCTGGAGGGGGCTGTTTATTATCAGAGCTACACGTGTTACAGGAAGGAACCAAGCCCAGTACAGTGCTGGGAGGGCAAAGGGGGACCAGCAATTGACAAAACTGATCCATAGGAATGAAGCCTGGAGTTCTGAGTCCCCTCCCTCTCTCCCTCCTTCCTCTGCCAACTCTCACTGCCTAGTGGACCTCACCTCCTGCTTGTCAGGAAAATCTTTCTCCTTTGGTGGGAGCTCCCTGGACCCCTCCTTCTTCTGTAGCTCCTCCTCTTAGACTTACAGAGATGCTCCTCTTGCTTTACCCCGGACACTTATGCCCAAGTTTCTGTCCAACACCTTCCCCTCCTCTCCATGTGCCCCTCTCCATGGACCGGCTCAGCCACCTTCATCAATTCCATTACTGTGTCTGAGCCAAAGGCTTCCAAACCCGTGACTCCAGCCTAGCCCTCTCTCCTGAATCCAGAGCTATAGATCTCACCTATTCTATGGCCCCAACTCTGTGCAAGGCTTTTACCCTCTGTATCAGTTACCCTTTGCCACATAACAAATAGTCCCAAATGGTGGGGTCTTAAACTTCCAAGTTCTATCCCCTCAGTTTCTGTGGGTCAGGAACTTGGAAGCAGCTCAGGGTCTGACAGGAGCTTGCAGTCCCGATGGCAGTAGGGGCTGAAGTCATCTGAAGCCTGGGGACTTCGCTCCCAAACTCAGTCACGTGGAGTTCAGCACAAGGCATTCATTCCTCATCCTGAGAGTCTCTCCTGCCAACATGGCAGCTGACATCCCCTAGAGCAAGTGACCAAGAGAGAGCAAGGTAGAAGCCACAATGTCGTTTATAACCCAGCCTCAAAAGCAACACACATGTTATTATGGTCCCACAGATCAACCATACTACCGTGTGGGAGGGCACCACAAGGCAGGAACCAGGAGGCTGCGGCTACACCCTCATGACAGCTCTGGGGGCAGAATACCCCCCTACCATGGGCCAGATAAGAACGGGAAGGCACAGAGAGGTGAAGTTATTGATCTAGGCTACATGGCTACGGGTGGGAGGAGAGAGTGGAACGGGGCTCTGCCGGCTTCCCCCCGTTTCCTCCTCCCACAGCCCATCGACCCCAGGTCCACCACCAGCCTCCTCACCCTCAGCATGTACAAACCTGAACTCTCCACACCACCCCCAAACCTCCCAAGTCCCCAGCTCAGCTCAGCAAATGGCGCCTCCGTCCTCCCATCTGCCCAGACCAGAAGCTTTGAGTCATGCCTGCTCCTCCCTCCCCCTCACTTCCCAGTGCCAGAGAGCCCAGCCCTGCCAAGTCTTCCCCCTCAGTGCAGCCTGGATCCATCTCTCCTTCTCCCTCTTCATCTCCAACACCATCAAGCGAGACCAAGCCACCAACGTGTCCATCCCGGGCACCTGCAGCAGCCCCTCCTCCTGGCGTTCCCCATTCCCTCTGCCCCTACACTGCCCATCCGTCCTCCTCTCTCCAGCACGAGTCAGCTCTAAAAACGCAAAGCTGTGTGTCACCCTCCTGCTTTACACTCCTTCTGTGGCACCCACTGCCTTCAGGATCCAGTTCAAACTCACTCCAGTGTGGTCTGGCCCCTGCCCACTGGTCCTTCCCTCTCCCCTCTTCTCACATTCTGGGCGTCACCTCTCTGGCCACATTTCAGGTCCTGGGACCCACTGCTCATCTTTTCACTTCAAGGCCTTCCATGTGCTGTTCCCTTGACCTAGATCTCTCTTTCCCCACCCCTTAGCATGCCTGTCTCCTCCTCCTCAGCATGTTGTCACCTCATCAGGGAGGTCTTCCCTGACCTCCCAGCACGGCTGAGTCCCCTAGCTATAACCTCCACAGTGCCTGTCTTTCCCTCTCTCCACCTCCCTGCTTCTCAGCTGGACTGTGAGCTGCCTGAGGGCAGAGGCTGTGTCCCACTGGCTCATAACTGCACCCTAGAACTTCACCTGGTACCCAGCACTTAGCACATACTCAACAGCTATGTGACAGTTCGGTGCGTTCTCTGCACGGCCTCCTGCCCCCTTGCACTCCACACTCCAGCACCTGGACAATGTTCCTTTCCTTAGATGAATTACAGCATCTCTGACCTCCAGATGTTCACTCTTGCTGTTCCCTCTCAGCCATGCCCTTCCCTTTCTTCCCCTGATTCACTCAGCTAACTCTTGTTTATTCGTCAGCAACTTGGTTTGCCAGATTTAGCAAATGAAAATACAGGAGGCTCTGTTACATTTGAATTTCAAATAAACAATGAATAAATATTTAGTACAAGTATGTCCCAAATATTGCATTAGATGCAAGCATCCAGTATTTTCTCTGGAAACCCTATCAGGAACCAGCACCACTCCCCTCTCCTTTGAGAGTTCTTCCTGGCCTCCACCTCTACTTTAGGTCTGCTCACCCCCCCAACCCAGGGGTCCCAAACCGCCCCCTCTGGCCCCTGCTGACCACATAAACACTCCCTCTATTTTAAAATAGTCCATACCAGCTGGACTGTGATCTCCTGATACAGAAAACTGTATCTCAAACTTCATTCAGAATCTCTTCACCTGGGACAAACTTGACCTTCAGGAGGTGGTCAGTCAGGTTTAGAAAGAAGATAAAAGAAACAGCAATGAAGAGAAAAAAGTAAACAGGATGGAAAAAATAACTACGAAGCGAAACACCGCCTGAGAAGCAAGAGCAGGCTGGAGCTCTTGACTGACTGCTTGCAACGTGGAGCTCCCCTTCCATCTCCCTCCACGCCCTGCCTTGCCTCTGTCAGGTAGAGCCCTCCTTCCCCCAGCTCCAGCCTCTGGGAACTTTCAGATTATTCTGGAGCAGGAATGCAAAAAGAAGCCAGTCTTTGTCCCTTTAGAAGGTTTTCCAAAACAACCTCTTGAGCTTTAAAATGGGAGGCCCTAGGCAAGAGAAGTGGCTCACACCTGTAAGCCCAGTGCTTTGGGAGGCCAAGGTGGGAGAATGGATTACTTGAGTCTGTGAGTTCGAGACCAGCCTGAGCAACATACTGAGCCCCCCATCCCTATAAAAAAAAAAAAACACAAAAATTAGCAGGGCATAGTGATGTGCGCTTATAGTCCCAGCTACTTAGGAGGATGAGGTGGGAGGACTGTTTGAGGCAGACGATGCTGCAGTGAGCTGTGCCAATGCATTCCAGCCTGGGAGACAGAGCAAGACCCCATCTCAAAAAATAAAATAATTAATTAACCAATTCATTCAGTGAGGCCCTGTGAGGGGGCGAGGTGGGAGTTCATGATTCAGCCCCGGACAGAGGAGAGCTGTGAGGGTGCACCGGGCAGGGAGGCACCCCCAAAGCAGGGCGCTGCTCAACTGCTATTGGAGTCCAAGCAGGTGACCTGGGAGCCAAACCTGCACTCAGCCCACACATGGCCATTCACATTACCTCCCTCAAGCGCTGACATGCTGGGGGTGCTCCCTAGGAACTGCAGGCGGTGAGGAACCCTAAAGCAGTGAGCCCACATCTCTGCTGATCTCCTTCCAACTACCCATTGTGGCATATTCTGAGTAGTCAAAGCTGGCCAGTGGGGAAATGCACTCCACTTAGCCTCTCTTGGTGGTGGGCTCTGTCTCGTGTGTGTGTGTGTGTATGTGTGTGTGTGTGTACGCATGCGCGTGTGTGTGTGTGTACGCATGCGCGTGTGTGTGTGTGCATGCGTGTGTCCCTTGTCCCACCGGTTTCACCAGCTGTGGTTTTCTCAGAACTTGTACACAGCCTTTCTCAGCTTTTTACTCACCAGATGCATCAACTGGGAAATAAATTCCTAAACAGCCCCCTCGCACTCCCTGTCCCTGGGAACTGGCCCCAGTCCCTCTCCAGACTTGCCTCAGCTTCCAGGACACCCTCTGGCACAAGCGACCCTTGCAGCCAGCAGTTTCCAATGCCTCCTCCACGTCCAGCCATGAAGACGCTTTGGCAAGTTTGATGAGAGTGTTTTTCCTTTTTTTAATAAGGTTTCTAATTGCCTGTTATTTCCAACCTTCTCTTTAATCAGCTTCCAAAACTCTGCTGGGAGCTACAGAACCAGGGAAGGGAATCTGGTTCTCACCAGTGTCAGGAGAGAGGCCCTGTGGTTGTCTTTGGATGTCACCATCCTCTTCACCATTATGACTCTGTAATTATAGACAACGGATCTTAAAGGAGCCCAGGAATCAGAAGCTCTGGCTCCCGTCTTCAGCCCCAGGACTGCCTCAGCGTGCCACCTCTGAAAAGTTTACTGGCTTTGAGACACCTTTTATGTCAAATGAGAATAAAGCTGCCCAGCTGTAGCATCACCGGCTGGTGTGAAAAAAGCTCATAAAACAACTCCAGATTCTGAAGTCTCTCCCTTTCAACTCCATGCCCCCAAACACTTGTCAGTAACACGTTTCAGGCCTTGGTTTGTCCTCTCGCTCGGTTCCTTATCCAAGCCGTTTCCTCTGCATGTGTTTAGCTGTTTAGCCAGAGCGTAGTCACTTGTAAAGCCTCGATCCTGCCTTTTCTGTCCATCCCTCCCAAGCTAGGTCTCTCCAGGTCCTAGGGCCTCTCCTTCCACACTTTTCTCCTGCCTGGATGCCTACCCTCAACTCAACCCAATGAGGGGGCACCAACCCACTACCCCCCACCTCAAATAGATTGCCTTCTCAAGGAGATCTGCGTGACTCTGTCTGAAATATGGTTATGATGGGGATCAGGACATGCTCCCCCAAATTATGGCAACTTGGTATACTGGATATTTTTAAGCTGAAAGAATTTGAGAAACAGCAGGTGCAGGAAGGACTCTTTGACCTTCCCCTGAAACTAGTCATAAGCCTTTCTTTAGTTCCTTATGAAGTCCCCCACATCACACAAAACTTATATAAATGTGTAAGTTTTTCTCTTGTTAATCTTTTGCTACAGAAAGAAAAAGGGTTTTTTCCTCCATATAGTTACCTTTATAGAGCTCCTATGTTGTATATAATATGCAATTAATAATATTTGTAAACCTCCATAAAACAAGGTCTGTGAATGTTCTAGGAGCTTCTGAAATGAAAGTATGTTACAAGGCAAGAACGCTGTTTTAACCCTATTAAAATGCCCCTAGGGCAGGCTGCGGTGGCGAGTGCCTGTAGTCCCAGCTACAGCCCAGCCCAGGCTGAGGTGGGAGGATCGCTTGAGCCCAGGAGTTCTGGGCTGTAGTGCACTGTGCCGATCAGGTGTCCACACTAAGTTGGGCATCAATACGGTGACCTCCCGGGAGCGGGGTCTAACAGGTTGCCTACGGAGGGGTGAACTGGTCCAGGTCGGAAATGGAGCAGGTCAAAACTCCCGTGCTGATCAGTAGTGGGATCGCGCCTGTGAATAGCCACTGCACTCCAGCCTGGGCAACATAAGAGACCCCGTCTATTAAAAAAAAAATATGCCCCTAGGGATTTGAGGCGGCGCGGGACTGGGGGGCTCAACACCTCAAAGGCTAACAATGGATCCATTGTCATCTCAGCAAAAAAAATAAAGAGAGAGAGAGAGCAGTTGAGCAGTAACTATAGCAACTGCATGAAGAGCCATGTTTTGGGATTCAGAATTGCCTTACACATGTCACTCATTTCCTGTTACTGACATCAGGTCCCAAGATGACTGGGTGGGACCCCAGCTTGCTCTCTGGCTCTGTCTCTTACTAGCAACCAGGGCTAGGACCCATTCAAAAGCCTCTCAGCTCCAGTTTCCTCAACTGTCAAATGGAATAAACAACTCCTTTGCAGGGTTGTTATGACGCTAAAACGAAACAATTAAAATATGAAAAATTCTGATAATGCAGTGCCTGGCATGAAGTCGGCACACAATAAATTGGTAGCTCTTATTATAATAACTAATTGCTGTACTGCTGATTTGAAGAGATAAATATAGAAGTGAAACCCTGGCAGGCAGCAGGAGAACTGGGCTGAGAGAGAAGGGACGTTTTGAGACTGATGATTTGATTGTTCCAACAAGACTTCTTAAAACATCCATTTATTTTGGTTACAAGTTGAATATTGTCCACCTTGATAATTGCTATGAATAATTAAGGAACAATGACTTCCACTGACGTTCTTATAGCACTTGTGTGAATAATTAAATAGATCTTTTTATAACCCTTTCTGAATTAAGACATGCAAAACCTAAACTAACATTGTAAAACTAAGTTGCCAGACTGATGTAATTATACAAAGCAATAAACAGGAAAGTAATAACTTTAAATATCATTAAATACTTAAGTAACAACTGGGAACAAACAGTATCCCCATTTTGACTGAATTTTTTTTTTAAGTTTAATTTTGTTACTGGGGAATAACATCCACATAGAAATATGCACAAAGCAAAAACAGTTTAATGAATTTTCACAAAGTAAACATATCCTTGTAACCAACATGCAGATAAAGACACAGAGCAGCGCCAGTACTCCAGGAGCCCCTCATATCCCTTCCTGGCTAATCTTTCCTTTTCTTTATTTTTTTCTTTCTCCTCTTCCTCCTTCTTCCTCTTTGAGACATAATTTGCAAGCCATAAAATCTATTCATTGTAAATAAACAGTTTGGTGATTTTTTTCTAAATTTATGCAGTTGTGCAACCATCACCACCATTCACCTGTTTGTTTGTTTGTTGAGACAGAGTTTTGCTCTTGTTGCCCATGTTGGAATGCAATGGCCTGATCTTGGCTTATTGCAACCTCTCCCTCCTGGGTTCAAGCAATTCTCCTGCCTCAGCCTCCTGAGTAGTTGGGATTACAAGCACCCACCAGCATGCCCAGCAAATTTTTGTATTTTTAGTAGAGACAGGGCTTCACCATCTTGGCCAGGCTGGTCTCGAACTCCTGACCTCAGGTGATCCACCCACCTCAGCCTCCCAAAGTGCTGGAATGACAGGCACGAGTCACCATGCCAGACTACCGTCCAGCTTTAGAATCTTTCCTTTGCTCCAAAAAGTTCTCTTGTTCAAAGTCAGTCCCTTTTGATAGTCAATCCTTACTCCCATCCTCAGCCCCAGACAACCATTGATCTGTTTTCTGTCCCTAGAGTTTTGCCTTTACTAAAATTGTTAAATAAGTGGAAGCATACAATAGGAGACAAACATTAATAGTCTTTTGTGTTATAACTAGTTTTTTAATCATAAAATATATAAATATGAACATTGCCAGATTAGAGTCTTCCAAGTGTGACACATGAAACAACTTTAGGTCCTCAACAAAATACTAGCAAACAGAATTCAACAATGCATGAAAAAGATTATTCGCCATAATCAAGTGGGATTCACCCCAGGGATGCAAGCATGGTTTAGCATATGCAAATCAATAAACATGATACATACATCATCAGAATCAAGGACAAAAACCATATTAGCATTTCTATAGACACTGAAAAAAACAGACAAAAGTCAATATCCCCTCATGATAAAATCCCTCAACAAATTGGGTATGGAAGGAATATACCTCAACACAATAAAGAGACTATATGACAAGCCTACAGCTATTATAATACTGAACAGGGAAAAATTAAAAGCTTTCCACTAAGATCTGGAAAAAGACAAGGATGCCCACTTTCACCACTTTTATTCAACATAATACTAGAAGTCCTAACATAGCAATTAAGCAAGAGAAATACATCAAGGACATTTAAATTGAAAAGGAAAAAGTCAAATAACCCTTGTTTGCAAATAACATGATCTTATATTTACAAAAGTCTAAAGACTCCACCAAAAAACTCTTAGAACTGATCAATGAATTTAATAAAGTTGCAGAATACAAATTCAACATACAAAAATCTCTAGCATTTCTATATGCTAACAGTGATCAATCTGAAAAAGAAATCAAGAAAGCAATTTTATTTATAATAGCTACAAAGAAAATAAAATACCTAGGAGTAAATTTAACCAAAGAAGTGGGGCCAGGCATGGAAGCTCATGCCTATAGTCACAGCACTTTGGGAGGCAAAGGTGGGCAGATCACTTGTGTCTCTAGAAGTTTGAGACCAGCCTCGGCAGCGTGGTGAAACCCCATCTCTACAAAAAGTACAAAACATTAGCCAGGCATGGTGGCATGCACCTGAAGTCCCAGCTACTTGGAAGGCTGAGGTAGGAGGATCACCTGTGCCCAGGAAGTCAAAGGGGCAGTAAGTCATGATCATGCCACTGCACTCTAGCCTGGGTGCTGGAATGAGACCCTGTCTCCAAAAAAAGGAAGATCTGTACAAAGAAAACTATATAACAGTGATGAAAGAAATTTAAGAGGACACAAAAAATGGCAAGATGTCCCATGTTGATGAATTGGAAACATTAATATTATTAAAATGTCTATACTCCCCGAAGTGATCTATAGATTCAATGCAGTGTCTATTAAAATAACAATGACATTCTTCACAGAATTAAAAAAAAGAATCCTAGGCCAGGCGCAGTGGCTCACTCCTGTAATCCTACAACTTTGGGAGGCCGAGGTGGGTGGATCACCTGAGTTCACGAGTTCAAATCCAGCCTGGCCAACATGATGAAACCCCGTCTCTCCTAAAAATACAAAAAATTAGCTGGGCATGGTGGTGCGTGCCTGTAGTCCCAGCTACTTGGGAGGCTGAAGCAGGAGAATGGCTTGAAACCAGAAGGTGGAGGTTGCAGCAAGCCTTGGTCATGCCACTGCACACCAGCCTGGGCAACAGAGCGAGACTCCAACTCAAAAAAATAATAAAAAAAGGAAGAAATAAAAAAGAATCCTAAAATAATGTGGAACCACAGAAGACTCTAAATAGCTAAAGCAGTCCTAAGCAAAAAGAACAAAGTTGGAAGCATCACACTACCTGATTTCAAATTATACTACAAAGCTATAGTAACCAAAACAGTATTCCACTGGCAGAAAAACAGATACATAGACCAGTGGAACAAAATTGAGAACCCAGAAATAAATCCATGCATTTACAGCCAACTGATTTCCACAGAGGTACCAAGAACATATATAGGGAATAGGGCAGTCTCTTTAATAAACAGTCCTGAGAAAACTGGATATCCATATGCAGAAAAATAAAACTAGATCCCCATCTTTCATCATATACAAAAATCAACTCAAAATGGATTAAAGACTTAAATGTATGGTCTACAACTTTGAAACTACTAGAAGGAAACATTGGGGAACACTACAGAACAGTGGTCTGAACAAAGATTTTTTGAGTAAGATCTCAAAAGCACAGGCAACAAAAGCAAACAATTAACAAAGTGAAGAGACAACCTTCAGAATGGGAGAAAATATTTGCAAACTATCCATCTGCTACAGTTTGAATATTTGACCCTCAAAACTTCATGCTGAAATTGACCCCCAATGTTGGCGGTGGGGCCTAATTGAAGGGTCCACTTCCAGTGGGTTGTGGGGGCAGATCACTGATGAATGGCTTGGTGTTGACCTCACCATAAGGAGTGTGTTCTCTATTAGCTCCTGTGGGAGCTGGCTGTTTGGAAGGAGCCTGGCACCTGTCTCCCCTCTCTCTTGCTTCCTCTCTCCGGCAATGCCAGCTCCCTTTTGCTTCTGTCATGGGTAGAAGCAGCCTGAAGCCCTCATCAGAAACAGTTGCTGGTGTCACACTTCTTATACAGCCTGCAGAACCAGGAGCCAAATAAACCTCTTTTCTTTATAAACAACCCAGCTTCAGCTATTCCTTTACAGCAACACTATACAGACTGAGATACCATCTGTACTAGTTCATTTTCATGCTGCTGATAAAGACATACCTGAAACTGGGAACAAAAAAGGGTTTAATTGGACTTACAGTTCCACATGGCTGGGGAGGCCTCAGAATCATGGCGGGAGGCAAAAGGCTCTTCTTACATGGTGGCGGCAAGAGAAAGTGAGGAAGAAGCAAAGGCAGAAACCCCTGATAAGCCCATCAGATCTTGTGAGACTTATTTACAATCACGAGAATAGCATGGGAAAAACCAGCCCCTGTGATTATTTCCTCCTGGGTCACTCCCACAACATGTGGGAATCCTGGGAGATACAATCCAAGTTGAGATTTGGGTAGGGACACAGCCAAACCATATCACCATCCAACAAGGGATTAATAACCAGAATATGTAAGGAACTTAATCAACTAAAAAGCAAACAAACAAATAAACAATCAAATAAAAATGGGCAAAATACATAAGTAGACATTTCTCAAAAGAAGACATACAAATGGCCAACAGGCACATGAGAAAATGGTTGACATCATTAATCATCAGGGAAATGCAAATCAAAATCACAATAAAATATGACCTCATCCCAGTTAAAATGTCTATCATCATAAAAAACAAAAAATAACAAATGCTGGCAAGGATGCGAGAAAGGGCGAACACTTGTACACTGTTAGTGGGAAAGTAAATGATTACAGCCACTATGGAGAACAGTGTGGAAGTTGCTCAAAAACTACAAATAGAACTATCATATGACCTAGCAATCCCACTGCAGGGTACATACCCGAAAGAAAGGAATCAGTGTATCAGAGACATCTGAACTCCTATGTTTATTGCAACACTATTTACAACAGCCAAGATATGGAATTAACCTGTGTGTCCACCAGCGGATGAATGGATAAAGAAAATGCGGTATATATACACCATGAAATATTCTTCAGCCACAAAAAAGAATGAAATCCTGTCATTTGCAGCAACATGGATGGAACTGGACGAGATCATTACGTTCATATAAGCCAGGCATAGAAAGACAAATACCACATATTCATATTCATATGTGGGAGATAAAAATGCATATCTCATGGAGGTGAAGAGTAGAATGGTGATTAACAGAGGTTGGGAGGGTAGCGGGGATGAAGACAGATTGATTGATGGGTACAAAAATACGGTTAGAGGGAAGGAATACATTCTAGTGTTTGATAGTACAGTAGGGAAATTATAGTTAACAAAAATTTATTATAAAAAATAGCTAGACTAGGTGAAGGGGAGGAAGGCAGCAAATCACACTGCCATGTGTGAACCTATGCAACAATCTTGCATGTTCTTCACATGTACCCCAAAACCTAAAATGCAATAAAAGAAAAAAAAATAGCTATAAGAGAAGAATTACAATGTTCCCAACACAAAGAAAAGTTAACTGCTTGAGGTGCAGGATATTCCAGTTACCCTCGTTTGAACATTCCACATTGTTTACATGTACCAAAATATCACATGTAGCCCCAAATATGTATACAACCATTACCTATCATGTTTAGAAAAGAAAGAACTTTGGGTGGTATTGAGATAACTATTTACTCTCTTAACTGTGTGTTTTTAATTATATATGAAAATAACTAGCACATGATGCCAATGATGCCACACATACTATTGCTTAGATCTGGACTGGGTTTAAAAATTAATCAATTTTTTTAAAAACATTAATAATAACATAGACAAAAAATTATAAAATTGTATGCAAAGGAGTGAAGCCAATAAAATAGTAGCTTAGATTAAGAGAGAGAAATAGTTTCTGTGAGCCCTGAAATTCCGCATATCCATCAATATTTAGCCTTTAAAAAATAAATAACACGGGCCGGGCACAGTGGCTCACATCTGTAATCCCAGCACTTTGGGAGGCTAAGCCATTGAGTCACTTGAGGTCAGAAATTCAAGACAAGCCTGGCCAACAAGGTAAAACCCTGTCTCTACTAAAAATACAAAAATTAGCTGGGCATGATGGTGTATGCCTGTAACCCTAGCACTTAGGAGGCTGAGGCAGAAGAACTGCTTGAACCCAGAAGGCGGAGGTTTCAGTGAGCCGAGATGGCACCACAGCACACCAGCCTGGGTGACAAGAGCGAGATTTCATCTAAAAAAACACAGACTGAGCATGGTGGGAGGCCGAGGCGGGCGGATCACCTGAGGTCAGGAGTTGGAGACCAGTCTGACCAGTGCATGTCTGTAATCCCAGCTACTCAGGAGGCTGAGACAGGAGAATTCTTGAACCAGGGAGGCGGAGGTTGCAATGAGCTGAGATTGTGCCATTGCACTCCAGCCTGGGCAACAGGAGTGAAACTCCATCTCAAAAAAAAAAAAAGAAAAGAAAAGAAAAAGAAAAACAACAGCAACAACACGTGTTTATGGCCATTGAGGTGTTTTATTCATCATTTCAACACCTTTTTATTGTGTGACTTCTATGTGCTAGATGCTAGATACATGTTGATTTGAGATTCTTCTCAAACTGCTTTTTGTATTTACATTTAAAATATTCTTAAAAGGAATTTGATGATTCAAATTAAGTCAGGAAATGTCCATGGACGTTTAGGAGTATGAGAAGTTGCTGTGCTGTCCCTTCCCCACTCCCATGCAAAGAATGGGGTGCAGGGGTGTGCAGGACAGAGCACTGGCCGTCGGAGAGCTCATGATGAGGTTGGAGAGAAAGCATACCAATAAAATAATAAAATGAGAAATCACAGTAAAGAACAAGCCCCAGGGGATGCAATGACACACAGTAGTGCATGGTTAACGTGTTTGCACACAGCAGCTGCCACAAAGGCTTTGGGCTGACAAGAAGATTCAGAATTCAGGAAGGTGAGCGAAACTATGTATGGATGATGAGGTATTTGGTCCAATGGAGAGTAGAATTTAGACAGGCAAAGAAGAAAGAGATGGTTCCAGCAAAATCAGAAGCATAACAGAGAAAAGCATACGCTAGGGAGAGCTGACCTATGGACTAGTGCAGAGTTGAAAAGGCTGGAGAGTTGGCCACCGGTCAGAAGGGCTGATTCCAATGTTGACTACCCACAAACAACTATGAACTGGACTCATGAAAAACAAGAGATGTAGTCAGAATGTTTAGGCTGTCTCAATCAATCATTTGTAGAATGTCTACAGAATAGATAGGTGGATGGATGGATGGATGGATGGATGAATGGATGAATAAAGGAAAGCAGGAAGGGAGGTTATGCATATGTAGCCCACATCCATCCCTGTCTGTGTTGTAAGGCCTAAAGTTAAAGTTCAATATTATGTGCTGTCTTGACATCTGGCAAAATGAAAGGGCCTCAAATGGCCTAACAACAAGTCCCCTCCCCACTATGCTCCTGTAGATATGGTCCGCTGGCCAAATAACCTTCCTTATTTAAGGGACTAGGCACAGTTCCTGCTTATCACTGAGTAGCAAGTTTCACTTCCTGCCAGCCCACAGAATTACTCCAAAAGCCAATCACTTCCTCCTGTAGGGATTAAATAGCACTTCACCCTCTTGAAGCTACAAAGCCTTCCTCCCACAGCCCCTGACAGTTTGTTGTATTGGACCGAGTGTAGAAAGTTATCACCAAGACAAAAGTATGCCAGATTGCAGGGTCATTTATTATGCCGGTGACCACAGAGGACTCACGTCTCTCCAACCTCTGGTGCCAAAAGGAGGGTGCCATGATTTTTTATACCTGAAAAACCACCTTGGGAGTGGGGGTGAGGGGCGGGGATAGGGATGAAAAGGTTTCGGACATTCCAAGGGCTAGGGGATTCTGTGATTCACCTCCTGGGTGGAGACAAGGGCGGGGGTCTCCGGACATTCCAAGGACCAGGGGACTTTTGTCATTCTGTTTGTTACTTCAGTGGTTTACAGAAGTCAAGATATACATTTGTTTATACATCGTCTGGGTGGTGATAGAAGTCACAGATTTTAGCAGTTACTGATAAGAAAAGGTAAGCAGCTTTACATAGTTTTGAAGAACAAACCAGCAGTTCTATTTACAGAGGCCAAGGACAGTAGTTATTGTGAGGAGAATGGGGCAGCCACTTCAACTTATTTAAAAAACAGTTTTGCATTTTATAAAATAGTGTTGCTCAGGTTCTGGCTCTAGGCCAGCACAATATCACAAGTTCACTCTGTTCCTGGGCGCAACCCCCGTATGGTCCTGTGTTCCCCTCCACTGGGCTGTGAGTATGTGACGAGTAAGCTGCTGTCAATCTCACCTGGCCAGTGTAGTGTTCGCTCACCCCCATAACCCTAGCTAGGAATCCTTCCTTCACTAACAGGATGAAGAGGAGGCAATCAAAACCATCCTGCCTATTTTTCTTTGCTGACAGAACCTGGATTTTGTTCAAGGAACCATCCTTCCCAACATGACTTAGAAAATGGTTGCTTCATCCCCAGTTCAGAGATAAATCCTAATTGGATTTATTCCCTCTTAGTGGTCCCATTAGACTCTAGCATGTGACCCAGTTCTACCCATTAAAACCTGAGGATAGAGGCAGGGGTGGGGAGCAAAAAAAATAATAAATAAATAAATAAATGAAACCTGAGGATATATCTGATGCGAGGTTTCTGGGAAGGAATTCCTGACTCCTGAGACGGAGGCACTGAAATAAAGGCCCCTGTTCTATCTCTGTAGGTTGCTGTGTCTAGGCCCCATGTGTTCACTTGTGGCTCCAGTTACCCTGTGGCCAAGAGCATATACAGCCTGCTCTAGAGGAAACTGAAAAAGAGATGGAAAAGCCTGGGAGCAGTGGCTCACGCCTGTAATCCCAGCATTTGGGGAGGCTGAGGCAGGAGGGTCTCGGGCCCAGGAGTTCAAGACTGAGTCTTAACTGCCACCATTGAGCCAATGAATCAACCTTCACACCTTTGAATAATGTCTTTTCTTAATGTTCATGCCAGTTTGGGTCAGTATTTTCTCTTCCTTGCAACTGCAAACATCTTACTGATACATCAGCTTTTAGCTGTATTGGTAAATATGAATTCCTAAATCCATCCAAAGAGATAGCATTCTTAAAGCATTTTCAGGACCTTTAAAGTTCAAACCGATGAAATACTTGGATGAGGTTGATTTAATTATCACAGAAAGAAACTAGCCATTGAGCACCTACTGCATATATTCAGAGTATCCCTAAAGTTGATTGCTTTATTGCCCCTGTTTTATGCAGGAGGAAACAGAAGCTCATGGAGGTATGTGACCAGCTCAGGTCACACAAACAGCAAGCGTCTAAGCTGGAATTTAAAACCCAGGTCTGTCTGTCTTGTCAGACCCCTGCAGGGTGTTTCGCCCTGAGTGAACCAGACTGAGAACTAACTGGGAAGCCAAAATGAAGAAAGAGTTGAAGGAATATCAGTAGACAATTTTTGTTTTTAAAGCAGAACTAGAAGGACTTCTTCTATTTTTTTAGAGAAAACACCACCACCAGCAACCTCTCACTTTTTCTGGCACATCTAAGCCAGACACGGAAGTATGCGAAAATGCAAAATCACATGTGAGATGTATAATCAATCAGTCACCAAGTATTTATGGAACTCATAACATGAGCCTGGCAGCCAGGGCACCTGGGCGCTGTGTTTTCTAGTCCCACGGAGAGAGGGGTCAGACTATAGTACAAACTCCAGGACAAGATAAGAATAATCATAAAAATGTAGTTTAAAGATCCCCTCACAGGTCAGGGGCAGTGGCTCCTGCATGTAATCCCAGAACTTTGGGAGGCTGAGGCAGGCAGATCACTTGAGGTCAGGAGTTCAAGACCAGGCTGGCCAACATGGTGAAACCCCGTCTCTACTAAAAATAAGAAAATTAGCTGGGCATGGTGGTACATGCCTGTAGTCCCAGCTACTTGGGAGGCTGAGGCAGAAGAATCGCTTGAACGTGGGGGGCAGAGGTTACAGTGAGCCGAGATCTTGCCACTGCACTCCAGCCAGCCTGGGCGACAGCAAGACTCTACAAAAAAAAAAAAAAAAAAAAAAAAAAAAAAAAAAAAAAATCCCCTCTCAGGATTATTGGTCCAGCATTTTTTAAGTTTCTAAGATACAGTTGAGCATTGCTTATAAATAAGCTCCTGGAGTCTAGAGTCAGGAAGACTGGGATTAAAATTCCAGTTCTTCCACCACTGCAGTGTGACCTTGAGCAAGCTTCTTATCTCACTGAGCCTTAGTTTTCTGATCTGTGAAATGGAAATAATAATAGTATGTAGTTCAAAAGGCTACTGTGCCAGGTCCAATTTGGTTCTGACAGATGTTAGAGAATATTACTTTTTACCCTTCTATTATTCCTTTTGAAAAAGTAGATGTCTATAATCTCCCACCTGGAAACGCAGAGCTGGAGTGAAAGCGTGAGCTGGCAGTGGGCCTGGATCATGCTGTAGGGTGATAATCCACATGCTTGGATCTTGTATTTTCCTTTCTCTCTTTTTCCCAATTCAGAAGGGAGCTGAGTCTGGGAATACTGTCGGGAGTCTGGAAGCCTGTGGAAGGCGATGCAACCAGCTGTTACAGTAGCTTCAGAAAGGGCCCCGGGATGGCAGCAAAGCAGCAGAGGGGCCTGCTAAGTGGCCTCTCCTGAAGCCAAAGGGGCCACTTAGCAGGACCAACAGATACCTTGGCCAACTATGTGGACCAGTGACCCAGAGCCAGATTCATTTCCCTCCCTAGTGATGGCCTTACTTCCACCCCCCAGGACTGTGAGAAACTCAATAAATATATGTTCCTGGGGAAGTGGGTATGTACCCAGGAAAGACCACAGTGAGAGTGTTTTTTTTTCCTTTGGAGAAGGAGTTTTACTCCGTCGTCGAGGCTAGAGTGCAGTTGTACGATCTTGGCTCATTGCAACCTCCACCTCCCAGGTTCAAGCAATTCTTCTGCATCAGCTTCCTGAGTAGCTGGGACCACAGGCATGCACGACCATGCTCAGATGATTTTGTATTTTTAATAGAGACGGCATTTCTCCATGTTGGTCAGGCTGGTCTCGAATTCCTGACTTCGTGATCCACCCGCCTTGTCCTCCCAAAGTGCTGGGATTACAGGTGTGAGCCATTGAGCCCAGCTGGTTAGAGGTTTTATACCAGGCTGGCACGGCAAAAACCTCGACTCAAAGTCAAGTTCTAGAAAAGAAAGCTTTACTTTTTGTCTACCTGAGTTGTGGCCTGAGAGTCCTACCAGCCATAGCTGGTATGAAGAATTTCCAGTTACTTGTTCCAAGGAGACCACGGTGGATACAAAAGTCCACAAATCTCAACCAGGAGCAGGAAAGAAGGTAAAGCTACAGGCGAGACCACAGGCCCATCGCCAGGAGGAGGGCACGCAGGCAGATCGGCCAGAGGCCTTTGGTGTGGGCTTAGGCACCAACAAGGAAGCAAATGAGGGGGTAATGCAACAAATAAACCCACCTGGCAGAAAACTGCCACTGTTCACAGTCTTTCACACCCAATTCTTATTAAATCCAGAGATTTGGGTTTGCAGCTGGGGTTTAGCAATTAAAACTGTTATGTTGCAACACCTTTCCGGTTTGAAGTGGTAAAGGCATAAGGCCTGCGAATTTGTGGATTTGACACTGCAGTCTTCTGTGCAAACATCTGACTCACTCTGCACCCCCTGGGGGGGAAGAAGCCAGCTCAGGTTTCACTCTTAACCCCCAAACCCTGCTGTGAATGTCAGTTGTTTCCCAGAAGCAAACGGAACAAAGCAAATCTCTTTAAATCAGTGCTGACAGCCTAAACCCAAGTTTATGAAGGTTCAGGCCACAGAGGAGGCCCTGTGCTCCAGGGTTGCACGGTGAGGGGTGAGCGGCTCTGAGTCAAATGAGCCAGAACCTAGACTTCACTATTTTCATCACCTTAACATTTACATTCCGAGAGCCTGGGGAAATGGATCTTTGAGATGACAGAACATTAACCTTTGCTATAGCAAAGTCTGGGCCGTCTCCAAGTGCCTAACAGAAAATGGTACTCCTTATCTTCATTCTAGCCTCCAGTCTGTTGGAAAGGTCAAGACAGGGGAGGGGCATGGACAGCGGCAATGTCTCAGGAAATCTCAGCACTCACAGGGCCTGTAGCTACCCTCCAAGTCCGCTCTGGCATTTTCTGCATGAGTAAACTCAGGCTTAGGAGAGGTTAGGGAACCTTTGCAATGTCCCAGCGCTGGATGGTCCATGAGCTGCGGCTGAGGTCCACACTACCTGCTCTGGTCTGTTCACTCACTGTAATGAATGTGTGCTGGTTACTACCAAGGAACCTCTGTCTGTGGTTGTATGGGTCATGGTGGTCGACACGGCCCCAGCCTCCCCTATGGAAGTCGAGGAGGCTCCAGATTCCCTCTCCCCACCTCCTGAGAGCAGATATGTGACCCACACCCTGCCATCAGGACATTACACCTGCAATGTCTGTGGGAGATCAGAATACAACCCACTAAATATGCCTGTTTGTTATAAGCACTGTTGAGCTGAAGGCAATTGAGAAGATGCAGATGCAGGAAAGCTCTCTGCCCTTCCTCTAATGCCTAAAAGAGGGACATAGATTTACGAAGACAAAAGGTATCCTGTACCCACTTCTACTAAGAAGGACAAGGGCTGGGGCCAGGCGCCGTGGCTCATGCCTGTAATCCCAGCACTTTGGGAGGCTGAGGCGGGTGGATCACCTGAGATCAGGAGTTTGAGACCAGCCTGGCCAATCTGGTGAAACTCTGTCTCTACTAAAAATACAAAAAATTAGCTGGCCGTGGTTGCAGGTACCTGTAATCCCAGCTACTTTGGAGGCTGAGGCAGGAGAATCACTTGAACCCAGGAGGCAGAGGTTGCAGTGAGCCAAGATGGTGCCACTGCACCCCAGCCTGGGTGACAAAGAGAGACTCAGTCTCAAAAAAAAAAGACAAAGGTCAACCACTGAAGACAACTTGAGACCTTCATGTACCTGGAGATGGCGCCAGAGCAATCAACATGAACAAGCTTCACTCACTGGCCTTTATCTGCCAATTACTTGCCTTCTCACCAGTTGCTGCCCCTAGAGACTCACTTCTCCTGTTCTTTGCTGGAGGTGCTACATAAGCTGGAATTCTTGGAGAACAACTCATTCCCTGGGTATTCCCTATGTGTATATATTGACGGAAAAGAGGGTCATAATCCAGACCCCAAGAACAGGTTCTTGGATCTTGTGCAGGAAATAATTCAAGGAGAGCCACAGACCACAGTGAAAGAAGCAAATTTATTGGAAACCTGCTACAGAGTCAGGTAAAGGATCGTCAGAAAGCAGGAGGAAGAACATGCCATCCTTGGTTAGCATCTCTACTTATAAGACGCTATGAGGAGCTATAATTAAACTTGAAATGTGCAGATGTGCTTGCTAAAGGTAGTGGCTATTAGTGTTGTCAGTGACCATTAATCCTTCAATCAAAGTGGGCTCATTATTGTTATCTTTAAGTACATGGGCTCCATGTTTAGGACATCTGGACGTTCTGCAGGCTTGGTGGGAGCTGCTCTGTAGGGCCATAAATATTCGGTAATTATAATTGGTGGTCAGCTTAGAATGTGGCTATTTTCAGGTCCTAAATGTTAACCTTTTAAGTGTCTTGTGAGTGCCCAGTTACTCACTTCCAAAGAGTCACTCTGGTCATGTGTTCCTAAACTAGAGGCCTGGTAAGCAGGGGTTGCTCTAACATATATATACATTCATAAACTCCTGTTTACTTTTCTCATGTTAATCTGTCTTTTGTTACAGGGCTCTTTTCTAACTAAGAACTTATGAAGGCTGAAGAAAAATTTGTTTTTCCTTCCCAACATGTCCAAACTGCCCACGGCCGCCACATTGGTTCTGCCACAGACTACTGTGACCAGGGTTACGTCTTTTTTTTTT
>NW_016107363.1:6472778-6480821 GCF_001604975.1 Cebus imitator
CCCTGCATCTACAAAAAAAAAAAAAAGAAAAAATTAGCCAGGAGTTGTGGCACGTACCTGTGGTCCCAGCTACTTGGGAGGCTGAGGTGGGAGGATCAGTTGAGCCCAGAAGGTCAAGGCTGCAGTCAGCCAAAATTTGCCACTGCATTCCAGCCTGGGGGAAAGAGTTAGACCCTATGTCAAAATAATTTTAAATATAGGTCAGGCATTGTGGCTCACACCTATAATCCCAGCACTTTGGGAGGCCAAGGTGGGTAGATCACGAGGTTAAGAATTCAAGACCAGCCTGGCCAACGTGGGGAAACACCGTCTCTACTAAAAATACAAAAATTAGCCAGGTATAGTGGTGCTCGGCTGTAGTCCCAGCTACTCAGGAGACTGAGGCAGGAGAATCACTTGAACCCGGGAGGCAGAGATTGCAGTGAGCCGAGATCATGCCACTGCACTCCAGCCTGGGTGACAGAGTGAGACTCCATCTCAAAAATGAAAACAATGAAATGACTGGTTAAACTAGTGATTTATCTATTGGCATTGATTTAATTACTTTCAAAAAGGAACATGCTCACTATTATAATATAGTTCCTTTTTACACAGACCCAGAGATCATAAGGTGACATCTTGTCTCCCTAAATATAAGAACTAAACATAAGAAAAGTCTGGTATAATCGTTCAGAGAGACATTAACACCAATGTTATAAGTCAGTTCTAATGTATTTAATAAAACAGCTTTCCTTTAGTCAAAATAATGTTTTTAAATCTAGTCAAATAATCAGCATCAAAGTGTTTGGGACACTCAGGAGTGTCTCTTTGGTGCCTGGAAATGGGTGTTTTATTCATCCTCTAGAAGTTCACAGTACAGTGTGTGGGCGAAGCTTTCTGGGCAATGTGTCCCTCTGTCAGCTTTTGCCTCTGCAAAGCCAAACTGTGGGTTGTGTGTCTGAGTATTACAACCCACAAGAAATGTGGCTATGGCCAGAAAACATAAGTGTGAATGATTTTGGAACACTGCGCATCTCATGAGTCACATGGCAACAGTCCTGACCGCGGTTTGTACACCTTCTACCCTAGCAGCCGCCAGTCAAGCGAAGAGGGCGCCCTCTAGGGGTGAGCCTGGGCAACAAAATAGTCACCTTCCCTTGGGAAACAATGTGGAGATTCACCTTTAGCAAGTCCCTTTCCTAAAAAGCTATGCTTCTAAATCTTTCAAATATGAAATTCTATCAATAAGATATCAGAAGTAACCAAATAAACCGACGTATGTGCCTGCGTGTGTATGTATGCATGCTCGCCCATATAAACTGAGTATCACTATGAGCGGGAAACTAGCATGGGTGCTGGCCTCCCGGGAGGGGAACCGCGTAAAGGAGAAGAGGACAGGAGGGGAACTCACTTTTCCCTCCCCTCAACTTTTATTATGAAAAACGTTCAAACAGAAAAGTTGAGAGAATAGTGCAATAAATTCTCACATAATCAGCACCTAGATTTCACCGTGCTTAGCGTGTTTGTATTTGTTTTATCTCTATATTAGTTTGCCTGACTTCTCTTAGACTTACCTTTCACGGTAAAGTCTTTGGATCCTTTCAACTGTGTACTGTGTATATGTCATCTATCCGGATAAATTTCTTAATACTGATAGTAACCATGTCTGAGAGGAGTTGTGAGGGAGGGTTAAATTAAATGAGGAGATGGACAAAAATTACCTGGTGCAGCGCCAAGCACAGAGCACCTGCTCAAGAAATGCTGTTGTCACGCTCAGATTTCCCTTCATTCACTCGTAGGTCCCACAGTAAACTCAGCACCTTTGATTTCATCTGAGTCTTTTCCCAAGCCAATCCTCTTTTCCCTCACACCTCTCTCAACTTCTCTATTGCTCCTGGCAGGCGCAGAGTAAAAGGGATCATCACGCCCTGCAGGAAAGCGGCAGGGCCTCCAGACCACAGTTACAGGCCCACCACTGAGCTGGAGGAGGCCTAGGCGGCCATGACACTTAACCCTTTCCCGGCTGCTCCAAGAAAATGGCTTCATGCCTACAAATAGCCACCCTTTCTCATGGCCTATCTTGTAATAGGTTTGGCAATTTTCTTATGTCAGAATACATAAATACAAAATATTAAAATAATATAAAATAAGGCTGGGCGCGGTGGCTCACGCCTGTAATCCCAGCAATTTGGGAGGCCGAGGCCGGCGGATCACAAGGTCAGGAAGTCAAGATCGGCCTGGCCAAGATGGTGAAACCCCGTGTCTAATAAAAATACAAAAATTAGCCAGACGTGGACGCAGGTGCCTATAATCCCAGCTACTCAGGAGGCTGAGGCAGGAGAATTGCTTGAACCCGGGTGGCAGAGGTTGCCGTGAGCCGAGATTGCGCCACTGCACTCCAGCCTGGATGACAGAGTGAGACTCCATCTCAAAAAATAAAATAAACAAAACATATAAAATATAAAATGTAACTATGTGGTAAAAACCAGGTAGAGATGCTAACTACATATCTAAATATATATCATATAATATATACATGCAATGTAATATTCATATATTAATATACACTATACATGTGTTAACATGTATATGTTTCATTACATAATATAATATGCAATATAATTCAATATATGGCTTAAAAAAAATAAGTAGAGATTTGGCCGGTCGCGGTGCCTCATGCCTGTAATCCCAGCACTTTGGGAAGCTGAGGCAGGTGGCTCACCTGAGGTTGGGAGTTCAAGACCAGCCTGACCAACATGGAGACATACCATCAGTATTAAAAATACAAAATCAGCCAGGCATGGTGGTTCATGCCTGTAATTCTAGCTACTCAGGAGGCTAAGGCAGAAGAATCACTTGAGCCCAGGAGGTGGAGGTTGCGGTGAGCCAAGATCGCGCCATTACACTCCAGTCTGGGCAACAAGAGCAAAACTCCATCTCAAAAAAAAAAAAGCAGAGATTCTATGCTACGTCTCCCTTTCTTGTTCTCTATACACATGCAGATTCAACATACAGAATATGTTTATGACACGTTACATATATGTATATTACATATGCTATCTATCAGACATATGTATATGTATCATAGGAAAAAGCAACTCTTTTTTCTTTCTATACTCACCCCTCAGTGCTTTACTTCTGACACCAGATGTGTGAGTTTTTTCCTACACATCGATTCTCTGGCAGACACCAATTGGGTATCCTACAATTGATTCAATTTTGATACCAACTAGAGTTAGTACAAACCCCACAGGTTAAGGGCTCAGTCCCACAAGACTGCCCCCACTTCAGATGCTGGTTGCAAGTCCCAGGTTGCCACTTGTACGTCTGACCAACCAACTACAAATCAGGGTTCCCCTCCTCAGGTTTGATACTTTGCTAGTGTGGCTTTCAGAACTCAGAAAACACTATGTTTACCTGTTTCTTATAAAGGATATTACAAAGGATGGAGATGAACAGCCGGATGAAGAGGTACATAGGGCAAAGTGTTGGGTGACCCATGCCCCAGCACCTCTACACATTCAGCAACCTGGAAGCTCTCCAAAGTCCACATTTTTATAAAGGCATCATCATATGGGCATGATCAATTATTAACTCAATCTTCCCAGAGGATGGGGAGTGCAACTAAAAGCTCCAAACTTCTGATCACAGCTTGGTCTTTCTAGTAACTGGACCCATCCAGCAACCCAGCAAGAGTTACCTCATTAGTATAAAAGATGCCCCTATCACCCAGGAAATTTCAAGGGATGAGGAGCTCTGTGGAACAAACTGGGGTCAAAGACCAAATATTAGAACAAAAGATACATTTAGCACTTCTATCGCTTAGGAAATTACACGGGTTTTCAGAGCTCTGTGCCAGGAACTGAGTCAAAGACCAAAATATATTTCTTATTATAAATAACAACATCATAGTATATGTATATGCACATATGAACATCCACAATATAGTACATGTAATATGAGATATAGATATGTTTACAGATCTAGTTAGCATCTCTAACTACTTGGTTTTTACCACATACTGAATTCTGTTTGGCCAGACTCACCCTCCACCCAGCCAGGACCATAAGCCCCATCTCTTATTTTTCAAAGTAAACCAGTTGAGTCACCACCTGCTCTGTTAGCTACATCCAATGATTATTTATTTTAAATTAATTAATTTATTTAAAAATTTATTAAAATTATTACAAATTATAAGGTTAATTTAATTAATTTATTAAAGATTAATTGATTAATCTTCCTGGCAACTGCCTATAAACCTGGAGACTTACTCCAGTCCTTGGGAAGAGAGAACTAGGGAACTTCTCTGCCCCTCGGATGCCCTGTTTTTCCATTGCCTTGGTTCTGTTGCTACCACACTGGGCACCAGGGACAGCAAGTCCCTATAAGCCATGTGCACCTTCTCCACCACCAGAAGGCTGCTCGACGGGGCCTGACTCTGCCCAAGTGTGACTGTTCCTAGAGAAGAAGGCTTGCCTCCTGCAGGGTCACAGCAGCCCCAGATGCATCAGACTTGGATAACAATTTACAGCCACTTGCTGTGGAAGGGCCCACATAAACAACCAAGAAAACCCCAACAAAAATAAGAGCATTTGCTGAGCATTCACTGTGTGCCAGTCACTGTGCAAAATGCTTTATTTATTTATTTATTTTTAAGAGAGGGGGAGGTCTCATTATGTTGCCTAGGCTGTGCTCAAACTCCTGGACTCAAACAATCCTCCCACCTCTACCTCCCGAGTAGCTGGAATTACAGGCATGAGCCACTGCACCTGGCTTAAAATACTTAAAATATGTTATCAAATTTAACCTGATTACCTAAACCCCTCTATAAAGCAGACATTTTCCCCTGATTTGAGTTTTGCTTTTTTGGTGAGTTCCTCTTAGGAGACCTTAATTCATGTTTTAAAATGAATTAATCAATTAACATTTATACAGAACTTGCTGTGTGGCAGACGCTGAGTGAGCAGTACAGACATTAACTCACTGAGCCCTCATATAGCCCTATGAGATGGGCACTGTTATTCCCTTAATAGTCACAAGCAATGAGCTCAAAGTCACACAGCTAATAAGTGGCAGAAGTGGGATGCCTGTTCCACCAATGGAAATGTAATGGAGGTAATTCAAAGTGGGGACACGTGCACATGAAATACATTGGCAAGGGTATGGAGAAATAGGCACTCTTGGGTATTGCTTATGGGAGGGCAAATTTTCAAGGCAATGTGACAATACTGAACACAATTTAAAATGCATACGCAGTAGTTACTTTGACCTTGATATTCTTATTCTGGAAATTGTTCACAGATATTTGTGTGCATGTGAAAACATATGGACAAGTCATCTTATATGGACAAGTCATCTTATTGCGCCATGTTTGTAAAAGTAAAGACTAGAAGCAACCAGAATGATAATTAATAGGACATCAGGGCCAGGCACGGTGGCTCACAACTATAATCCTAGCACTTTGGGAGGCTGAGGCAGGTAGATCACTTGAGGTGAGGCGTTCAAGACCAGCCTGGCCAACATGGTGAAACCCTGTCTCAACTAAAAATACAAAAATTAGCTGGGCATGGTGGTGGGCACCTGTAATCCCAGCTACTCGAGAGGCTGAGGCAGACAGAATTGCTTGAACCCAGGAGGCAGAAGTTGCAGTGAACTGAGATCATGCCACTGCACTTCAGCCTGGGTGACACAGTGAGACTCCATCTCAGGAAGAAAAAAAATAGAACATCAGTTAAATGAATTATAATGCAGCCACACTCTGGAATACTATAAAGCTGTGACGATGAATGAGTGAAATCTACTGATGCTGAAGTGTCCTCTGAGATGTATTTGTAATGAAAATACAAAGCACAGAGCATATGTGTGTTTTCAAGGCTAATATCCAAGCCAAAGTCCAGGGTCTGACTCCAGGGAAGATAAACACATCATCTTCTCTATTACCATGTGAATGTGGTGCTAGCAACCAAATTGAATTTGTTTCTATTTCAACCATATAAATTTGGCTGTGTGGGGAGGGGGCAAAATTCAGGCTAGAGTTCTGGTGCACACTTTCCCCCACAGAAGTGCATCTTGAACCAACAGAGGACATAGAAAGAAAAAGGTGATGGGGATTACCCACCCCGCCATGCACGCGCTCTTGGACCACAGCTCCTCTGGTTAGTGACAAATATTTTTCCTCAATGTTAAGTGCCTCCCCACTCGCTGCTGCCACCAACTCCAAGGTATTGCCTGCTGGCAGCGACAGAGGAGAATAGAAAAAAGAAAGCAAAAACCAAAATGGGATTGTCTCCTCCTCTGCCTAGCAAGTGCAAGGGTGCGCACACACACACACACACACACACACACACACACTCCCCCCAGATGAGAAAGAGAAGGCTTCTCCTAGAACGCTTCCCATCTCCTGTCTGCACCTATTGCATGTTTCTGAGTTTACAACAGCTGTCTTTGAGTCCAGGCTGGGCAATACCAAAGGGAAAAAAAATGCAAACTTTCCACCATTTTGATGGAATTTTTTTTTTTTTTTGGAGATGTTGTTTCACTATGGAGTGCAGTGACACAGTCTCAGCTCACTGCAGCCTCTGCCTCCTGGATTCAAGCAATTCTCCCGGCTTAGCCTCCCGAGTAGCTGGAATAACTGTGCACTCACCACCACGCCTGGCTAACCCAGCTAATTTTTGTATTTTTAGTAGAGATGGGGGTTTCACCATGTTGGCTAGGCTGGTCTTGAACTCCTCACCTCAAATGATCCACCTGCCTCGGCCTCCCAAAGTGCTGGGATCACAGACATGAGCCACCGTGCCCGGTCAGAGCTTTCTCTGATCTTTTTCCCCAATCCACTAGCTACAATTTGTTTTTCAGAGTCTTTAGCTGCTCCATGCCTTCTGAAAGGATCTGTAGTTGCAGCCAATGTGATCAGAAAGTACTGGGAAGATCTCGGAGATGGGGAAGATCAAGAGAGACATCACAAACAGTTGTGTATGAACTCCGGGTTCACCCCATGCTTGCATGTATGGATCTCACCCCAAACAGAATACCTCCGGCTTTGTGAACTCTGTTGCAGGTAGCTCTCTGCCCAGGTCCCTGAATGACCGACCTCAATTTAGTAGAGGCCAGTTATAGTTTGGCCACACTAGGGGGCGC
This sequence comes from Cebus imitator, assembly GCF_001604975.1. Classification (NCBI taxonomy): domain Eukaryota; kingdom Metazoa; phylum Chordata; class Mammalia; order Primates; family Cebidae; genus Cebus; species Cebus imitator. The sequence continues at coordinate 6,479,898 of NW_016107363.1, forward strand.
ACAGGTGGGACTGATCTGAATAGCTCTGAAAACACTTTGAAAACTTTACTTGGAACCACAGCTCACACAAGGCCGGTTGAAATTTCTAACCTGAACTTCACATTCTAGGTTATCTGCTAAAATTAAAAATATCAACGTTATCTAGCCAGACTGACAAAGACATAGAGAGAAAAGACAGAAACTACTAAATTCAGGAATGAAAGAAGGAATATCACTACAGACTCCCTCCTCAACACTTTGAAAGGCTCACAAGTATTATGACAAACCAAGGCATAAAAACTTGGTAACTTAGATGAAATGGACCAATTCCTTGAAAGATATAAATGACCTCAATTTTCCCAAGAACAAAAAGATATTCTGAATAGTTCTATATGTGGTAAATAACTTATATTTGTAGTTAAAAGCCCCCGAAGAAGACATCTCCAGATAGTTTCACTTACAAATTCTATAAAACATTTTAAGAAGAAATAACACCAATTCTATGCAATCTCATCCAGAAAATAGAAGAGGAGAGAACACTTCCCAACTGATTTTGTGAGGCCAACATTACCCTGATACCAAAATCAGACAAGACAAGAAAACTACAAACCAATGATCTTTCATGAACATAGACATGAATCTCAACAAAATATTAGCAAATTAAGTCCAGCAATATACATGCATGTGTGTGTATCTTACCACGACCAAGCAAGGTTTATATCAAGAATTCAAGTAGGCCGGGCGCGGTGGCTCAAGCCTGTAATCCCAGCACTTTGGGAGGCCAAGGTGGGTGGATCACGAGGTCAAGAGATCGAGACCATCCAGGTCAACATGGTGAAACCCTGTCTCTACTAAAAATACAAAAAATTAGCTGGGCATGGTGGCGCGTGCCTGTAATCCCAGCTACTCAGGAGGCTGAGGCAGGAGAATTGCCTGAACCCAGGA
>NW_016107363.1:6480972-6486125 GCF_001604975.1 Cebus imitator
AATCCACCATGTTAACAATCTAAAGAAAAAACAAAACTAAAGAAAAAATCAGTCAAATAAATTGATGTAGACAAAGCATCTCAAAAAATTCAGTGGTCATTCTGGTAAAAGGACTCGGCAAACTAGGAACAGAAGAGAGCTTCCTTAGTCTGAATAAAGGCATCTACAAAAAAACGAAAACAAACATCATACTTAATCATGAAAGACTGAACACTTTCCCTCTGAAATCAGGAAAAAGACAATGATATTCATTCTCACCACTCCTATTCAATATTGTACTAGAAGATCAGTAATGAGACAAGAAAAACAAACAAGAGACATGCATTTTAGAAGAAAAGAAATTGTCTTTCACAGACAACATAATCGTCTATGCAGATGATTCCACAAAATGTACAAAAAAGCTCCTAAAAATAATAAATTTGAGTTCAGCATGGTTGCAGGACATACCGTCAACACGTGAAAATCAGCTGTATTTCTACACACTAGCAGTAACTGAATTCTGACCTGAATTCAATTGAAAAAATTTTTAAACAGCATTGACAGTGCCTTAAAAAAACAAAATACTGGCTGGGTGTGGTGGCTAACGCCTGTAATCCCAGCACTTTGGGAGGCCAAGGCAGGTAGGAGTTCGGAACCAGTCTGACCAACATGGAGAAATCCTGTCTCTACTAAAAATACAAAATTAGCTGGGCTTGGTAGCACATGTCTGTAATCCCAGCTACTCGGGAGGCTGAAGCAGGAGAATCCCTTGAACCTGGGAGGCAGAGGTTACAGTGAGCCAAGATCGTGCCATTGCACTCCAGCCTCGGCAATAAGAGCGAAACTTTGTCTCAAAAAAAAAAGGCATAAATCTAATAAAATATGTGCAGGATTGATATACTGAAAACTATAAAACACTGATGAAAGAAATCAAAGAACACCTAAGCAAATTGAGAAACGGGCTGCACTTGTGATGGTAAGATTCAGTATAGGGGCCGCCTGGGGGCCCTGGTCCGGGAGGCTGTCCCGGACACCCCACCCTCCCTTAAAAAAAAAAAAAAAAAAGATTCAGTATAGTTAGGATGTCAGTTCACCCTAAAATGTTCTGTAAATTTAACACTATTCCAATAGAAATTCTATTAAGTTTGTTTTTTTTTTTTTAGATTCTAAAAAAATTTTGAAAAAGAAGAGCAGTCCAGGTGTGGCAGCTCAACCCGTAATCCCAGCAGTTTGGGAGGCCGAGGCAGGCAGATCACTTGGGGCCAGGAGTTTGAGACCAGCCTGGCCAACATAGCAAAACTCCATCCGTACTAAAACTATAAAAATTAGCTGAGCATGGTGGTACACACCTGTAATCTCAGCTACTTGGGCAGCTGAGGCGCTTGAACCTAGGAGGCAGAGATTGCAGTGAGCTGAGATCGTGCCACTGCACTCCAGCTTGGGCAACAGAATGGGGGGGGAAAAAAAAAGAGCAAGGTTGGAAGACTCATACTACCTGATTTTTAAAATTACTATATAACTATAGTAATCCAGAACTGAGTAATATTGAAGAAGGGACAAACACACAGATCAATGAATCAGAATACAGAGTCCAAAAATAGATCCACTCAAAATGGCCAATTGATTTTTGACAAGGGTCCAAAGGCAATTTAACGAAAAAAAGATCATCATTTCACCAAATGATGTTGAAACAATTGGATAACCAGATGCCAAGAAAACTTGGATCTAAACCTCACACCTTAAACAAAAATTAACTCAAACTGGACTCTAGATCTAAATGTAAAACTATAAAACTTTAGAAAAAAACATAAAAGAAAAACTTTGCAACCTGACAGTAAGCAAGGAATCTGTAGATACACCACCAATACATAATCAATAAAAGAAAAACGTGATAAATTGAGTTTCATCAAAATTTAAACTTTTTTCCTTGCAAAAGGCACTGTTAAGAGAATGAAAAGACATCTCACACTGGGAGAAAATATTTGCAAATCACATATTCAACATAGAACTTGTATCCAGAATAGATGGATAAATATCAATTGTAAGAAGCTATAAGAAAACAAATGACTGATTTAAAAATGGGCAAAAGATTTGAACAGACATTTCTCCGAAGATGATCTACAAATGGCCAATAAGCACAAAAAGAGATGCTCAATATCATTAGCCATTAGTGAAGCACAAATCAAACCACCATGAGATATCACTACACACCTACTAAAGAGGCAAAAACCAAAAACAAGCAAATGATAATGCCAAATACTAATGAGGATGTGGAGCAACCGGAACTCTCATACATTGTTGAGGTGAATATAAAATAGTGTAGCTGAACCAGAAAACAGTTTGACAATTCCTTAAAAGTTAGACTGGATGCAGTGGTTCACATCTGTAATCTTAGTCCTTTGGGAGGCTGAGGTGGGCAGATTGCTTGAGTTCAGGAGTCTGAGACCAGCCAGGGCAACATGATGAAACTCCATCTCCAGGAAATATACAAAAATTAGCCAGACATGTGGTGTGTGCCTGATCCAGCTACCTGGAAGACTGAGGTGGGAGGATTGCTTAAGCCCAAAAGTGAGAGGTTGTAGTGAGTCAAGGCGGCACCATTGTACTCCAGCCTGGCAATAGAGCAAAATGGCAGCGTTTGCCACTTTTATTCAACATAGTATTGGAAGTCCTGGCCCAAAGCAATTGGAAGTCCTTGCCCCAAGCAACTGGGCAAAAACAAAAAACAAACAAACAAAAATCTAAATTGGAAATGGAGTAAACTGCCTTTTTCCTAACATGACAAGATCTTATATGTAGAAAATCCTAAAGATTACACACACATACAAACACACACACCTATTAGAACTACACTTGATCTTAGCCAAAAGGCCAAGAAGTGATTCTGTTAGAACTAATGAACAAATTTAGCAAAGTTGTAGGATACAAAATCAACAGACAAAAACCAGTTGTATTTCTATACATTGATAATAGACAATCTAAAATGAACATTACAAAAACAATTTTATTTACAATAGCATCAAAAAGGATAAGGCCAGGCATAGTAGCTTACACCTGTTATCTGAGCACTTTGGGAGGCCAAGTGGGAGGATTGTTTGAGGAGTTAGAGGCTGCAGTGAGCTGTGATTGTACCACTTCACTCTAGCCCAGGCAACAGAGTGAGATCCTGTCTCCAAAAAAGAAAAAGAGAAAGTCAAGGTAAGAGGAGAAGCAGCTTCTGCTGACCAAGATGCAGCAGATAAGCTCCTAGATGCCATTAAGAAACTCACTGAGGGCCGGGCGCGGTGGCTCAAGCCTGTAATCCCAGCACTGTGGGAGGCCGAGGCGGGTGGATCACGAGGTCAAGATATCGAGACCATCCTGGTCAACATGGTGAAACCCCGTCTCTACTAAAAATACAAAAAATTAGCTGGGCATGGTGGCGCGTGCCTGTAATCCCAGCGACTCAGGAGGCTAAGGCAGGAGAATTGCCTGAACCCAGGAGGCGGAGGTTGCGGTGAGCCGAGATCGCGCCATTGCACTCCAGCCTGGGTAACAAGAGCGAAACTCCATCTCCAAAAAAAAAAAAAAAAGAAAGAAACGCACTGAGGCTCGGCATGGTGGCTCATGCCTGTAATCCCAGCACTTCGGGAGGCAGAGATGGACAGATCACCTGAGGTCAAGGCCAGCCTGGCCAACATGGTGAAACCCTATCTCTACTGAAAGACAAGAAATTAGCAGGACATGTGGCAGATGCCTGTTATCCCAGCTACTTGGGAGGCTGAGGCACAAGAATTGTTTGAACCTGGGAGGCAGAGGTTGCAGTGCGCTGAGATGGCACCACTCCACTCCAGCCTGGGTAACAGCAAGACTCCGTCTCAAAAAAAAATAATTGAGAAGAAAGGATATCTGCCTAAGCAGGTTTTCATGCAGATGAAAGTGCCCTGTTCTGGAAAATAAAATGCCACAAAAAAAACATTTGTTAGGAAGGAAGAGAAGGGAGCTCCAAGAATTAAGGTAGGAAGGGATAGGCTAACTCTACTGCTTTGTGCAAATGCAGTCAGGTTTATGATCGTGACAGCCCTTATCTGTAAAGCTGCTAACTTCTGAGCCTTGAAGGGAAAAGATAAACACCAGCTGCTGGTCTTTTGTTTGTACAACAATAAGGCCTGGACAATGAGAACCCTTTTTCTGGGTTGGTCTCATTAGTGCTTTGTCCCTGAACTCAGTAAGTAACTTGATGGTAAGAGACTGCCTTTTAAAGTTCTCTTAATATTGGACAATGTCCCTGACCACCCAGAACCCCATGAGTTCAACACTGAAGGTGTTGAAGTTGTCTACTTGCCCCCAAACCTGAGGTCTCTAATTCAGCCTCTAGATCAGGGGTGATAAGGACCTGCAAGGCTCATTACACACAGCAGTCTATGGAAAGGATTGTCAGTGCTATGGAAGAGAACCCAGGTAGAGAGACTATCATGAAAGTCAGGAAGGATCACACCATTGAACATGCCATCGTTGTTACAGAAAAACCGTGAAAGCCAAAATAAATAAATAAATAAGTTAATTAAATAAAAATTAAAAGGCGTGAACGCCACCAAGCCCAAAACAAAAAAAGGGGAGTGTGTGGGGTGGAGAGTTTCAAGATACGGATCTTGGAGAAAATAAAAACAGACACCACACCAGGGGAGTTAATAGAAGACGACTTGGCGGAGATGAGTGCTTCTGAAGCAGTGCCAGATCATGAGGAAGGAGACATAAAAGAATCATTTCTAGAAAATAAATTAACATTAGACAGTCTAGCAGAAGGGCTCTCATTATTCATGACTGCTTTTTACTTCTTTTACATGGACCCTTCCATGATATAGGCACTGAAACTACAGCAAATAATAGAAGGGGGATTGGTACCATACAGAAATATTTTTAAAGAAATGAAAAAGCATGGAAGTCAGAAATAAATTCCATTGTATTTCTGTAGTTTCACTGAGTGTGCCCACTTCTCCTGCCTCCCCTTCCACCTCCTCCACCTCTTCTGCCTCTGCCACTCCTGAGACAGCAAGATCAACCCTTCCTCTTCCTCCTCAGCCGCACTCAACAGAAAGATGAAGAGGATGAAGACTTTTGTGATGACCCACTTCCACTTAATGAACAGTGAATGTATTTTCTCTTCCTTACGACTTTTTTTTTTTTTTTTTTTT
>NW_016107363.1:6487004-6533463 GCF_001604975.1 Cebus imitator
AAAAAAAAAAAAAAAAAGAATACACTTCATGCAGGGTGAGATGGCTCATGACTATAATCCCAGCACTTTGGAAGGCCAAGGCAGGAAGATTGCTTGGACCCAGGAGTTCAAGACCAGCCTGGGCAATGTGGTAAAACCCCATCTCTACAAAACATTTAAAAATTAGCCAGGTGTTGTGGTGCATGCCTGTGGTCCCCAGGTGGCATGCACCTGAGGAAGCTCAGGCTGGAGGATTGCCTGAGCCCAAGAGGTTGATACTGCAGTGAGCTGTGATCATGCCACCGTACTCCAGCCAGGGTGACAGAATGAGACTCAAAAAAAAAGAAATGCACTTCATAAGGCTATAGCTGCCAGAGATAGCGATTCCTCTGATGGATCTTGTAAAGTAGATTGAAAATCTTTCAGAAAGAATTCAGTCTGGATGTCATTAAGAACCTTTGTGATTCATGGGAGAAGGTCAAAATATTAACATGAACAGAAGTTTGGAAGAAGTTGAGTCTAACTCTCATGGATGACTTTGAGGGATTCAAGTGGAGAAAGGAAATACAGATGTGGGAATGGCAAGAGAACTAGAATTAGAAGTGGAATCTGAAGATGTGACTGAATTGCTGCAGTCTCATGATCCAACTTTGACAGATGAGGATTTGCTTCTTATGGATGAGCAAAGAAAGTGGTTTGTTGAAATGGAATCTACTCCTGATGTAGATGATTGTGAACATTGTTGAAAAGACAACAAAGGGCTGGGCACAATGGCTCATCTATAATCCCAGCACTTTGCGAGGCCAAGGCAGGTGGATCACTTGAGCCCAGGAGCTCAAAACAGGCCTGGGCAACATAATAAAATGTCATCTCTACTAAAAACTTTTTGAAAAAATAAAATTGGCTGATGCCCTTTTCAGCCTCAGCCCACCTGCACCCAGGTGAAAAAAAAAATTGCTTTAAAAAACAAAATGACCACAAAGGATTTAGAATATTACATAAACTTAGGTGATAAAGCAGTGACAGGTTGGAAGGGATTGACCAATTTTGAAAGAAGTTCTGTTGCCATAAAATGCTATCAAATGGCATCATCTGCTACAGAGAAACCTTTGTGAAAAGAAGAGTCAATTGACATGGCAAACTTCACTTTTGTCTTATTTTAGGAAACTGCCACAGCCACCCCAACCTTCAGCAACCATCACCCTGATCCGTCAGCAGCCATCAACATCAAGGCCAGGCCCTCCACCAGCAAAATGGTTACAACTCACTGAAGGTTCAGGTAATGGTTAGCATTTTTAAGTAATAAGGTATTTTTTAATTAAGGTATGCACATTTTTGGCCAGGCACGGTGGCTCTTTCCTGTAATACCAGCACTTTGGGAGGCCAAGGTGGGCAGATCACCTGAGGTCGGGAGTTCAAGACCAGCCTGACCAACATGGAGAAATCCCATCTTTAAATAAATAAATAAAAATTTCAAAAATCCACATTTTTAGACATAATGCTCTTATTGTAAATTAATAGACTACAATATAGTGTAATCATAACTTTTATATGCACTGGGAAACAAAACAATTTGTGTGACCTGCTTCATTGGAATATTTGTGTTATTATGGTGATGCGGAACCATACCTGCAGTATCTCCAAGGAATGCTTATATACACAAAAAAAGTAAAAGCAGGCATTCAGACAGATATTTGTAGACCAATATTTACAGCAGCATTATTCACAAATCCAGAAGGTGGGGGCAACCAAAATGTCCATCAACAGTCAAACAGATCAGCAAAATGTGGTGCAGGCATAAATGGAATACTATACAGCCTTAGAAAGAAATGAAATTCTAACATGTGCTACAACGTGGGTGAGCCTTGACGTGCCAAATGAAATCAGCCAGACACAAAAAAGACAAACATTGGATGATGCCACTTACATGAGGTACTTAGTCAAATTCATAGAGACAGAGAGCAGAATGGTGATTGGCAGGGGGTGGAGGGAGGGGAGAATGAAGTTACAGTTTCCTGATAGAATTTTAGCTGGAGAAGATAAAACAGTTCTGGAGATGGATGGTGGTGTAGCTAAATGGTGTGAATATACTTAATGCCACAGAACTATACAACTAAAAACGGTAAATGTTATATTATGCACATTTTATCACAATTTTAAAAACACAATCTAGTTAGAATATGGTCAAAAGGCATATTGAGGGCAAAGGTGAAAGGATCATTTGAGGCCAGGAGTTTGAGACCAGCCCAGGCAACATGACAAGACCCCTGTCTCTACAAAAATAAAAACAAAATTAGCCCGGTGTGGTGGCACATACCTGTGGTCTCAGCTATTTGGGAAGCTGAGGTGGGAGGAGCGCTTAAGTCCAGGCTGCAAGGCTACAATGATCTGGGATTATGCCACTGCACTCCAGCCTGGTAACATAGTAAAACCCTGTCTCAAATAATGATAATAATATTACCGGAGGAGAGCTCGCCCAGCTCTGAGGCGCAGGAATTCAATAAAGAAGATGGCAGCTCTGACTCCAAGGAAGAGGAAGCAGGATTTTTTGAACTGTGACAGCCTTTTGTTCTTCACTGAAAATCTGTTTCCATCACCTAATAAAAAGCATTGTTTTTATCAAAACAGTGATAAAAATGAAGAAAACCTGCATTTCTCTCAACAAGGGCATTTTGTTTCAAGTGCACTCAAAACATCTGAAATAAATAGACGGCCATCAGCAAATCAAGGCTCACCATTTAAATCTGCTGTGTCCACTGTATCTTTTTACAACCAAAATAAGCGGTACCTCAATCCATTGGAGAGGAAGCTGATAAAAGAGAGATCTACTTACCTAAAAAATAATGTTGAAGATAAATCTTTTCCCATTGTGACAGAAAAAATGCAGGGAAAACCAGTCTGCCCCAAGAAGAACAACAAAAAGCCACAGAACAGTTTAACTGCGAAATATCAACCAAGGTATACACACATCAAGACTGTATCAAGGAATCCTAAAAATTCCAAGCAAAATCGAGTAGTCTGTAAGCTAGTTGTGGAGAAAGAGAATAATTGTTATTCAGCTGAAAATAATCCCAATGCTCCTCGGGTTCTAAGCCAAAAAATGAAAGCACAAGTTACACTCCAGGGTGGAGCAGCATTTTTTGATAGTAGAAAAAAATCCTCTCTTAGATAATGGTCCATGGAAAATGAGCCATCACTGGGACTCACCCAAAAGAATAAATCAGAATTGATTGAAGATTCTGATGTAGAGACTGTCAGGGAAAAAAAAACACTTGAGACAAGGCAAGTGCCAAAGTGCTTGTTCCTAGAAGAGAAATTGAACATTGAGCTACTGAATGCAAGCAGTAAAAATCAAGAGAAATTAATAAAGGACTCATCAGGTGACAGCGTTTCTTCAAAGGAATATGAAGTTGATAAAAATAAGTCTTTTCCTTCAGAGGATTCTCTTGGTGAGAAGGCAATTTCTCCTAAGTCCACTGTCTATCCAATCTTCAATGCATCTTCAGTCAATTCGAAAAGATCTTTAGGTGAAGAACAGTCTTCTGTGGGATCTGTCAACTTCTTGAAACAGACCAATATTCAGAAAAATACTAACACCAGAGATACAAGTAAAAAAACAAAAGACCAACTCGTCATTGACGCTGGTCAGAAACATTTTGGGGCTACTGTGTGTAAGTCTTGTGGCATGATATATACTGCTTCCAACCCTGAAGATGAAATGCAACATGTACAGCATCACCACAGATTTCTGGAAGGAATCAAATATGTGGGTTGGAAGAAAGAACGTGTAGTAGCAGAGTTTTGGGATGGGAAAATTGTGTTGGTTCTACCACGTGATCCAAGCTTTGCTATCAAAAAGGTAGAAGATGTCCTAGAACTTGTTGATAATGAATTGGGCTTCCAGCAAGTTGTTCCTAAATGTCCAAACAAAATAAAAACTTTTCTTTTTATATCTGATGAAAAGCAAGTAGTTGGGTGTTTAATTGCAGAACCCATCAAACAGGCCTTCTGTGTCCTGTCTAAACCAACTGGTATGCAATCCCCAAACTCTAAAGAATGTCCTAGGGCTTGGCAATGTTCAGATGTACCAGAGGCTGCAGTCTGTGGGATAAGTAGAATCTGGGTTTTCAGATTGAAGAGAAGAAAGCGCATTGCAAGACAACTGGTTGATACTCTCAGGAATTGCTTCATGTTTGGCTGTTTTCTCAGCACTGATGAAATAGCATTTTCTGACCCAACACCAGATGGCAAGTTATTTGCAACAAAGTACTGTAACACTCCTAATTTTCTTATATATAATTTTAATAGTTAAAGCTGATTTCAGTTATAAAGCAGTTACTATCTGGATAAGTTCAGAGAGATCTTTATTATAAAATACAAACTATTTAGTATCAAAAAAAATACCAAGACTCACACTTATGCACACACACACACACACACACACATATCACAGTTTTGTTCCTTATGAGTTGAAAAGTCAGGAATTAAATTTGTTGAAAATTATCTGGGATTCAAAGGAAGGAAAAATCTTGGGGTGATTTACTGATTAGCACTCTGAATTATTAATTACAATTACCTCTGAAATTTTGTAGCTATAATTGGAAAATTACTTGACTGTTATGTAAGAGCACTGACAAAGGAAAGTGATTTTTGTCTAGAAATGTGACCTGGTCTTCTACAAAACACACTCTTAGACCAGGATTATCTAATGCCCCATCAGATGCAAAGAGGCAAATTTACACTTGGGCAAGTAATTTATATTCTCAATTTGTAAAGGGAATTCCTGAATTTTTTTTTTTTTTTTAAATAGAGGCAGGGGTCTCATTATGTTTTCCAAGCTGGAACTTTTGGGCTCAAGCGATCCTCCGAAAGCACTGGGATTACAGTCATGGGCCACCGTGCCCAGCATCATTCCTGACTTTTCTATACAAAGTCTTTACTTGGTAGGCACTCGTCTGTACTAACTCAGTTTGAGTATCTTTAGAAAATGTTTAGAATTTCTTTTTGTAACAAGAAAAGATGGTAAGGATTAATATTATCCTATATGCATTTCTGTAGAGCAGAATTCTATAGCTTAATGTTTAATCTTTTTGAAAATAAAATTAAATGTTCATCTGTCAGATTTAAAATTATACTTAATAATTGTACTATTTCATTAATTTTTTTGTTTGGAAATATTGGTAGTACTGCTTTAGGAACTTATTACTGGCAATTGATGTCATTAACAAAATGCCTAGTTGGAGTAGATGATACATTTGGCTTCATTTTCTAATTTTTTGCTTATTTAAAATGCACCTTATCTGTTCTATGTGGCAAAAGTCTTTACAAAATATATGGTTATAAAATCAAGGTTAGTAAATGTACATACGCTGGTGGATCAGAGACCATGACACTGTGTAAATACAATGAAATGTTCGCATATTTTGCTTGTATAATCCTTGGATACTTTAAAAAGCAAAACATTGTTCAAATTGTTCTGATTCTAAAAAATCATTCAACTGCTAGCAATAAGACTCTAGGCAAGTTGTTTTATAGATTGTAATTATACATAGAAACGATTCATCTGCTTTCATTTTATTTGCCTGTAAGTTAACATGTTTCCAAAATTTAAAAGTCTGGGTTCCCAAAAGAATGTGGAAGTGTTAAAATGTGTGTAATTATGCAAACATTTTAATGCTGTTTTCTGCACTTGTTTTTTTTTTAATTTTATTTAAAAATTTTAATTCGCATTTTGCTTGCTTAATGGTTTGTGATCAATCAATTAAAATAATTTAATAGTTAAAACAATAATAATAATAATATTACCAAGTGCTGGAAAGGATCCAGACATCTCATACATTGGGATATAACATTATATGACACAGCCACTCTGGAAAAAAAGTTTGGCAGATTCTGAAAATTTACACATACACATACCATACAATCATACAACTACCATACAACCTACAATTTCCTGCAGAAATTAAAACTTATGCTCACCCCTAAACCTGTAAACCAATGTTCTGTGGTGAGCAGGTCTGTGTAAACCCCCAAAGGCAAAGGGAGATGAGAGGCTGGAGACAGAGGGTGAAAAATCCAGTTTCTCAGAAGGAAACATTTAATATAGACTTGCAAACAGAAGTGAAGTCTCTGGCAGCCAAGAGACGGTGGGTGGCCACACCCACCTGCTTTCCAGAAAATATTCTTTAATTAGCAAGCTGTTGTTGGTAAAACATGTGCAGCTGGTCATGTCTCAGACCCTCTTGGGAAACAACTAGGGACCACTGGGGAAGTTAAATAAGCATCTTTAATGAGGGTTATCTATGTACAGGCATTGTTTCTGTATGAAGAGTTAGATGCGACAGGCATTGTTTCTTGACCTTGTGGGAAGGGGAACACCTTGGTATGCAGACATCAAACATCAGTCATCATGGCAGTTTTGCTTCAAGATGGTGTTACTCTTGCCATGCAGCAGGCTGTTTTTCTACAACCAATGTTGATAACAGCTTTATTGATAAAAGCTGAAACTGGAGACAGCCCATATGTCCTTCAATGGGTGAAAGGGTAAACTGATACAGTCACACAACTATTTAGCAATATAAAGGAACAAAATTTGGCCAGACCCAGTGGCTCATGCCTGTAATCCCAGAACTTTGGGAGGCCAAGGTGGGTGGATCACTTGAGGTCAGGAGTTCCGAGGCCAGCCTGGCCAACATGGTGAAACCCCAACTCTACTAAAAATACAGAAATTAGCCAGGCGTGGTGGCCCTCGGCTGTAGTCCTAGCTACTTGGGAGGCTGAAGCAGGAGAATTGCTTGAACCTGGGAGGCAGAGATTACAGTGAGCCAAGATGGTGCTACTGCACTTCAGCCTGGCCGACAGAGCAAAACTCTGTCTCACACACACACACACACACACACACACACAAAAGGAACAAAATTTGATACACAATTTGAATGGATTTCAAGGGCACTCAGCTGATGACAAGAGGCAATCTCAAAGAGCTACATATTGTATGATTCTATTTATATAATGTTCTTGAAATAACATAGTACTTGAGAACAGATCAGTGGTACCCAGGAGTTAGGAGTTGGGGAAGATGTGACTGTGAGGTAACAAGGGAGTTTCTTTGTGACAAGGGACAATTCCATATTCTGATTGCGGTGGTAGCTACATGAAAATGTAAATGTGATAAAACTCTATAGTACTACACACACACACACACACACACACAAACTGATGAAACCTGAATAAAGTCTCTCCTGGAGTTAATAGTATAGTTGTACCCATGTCAATTACTTTTGGTTTCGACAACTATGGCTATATAATTGGGTAAAGATACACAGAAGATCTTATTGTTTTTAATAGAGACTAGCTCTCTGTTGCCCAGGCTGGTCTCAAACTCCTGGCCTCAAGCCATCCTCCTGCCTTGGCCTCCCAAAGTGCTGGGATTACAGGCATGAGTCACCGCACCCAGCCCAAAACCTTGAATGAAGGACTTTCTCACAACTGACAAAGAATCCAAAGTGTTCTTAAGTAAAAATATTTGCTGTAACCCTGCAAAGATTTAGTTCTGAGGGAAGCCTAGTTGGCCAATTTACACCTTGAAATCTCTTTTAGGAAAATCTACTGAGTATAGAAATATACAGTCATTTTGAAAAGATTATGGATTTAAGATTCACCACTTTGACCTTTTGTGTTTTTTACTCTGTAAACTAAAAACAAAATTCTAAGCACCCCCCCCCCCGCCCCAATCAACTGAATGGACTCACCCCCTTGGCCAAGGGGATCCCCAAGACAACCTAAAAAACAAGTTCAGGCCACTTGATGGGAAAGGAGATCAGATAAGCCTCAGTATACTCTCCTCCCTTTGGAGTTTAGGTGCAACTGACCAGCATTAACATTAAAATAGAGATCTTAAGACTGACAAAACAGACTCTCTATAGCGATAAGATACCAAAGTCAAACTTGACACCGTTACAGCATCACATGACAGAAACAGGGTCTAAAGGAAATACAAATATTTTACCCTAAAATATATTTCTTTGACATATTTGGAATGTCCCTGCAAAGCCATGTCTTGGGGAAATTTTCATTCTGTAGAGAATCCCCTTCCTTTTCCAGGTTTTTCCCTGATCCAGGAGAAATTTAAGAGTCTGTGGCCGGACATGGTGGCTCACGCCTGGAATCCCAGCACTTGCCGGAGGCTGAGGTGGGCAGATCACGAGTTCAGGAGTTTGAGACCAGCATGGCCAACATAGTGAAACCCCATTTCTACTAAAAATACAAAAACTTAGCCGCGTGTGGTGGCAGGCACCTGTAATCTCAGCTGCTCTGGAGGCTGAGGCAGGAGAATCGCTCGAACCTGGAGGGTGGAGGTTGCAGTGAGCCGAGATTGTGCCATTGCACTCCAGCCTGGCAACAGAGCAAGACTCCATCTCAAGAAAAAAAAATCTGACACCTTTTAAGGTCTGATAAGAGACATTTACCATTTATTTACTCTGAAGTCTGCTACTCAGAAGCTTCATCTATGTAATAAAAACCTTGGCTTCCATAACCCCTCTTATTCTTTAGGATGACTTCAACTCTTCAGGCAAAGCTTAACTCAACCAACTGCCAATCAGAAAATCTTTGTATCCATGTATAACCTGGAAGCATCCCACCCCACACTTGGAGAGGTCCCACTTTCCTGGCTCAACCAATGTATACCTTACATGTGTTGATTTATGTCTTTGCCTGTAATGTCTGTCTCTCTAAAATGTATAAAACCAAACTGTAACCCAACTACCTTGAACCCATGCTCTCAGGACCTCCTGAGGCTATGTCATGGGCCAAGGTCACTAAACTATGAGGCTCAGAATAAACTTCTTTAAATATTTTACAGAGTTTGACTTTCTTCTTTAACAACTTTTAAACAGAAAATTCCACCCACCCTTTCCAAACTGATCAGTTGGAGTTTGAAAGGAAGGCACATGTACTAATGAAGATACTTCTAAATGTCCACAGTCATTATTTGAAAAGAACATTCTCAGCTGGGGCCTGTGACTCACATTGCCTTCCTGACTGAGCTGGCCAGACTAGCTACACAGACTCAGTGTTCCTGGCTTTTCTGGATCTCTATATTAAATATAGCTCAAGAATACTGTCCTTTGTTTGGACCACAGTCAAGATTCTGGCTTCTCTTTGGGCCATCATTCCTTCATCTTGATGTCTCTGTCAGAGGCATATGAACCAGAGCAACTCCATCTTGAATAGAAGCCGGGTAAAATGAGGCTGAGACCTACTGGGCTGCATTCCCAGACAGTTAAGGCATTCTCAGTCACAGGATGAGACAGGAGATCAACACAAGATACAGGTCATACAGACCTTGCTGATAGAACAGGTTGCAGGAAAGAAGCCAGCCAAAACCCACCAAAACCAACATAGCGATGAGAGTGTCCTCTGGTCATCCTCACTGCTACACTCCCACCAGTGCCATGACAGTTTATAAATACTATGGAAACAACAGGAAGTTACCCTATATGGTCTAAAAAGGGGAGGCATGAATAATCCACCCCCCTTTTTTTTTTAGTATATAATCAAGAAATAACCGTACAAATGGGCAACCAGCGACCCTTGAGGCTGCTCTCTCTATGGAGTAGTCATTCTTTTATTCCTTTACTTTCTTCATAAACTCGTTTTTGCTTTGCACTGCAGACTTGCCCCGAATTCTTTCTTGTGTGCCAACCAAAAACCCTCTCTTGGGATCTGGATCGGGACTCCTTTCCTATAACATCTCCTTTTGCTTGGCAAATCTGATCCTGACATCTTTTGGTGCTATGTGGTGGGGAGGTAGAAAGGACTGATTCACATTTTCGTTCTGAGCACCACCTAGGAATTTTTGGGGGCTGACATCTCAAGTTCAGGAGTTTCTCAGGGATACTGTGGCAGTCTGGGAAGTGCTGGGCATTCCTGAGGCTTCCTGGCAGGGACTGATGGGACTAGATGATGGTGGCAGGTAAGGGAGACTCAGAAGGTGTTGATTCCATACCTTGAAGATACCATCTGTCCATTTTACAAATGAGACAGAGTCCCAGAGAGTAAAGGTCATCTCTATGCAGCTGTCCCCAAATTTCTATCTCTAGCCCTGACTAGCCCCTAGGCTCCAGCCAACCTGGGTATGTATGTCCCAGTCATCTAAAGAATAAAGGCTGACTGCAGTGGCTCATGCCTGCAGTCCCAGCACTTTGGGAGGGCGAGGCCGGTGGATCACTTAAGGTCAAGAGTTCAACACCAGCCTGGCCAATATGGTAAACTAAAAATAAATTTAAAAAAAAATAGAGGCCAGGCGTGGTAGCTCACGCCTGTAATCCAAGCACTTTGGAGGCCAAGGCAGGCGGATCACCTCAGGTCGGGAGTTCAAGACCAGCATGACCAACATTGTGAAACCCCGTCTTTGTTAAAAAAAAAAAAAGTCGGGCATGGCGGCAGGTGCCTGTGATCCAAGCTACTCGGGAGGCCAAAGCAGGAGAATAGTTTGAACCTGGGAGGCAAAGGTTGCAGTGAGCTGAGGTTGCCACTGCACTGCCTGAGCCACAGAGAGAGACTCCATCTCAAAAAAAAAAAAAAAAAAAGACTCTTACTTCCCCAGCTCCTCCCACTTGCACCGCCCCAGGCTCCTCCCTTGCCCCATCCCATCCATCCATCCAGCAATGACGACAAAAATCCAAAATCTTCCTCAGCTCTTCCCGTGCACTTACTTACAGCATTCCTATTGATTCTAGCCCAAACAGACCTTAAAACGGTCCCTCTCCTCTTCATCTGGAAGTTGCCTCTTAGTCCAGCTCTGTCGCTGCCACAGACATCCCGGCATCCCCCTGCTCTGCCTTTGCCTCCACCCACTCCCATTCCCACTCAGCAACCTACGGATCATCTAGGGATGGCACTAGACGCACTACTGCACTGGGCTCAGAGCCCTTAGATTAAACCCAGACTCCTCATCACAGCTCACAAAACCCTAATTTGGAAGTTGCAAATTCCTAATTTGGCAGCCTGCAGCTGTGATCCACAGAAGGGAATGTTTGGAATGTCTTGGGGATGGGTGGAGACTGAGTCCCCGGTTGTCCCATCTGATGCCCAAGGGCCAAACTAAGACTAATGAGCTTCCAGAGGCGGTCCCTATCGTCAAGTGTTTGGCACCTCCCCTTAGGGCCTTTTCTAAAGTTGTAACCTTCCCCCAAGCAGAACCCCAACTTCTGCTTTAGGAAACAGTGGGAAAAGATCATGCTTTGGAGTCAGACAGTCCTAAATTAAAATATCGGCTCATTTAATCAACTTCTGCTTCAATTTACCCATCTTCAAAATGGAGATAATAGTACACTAATTACCTAAGTGGGGTACTGTGAGAATGAGCTATAAGGCACATATCACAACGCTTGGCTCACACTAGATGCTTACTGCAATCAATGAAAGCTATGGTCTGCATTATATGGAATCAACAGACAGCACTGTCCAGGGAAGACTAGTCTCACTCATGAAGTGGTAAGTTCCCCATCACTAGGGCGTGTGTAAGCGCTTCTTGGAGCCCAAAGGATTCCAACATCCACAGCAGGTCGGCCTCACTCTTAAGGTCTCTCCAGCTTCCAGAGATCATGCTCCTCAGTATCTGACTTCTAGTCCCCACGCTTCAAGCAACACCGACCAGGCACGTGTGCCCAGCGTGCACCCCGCGTGTCGGCCACCGCCTGCTGTCAAAAAAGTTGATTTGAAGCGGCTCCAGGAAGAGGGGCAGGGCCAGCCACACTCCACCTCCGCCGGGCCCCGCGGCCCCTCACCCGGTGGGCGGGTGGGCCGGGCACGCAGGCGCCGCGCCTTACCATTGGCCTGTGCCGGGGAGGCGGGGCCTGTTCACGTCTGTCGGCTTCTCTATGTTGTCATTTGCTAGCGGACAGAGGACACGACCAAGATGGCGGCGGTGTCTGGCTTGATGTGGAGACCCCTTCGCCCGGTAGGCAGCGCGCACAACCTGTATCTCCGGGCGACCCCTGCCCACCTTGTGGCCCTTCATCATCTTCTTCTCTCCCTGCCAGGTCTCCGGGCTGCTGAAGAGGCGCTTTCACAGGACCGCGCCAGTTGCGCTGCAGGTAACAGGCGGGGTCTCTCGTCGGACAAGGACGGGGAGGGGCCCCCTTCTCCGGGAAGGAGGCCGGAGTCGCGCCTGCGCGGTGGTCGGCCGGCGCCGTGGGCCTTGGGTTTGCGGAGCCTGCACCCTCGGTGGAGCTCCTGCTGCTGCCTTCGCCGCCTGACACTTATCACACCGGCGAGTCACCTCCTCACAGCTGGCTGGGCAGTGGAAGAAAACTAAGACTAGGCGTTTCCTCCCTCACTCCATGTTTTTTTCCTTTAAATTGCAGTAAAATACACCTAACTTAAAATGTACTTTTTAGAAGTGTATCATTCAATGACATTAAGTGCATTCACCATGTCGTACAACCATCACCACCATCCATTTCCAGAACGTTTTAATCATCCCAAACAGAAACTATCCATTACATGATAACTCCTCATTTCCCTTCCCCAAACCTCTGGTAACCCCTGTTGTACTTTTCTGTCTGTATGAGGCTGCTTCATATAAATGGAATCATCTAGAACCTCATATAAATGGAATCATCTGGTTTTTTGTGTCTGCCTTATCTCAGCGTAATGTCCTCAAGGTTCATCCATGTTGTAGCATGCGTCAGAGTTTGATTCCTAAGGCTGAATATAATGTGTATGTATGTGTGTGTGTGAGTCTATATATGTATATATCTATCTATCTATATATTTAGATATATATGTATTTTTTTTTTTGAGACAGCCTCGCTGTGTCACCCAGGCTGGATGGAGTGTCACTGCAACTTCACCTCCTGGGTTCAAGGGATTCTTGCGACTCGGATTGCTGAGTAGCTGAGAGACAGGGTCTCACCATATTGCCCAGACTGGTCTTGAACTCTTGGCCTCAAGTGATCTGCCTGCCTTAGCCTCCCGAAGCGCTGGGATTACAGGCATGAACCACCTAGTCCAACCCAATATTTTCTATTTTTTTTCTTTTTTTTTTGAGACGGAGTTTTGCTCTTGTCGCCCAGGCTGGAGTGCATTGGCATGATCTCAGCTCAGTGCAACCTCCACCTCCTGGGTTCAAGCAATTCTACCTCAGCCTCTTAAGTAGCTGATTGCAGGCGCCCACCACCATACCCGGCTGATTTTTATATTTTTAGTAGGGTCGGGGTTTCACTGTGTTGGCCAGGCTGGTCTCGAACTCCTGACCTTAGGTGATCCACCTGCCTTGGCCTCTCAAAGTGCTGGGATTACAGGTGTAAGCCACTGCACCAGCCTTGTTTTGTCTAGTGAATAATGCTGCTGTGAACATTGATGTGCAAATATATGCTTGAATCCCTGCTTTCAGTTCTTTTGGGTATATAAGTAGAAGTGGAATTGACGGGTTGTATGGTAATTCTCCCCTCCTTCCTTTTTTTAACTATATTTTACCATTCTTTGTATTAAAATAGCAACTCCTACATTCTGGATGCAAAGTGGCAGTGCTTGGCACCTATTGAGTGCTCAGTACATTAATATATACAGTCAAAGACCAGCTATGTGGGATAGAAATGTTACTTTTAGAATTCTTTGAGGGTTTTTTTTTGAGACAGAGTCTTGCTCCGTTACCAGGCGCCAGGCTGGCGTGCAGTGGCACGATCTCGGCCCACTGCAACCTCCGCCTTCCGGGTTCAAGCAATTCTTCTGCCCCAGCCTCCCGAGTAGTTGGAACTGTGGGTGCGCACCACCATGCCCAGCTAATTGTACTTTTAGTACATACGGGGTTTCACCATGTTGGCCAGGATGGTCTCGATCTCTTGACCTCGTGATCTGCCCGTCTCGGCCTCCCAAAGTGCTGGGATTACAGGTGTAAGCCACCTTGCCCGGCGAGAATTCTTGCGTTTTTAAAGAGAAGCCTGTTCTAGTGTTTTTATATTGTATGCTGTGGGCACCCTAGGTAAAAAGAAAGGAAGAAAATCTTAGTTGAGTCCTCAACAGTTCTGAAGCTTATTGACTGTTTTTGCATACCTGCGACAGGTGACAGTTCGTGATGCTATAAATCAGGGCATGGATGAGGAGCTGGAAAGAGATGAGAAGGTATTTCTCCTTGGAGAAGAAGTTGCCCAGTACGATGGGGCATACAAGGTAACTAAAATATATGAAAGTTATGCAAAATTGAGGTCACTGTTACCCCCAGATACACTTAAGGGATCAACTCTTAATTGTAGGTTAGTCGAGGGCTATGGAAGAAATATGGAGACAAGAGGATTATTGACACTCCCATATCAGAGGTAAGTCATCCAGTGGGGAGCTGACCCTTGAGGGGCATGTCTGTTAGTGTTCATTGTCCTAATTTTTATGGATTTTCACTTATGTTTATGTTTTACTTTGTAGATGGGCTTTGCTGGAATTGCTGTAGGTGCAGCTATGGTATGTAATACTCTTTATGAAGCTCATCCAAAGATATTTCTTTTTTTCTTTTTTCTTTTTCTTTTTTTTTTTTTGAGGAGTCTCACTCTGTTGCCCATCTCGGCTCCCAGGTTCAAGCGATTCTCCTGCCTCAGCCTCGCTAGTAGCTGGGATTTCAAGCTGTGCCACTATGACCAGCTGATTTTTGTGTTTTTAGTAGAGCTGGGGTTTCACCATGTTGGCCAGGCTGGTCTCGAACTCCTGGCTTCAAGTGATCCACCTGCCTCGGCTTCCCAAAGTGCTGGGATTACAGTTGTGAGCCACCGTGCCCAGCCCGAAAGAGATTTAACATCACCTTTTAAAAACATCATTTGGGAAAGAAAAAAAACACCACCAAGTAGGTAGATGCAGTAGTGCTTGCCTATAGTCCCAGCTACTTGGGAAGCTGAGGCAGGAGTATTACTTGACCCTTGGAGTTAGAGGCTGCAGTGAGCTATGACTGCGCCACTGCAGTCCAGCCTGGGTGACAGTGAGACCCTGTCTATAAAAAATAAAAATAAAAAAACATCATTTGAATGTTAGAAGACTTGGAGTGATTGTTTGCCACTCTTTATTGCTATTTCTAGTCTTTTTAACATACAAATATTTTATTTTACAGGCTGGTTTGCGGCCCATTTGTGAATTTATGACCTTCAATTTCTCCATGCAAGCCATTGACCAGGTTATAAACTCAGCTGCCAAGACCTACTACATGTCCGGTGGCCTTCAGTCTGTGCCTATAGTGTTCAGGGGGCCCAATGGTGCCTCAGCAGGTGTAGCTGCCCAGCACTCACAGTGCTTTGCTGCATGGTATGGGCACTGCCCAGGCTTAAAGGTGGTCAGTCCCTGGAATTCAGAGGATGCTAAAGGACTTATTAAATCAGCCATTCGGGATAACAATCCAGGTCAGCACAGGGACCCTTTGTTTTCTTTTGAAGATTGAAAAGCTAAAATGATATATTTGCACAGAGGAAATCATTAAAGGCTTTTAGTCAGGCTTAGATGTATCATATAAAATGTTAATAATTTATGTAGTAAAGATAGTAAAGAATGGGCTTGCTTTTCCTACTTCTGACTATAAAGGTGCCAGCTAGGTAAAGGAGACATTTACTGCACACCCACAACACTGGTTTAACCTCAATAGATAAATTATATTGACCAAACTATAAATTAGTTTGTAGTTACAAAGTACCTAAACTGTCCTCAAGGCTGCCAGTTGTGGTAGAAATAAGGTTAATCAGCACAGTGAAACTTCTCACAAGATGAATGATACTGCTTTGTATACAGTTTTAGACATTCTGGATGTGATTAGTTACTTTTGTTTAAATATTTATGATATTTTTCAGTGGTGATGCTAGAGAATGAATTGATGTATGGGGTTCCTTTTGAATTTCCTCCAGAAGCACAGTCAAAAGATTTTCTAGTTCCTATTGGAAAAGCCAAAATAGAAAGGCAAGGTAAGAGAACCAAGATATATATTTAAACAGTATTTTTAATCCAGCCTGTCAATTTTGGTAAAATTTAATCTAGAAGTTATTGCCATTTACTTTGAAAAATTATAGGATGAACTCAAGAATGTGTGATGCTCCAATTTTTCATCCATTTGTGCTTTTCTAGATTTCAGTCCGAGAGGTTTGTGTTTTATTTCTAGGAAGGCTGCCACACTCCTCAGTTCACTGGAATGAAGTTGAGTTGAAGACTTTATGAATGAACAAGAGCCACAGCTGGCTGCAGAGTGGTGTAGCATCTTTAGTTTCCACCCGATCTCTGATCTGTGACCACTCTGTTTTCAGGAACACATATAACTGTGGTTTCCCATTCGAGACCTGTGGGCCACTGCTTAGAAGCTGCAGCAGTGCTATCTAAAGAGGGAGTTGAATGTGAGGTGAGTGGACATTTGTTTGTTTGTTTGTTTTTTTGAGACTGTCGCCCATCCTGGAGTGTAGTGGCGCGGTCTCAGCTCACTGCAACCTCCGCCTCAGGTTCAAGCAATTCTCCTGCCTTATCCTCCTGAGTAGCTGGGATTACAGGCACATGCCACCACGCACACTGGCTAATTTTTGTACTTTTTAGTAGAGATGGGGTTTCAGTGTGTTCATCAGGCTGGTCTCGAACTCCTGACCTCGTGATCTGCCCACGTCAGCTTCCCAAAGTGCTAGGATTAGAGGCATGAGCCACTGTGCCCCACCCCACATTTACTTGTTTTTAACGAATTAGACAGGCTCCTCTTAGATTTAAGACC
Organism: Cebus imitator; assembly: GCF_001604975.1. NCBI lineage: Eukaryota > Metazoa > Chordata > Mammalia > Primates > Cebidae > Cebus > Cebus imitator. Next base: position 6,503,707 of record NW_016107363.1, read on the forward strand.
CAGAAATAGGACTTTTGAGTTCTGTAACAGGTTAATTAGATGTAAAACCTTGCTTTTTCACTCATTTCTGTCTCTGCTTAAAGCTGGGAACCTGCCTGCATTTCACATACTTTTTACTACTCAGGTCACTTAGGCTCTGGATCTTTTTTTGAGAGACAGGGTTGGGAGCTCTCTGAACCTCTCCTGGTTCTCAGTGACACATACCCCGAGAGAGAGAGAGAGAGAGAGACAGGGTTTTGTTTTGTTGCCCAGGCTGGAGTGTAGCAGCTGGATCATGGCTTACTAACCTTGAACTTCTGGGCTCAAGTGATGCTCCCACCTCACCCTTCTGAGTTTCTGGATCTTTTAGAAACCTACCATGTGCTAGTTATACTTGGATGTGTTATATACTCTAAATCTGTTTCATCAGAAGAAACGCTGTAATAGGAATACTGTCCTGTCATAGGGCAGTTCTGAGAATTACACTTAGTGTAGTGCTTGGTACACAGTAGGCACTCAGATGTTAACTGTTACTCATTTTGATGAAGGAATTTAAAGTGAAGGAGGATTCACTGGGTGTGGTGGATCACCTGAGGTGAGGAGTTTGACCAGCTTGGCCAACATGGTGAAACCACATCTTTACTAAAAACACAAAAATTAGCCCGATGTGGTGGTGTGTGCCTGTAATCCCAGCTATTTGGGAGGCTGACGCAGGAGAATGGCTTGAACCCAGAAGGTGGAGATGGCAGTGAGCCGAGATAACGCCACTGCACTCCAGCCTGGGCAACAAGAGCAAAACTCTGTCTCAAAAAAATAAAGTGAAGGAGGATAAATGAATCCTATAACTGCACAGAGCTGCTTGTAGTAGACATATAAATCTTTGTTTTATTTAAAATTCTTCCTTTTACAGTTTCTATATTTATGTGCCTATTCACGGGCAGATTAGATTTTCCTAGATCCAAAGATTAACAGGAAAAAAAGGAAATGGTATTATGGGGATAAGGCTCTATTTATGCTGCGGTCACTCTGTAAAGTTTATTATATTACCTGTTTAGGTGATAAATATGCGTACCATCAGACCAATGGACATGGAAACCATAGAAGCCAGCGTCATGAAGACAAATCATCTTGTAACTGTGGAAGGAGGCTGGCCACAGTTTGGAGTAGGAGCTGAAATCTGTGCCAGGATCATGGAAGGTATTTCAAAGAAACTGGTTCTAGAATACAGTCAAACACAGTAACTAACATCGTGTACCTGAATACATGATATATGTATGTACAGGATAAAGAGATTGAAAGCCAGGGGTGGCCAAATGACTTGAACTCTGAACTTATAAGTTTGGCATTTCTCCTCAGGTAAATACTTTAAAAGCAAATCCAGAAAGCAGTTCCCCATAATTAGGATTCCTTATGTTTTCTCTTCCTGGTCAGCCACATCTCTGTGCCAAGGTGGTAGTGCCCAGCTGGCATTTACTCTCTCTCAGTTCAGCCTTCCTTCTCCTAGGTCCTGCATTCAACTTCCTGGATGCTCCTGCTGTTCGTGTCACTGGTGCTGACGTCCCTATGCCTTACGCAAAGATTCTAGAAGACAACTCTATACCTCAGGTCAAAGACATCATATTTGCAATAAAGAAAACATTAAATATTTAATTTGGACTTGAATATCAAGTCGCTGAAATTTATTTGATACTTGCCGGCACTGCACCTGGATTCAAGACTTTACTACTTATAAAGAAAAACAATCTCTAAAGCAACAGCAGGTGTTTTTGTACAGGGAGGTTTACACGTGTTTGTGTATGGAAAACTCTCCACTGTCCTGCCCTAGAAGCCATGCTTCCTTTTGTCTGTTAGAGTGGCCATGTTCTTTGAATAAAATTGTATAACATTTTACCTTCTCTCACTATAAGGACAAAGTATGGATGTGTCCTGATGAAAGATATGTCCATATGTATAAAATTAAAGCATATAATCTACTTTACTGTTTGTTTTGATAAGGAATAAAGGAATTCCTAACTATGACTAATTGTTTGTTTGTTTTTGAGACAGGGTCTGGCTCTGTCGCCCAAGCTGGAGTCAGTGGTGCAATCTCGGCTCATTGCAACCTCCGCCTCCCAGGTTTAAGCGATTCTTCTGCCTCAGCCTCAGAAGTGGGAAATTAGCCACCACATCCAGCTAATTTTGGTATTTTTAGTAGAGTGGGGTTTCACCATGTTGGACAGGCTGGTCTGGAACTCCTGACCTCAGGTGATCCAGCTGCCTCAGCCTCCCAAAGTGCTGAGATACAGGCATGAGCCAGCCATCACACCCAGCCATGACTAATTGTATTTTTATACTAAAATAATTGGCTAGGCTGGGCGTGGTGGCTCAAGCCTGTAGTCCCAGCATTTTGGGAGGCTGAGGCGGGTGGATCATGAGGTCAGGAGATGGAGACCATCCTGGCTAACATGGTGAAACCCTGTGTCTACTAAAAATACAAAAAATTAGCAGGGCATGGTAGGACGTGCCTGTAGTCCCAGCTACTCAGGAGGCTGAGACAGGTGAATTGCTTGAACCTGGGAGGCAAAGCTTGCAGTGAGCTGAGAAGACACCACTGCACTTTAGCCTAGGTGACAGAGCAAGACTCCCATCTTAAAAAAAAAAAAAAAAAATTGGCTGGGTGTGGTGGCTTAAGCATATAATCTTAGCAACTTTGGGTGGCTGACGCAGGTGGATTTCTTGAGTGTAGGAGTTCAAGACCAGCCTGGGCAATGTGGTGAAATCCCATATCATCTACAAAGAAGAAATAGAAAAAAATCAATGCGGGTCGAAAACTTGAAATTCTGTTCAGAAATTAGGGCCACCAAGGGCTCATGCCTATAATCCCAGCACTTTGGATGGCTGAGGCAAGAGGGATTGCTTCAGCCCAGGAGTTTGAGGCCAACTTGAGGCAACATGGCAAAAACCCTGCCGACAAAAAACAAAAAATATGTATCTGGTGGTGTGCCTGCAGGATTGCTGAAGTTCTGGGAGGTCAAGGCTGCAGTGAGCCGTGATTGCATTACTGCACTCCCGCCTGAGTGACAGAACAAAACCCTGTCTTAAAAATAACAACAAAAGAAATTAGTGTCATGTGGGAAATAAGCTGATACTGTACAAGACCATTAACTGTATTCAAATATCTGAACTATGCAAAACAGCAAAACTGACTTCAGAAGGACTCAGGCCTCAGAAGCCTCTATCAGGAACTAATCAGCTAGGCTGCATCACACTTGGAACAGGAACTTATCCACAGGCTCTTCAAAGGCCTAATTCTAATAGCCTTCTCTTTAAAATTATGGCAAAGTTTATATCAGGTGTTTTTCCCATTGCTAAAAGTCAGATATTCTGTCAAATGCAACCCTCTTTAGAAGCTGAAATAGAAAAAATGGGTTTAAATTAGTTTCAGAAGCATATAGGTGGTACCTAATTTAAGTAGCAAAACAGGATTGTTCTTAGAAGGAAAATGAGACACAAAAGAATAGAGACAGGATAGCCAGGAAGGAAACTTTAGACAGTGTGAATCTATTCTTTGTTAACAACAGATGCTACAAAAAGTTCTCATTTGAAATATCTCGTCAAGCTACAGACACGTTTTCTTGACATAGTTTATTTTAATAAAAAATACAGCTGACATTTATCACAGATTACATGAAAGTATACACAATGACATTCTCTGCATAGTAACCAACACTGATGTGTGTACTTGAATTTTTAAATAGATTATTTATAATCCTTTAAAGTGCAATTTATTTAAAGGTTTAAGCAAATCAGGATAAAGGATCTTTCTAATAAACGATAACACTAAAAGGATGATATATTGATATATTTAGATAAATTGTTCAAAAATCGTAATTGATTTCTATAGATGCCAAATTTACTTCTGTTGTAATAATGACCTGCCTCCCTCAAACCCCAAACTTGACTTAATTGCTAAGGATTAAGATGATCCTCTAATTGGCAAGAGCTTTTTCTGATGTTAATATTTTTGTCTGTTTCAGTATTCTCACTAAAAAGAACTATGGGTCTAGAGTAGTTGCTTTAGCAGACCTGAGTTCTATAACCACAATGGTATTCCTGTTAGAACTTAAAACAATGTTGTGAACATTCCCCATTGTATTTGAGGGGAAAATGAAGAACTCAGTTGCTTTCTGACTCAGCAATGTAACTATGCTTTGGACTATAGTGTTCATGTCTAAGATAAAGGTAGCAAAAATTGGAGTTATCTAAGAACCAGAAAATGCTTTAGAGAAATGAACTATGAGAGAAATGTTTCTAGGAGCTGTCTGATGGGGTAGAAGGGGTTGCAACACAAAGGCCATTTCTTGCTGTGATTGAATATCGTCACTGTTTTTCTGTCCATTGACTTTTGTTGGTGAAAATATTTCAATATGCTGCTGCCCCAAAAGCATGCCCATTAGAGGATAAACAAGACTCCTTTACAAAAGGGTTAATAAAGGAGCAAAATATTTCTTCAGGGAGAAATGCCAGCCTAACTTTATTCTACTGAATGAATAGTTTCCTCTTGAAAAGCTGCTTACGTGAGCATCTGCAAAACAGTACTGTCTGTGGCTGTACTGGCTCAGCAATTATTATCCCGGGAAGAGGGTGGTTTGTGGGGTAGGGTGAATAGGAATAAAAAAGAACTTTCCCGTCCAAGTGTAAACAGGAAGCTTCAGCCGATCTTAGGAGCACTGTGATCACAGGTTTCGGCTTTCCTCAAAGTTCCTTTTTGGAAATTCTGGATGGAGCTGAGTAAGGCCCCTCGGCTCACACCATTCACAGCCTGGGATGAGAGCTGGGCAGGTGCCTCTGTGCTCGCAGGAGGCAAGGGAGCTGCTGGTGGTGGTAGAGGTGGAGGAGGTGGAGGTAATGCAGATATCCCTGTGGAGGAAAAAGGGGACAGTCAGCATTCACCTCTGCAGCTGCCCTGCACACATGCTACCGCTCAGTCTTGAGCAGAATGGACTTTGGTGAGAGTCCACACGTTTTCCTCAGAGGTACCAAGATACCTAGTACTGTATGTGTTCTTAAGATACTCAACAAAGCTAGAAGCATCAAAGGGGAATTAAAAGTTGCCATTTCCCTCAAACAATAGTCATGTTAAAGGCTGTTGGAACAAATATTACAGATTACATGAAACCATATATGGTGGCATTCTCTCCATAGATGAAGCTCTGACCACATTTGCAAATATTAGGAATGGTCCCCAAAGAAGAGTTCCATCCATCAGTTACTTCAGCCAGGTCCCAGGAAGCTCTGTCTACTTCTGAGCTAGCAATTAAAGACAGACATCTGCACGACGAAGCTGGGCTTCCTGAATGTCAGTTACTCATGAGGGATGAACAGTTCTTCGGCTGCTCCAACACACACAGTATTTGAAGGATGTGATTTTATATAAAATGACAAACCACTCAGGATTCTCAGCAAGGAACACAGTGCCTCCTGGGTTATGCATTTCCTAGAGGAGTCTGTCTTGAATAATAATTTCCTATTAGGTTGCATTAAAGAAATACAAAATGCTGATAACTGTTAGCAATGCAAAGCAGGAGGCAGAAGGGTCTCTCCGGCAAGAGTGTTCTTACAGAGAAATCTCTCAGGTACTGTTCTTTCCATCGTGGCCCCCTTTGCCAAAGCATCAGGAGAAACTGGAATGTCATGCCGTGCCCCAGTGGGCAAGGAGAGGGAAACTGGGCAGGTGTCTAAAACTTCCCCCAGCTTCCAGGCACGTGGACATCTGCAACTTGACTTTTATATTTTGGAATCACTGAATGGATTGTTCTCTCAGGACAGAATAAACACTGAGTACAGAAAAAGCCTTGCCTTAAAGAATGTTCCTGTGCCACAGTTAGTTGCCCCGTCTCCTGTGACCTTGCAGCTCTCTCAGGCTCCACCTGTCAGACGCTGCCTCTGTCCCTAACAAGGCTACCCCAGGAAGACATTCTGCCAGACAGTTTCCCTACACTGCTGCTGAGTTGTGATAACGGCTAACAGGTAAAGCTGCCCGACTGAAGTTTACATGGGTATTGGCTCAGAATCACCAACACAATACTCAGGTACCTCCTTTTCACCAAGTGTGATGACAGGAAACGGTCAAAGTCTTACAACTGATAGAAAATCACTTACCTTTCTTTACATCTTTTACCCAAACCTAAGGCAGCTGAAATTAAAGAATCACACAAATACACACGCTCATGCTCTGCAATCTTGCAATGCTCAAATATAGCAATACAAATAAAGGTTAAATACAGACAAATGACCAATATGTTCATTGGTTCTACACAATAACAACTGATGAATGAAATTCTGTTATGTTTTATGCTAGGGTGGATTGTGGGAAAATGTTCCTGACTTTATGTCACAGGGTTACAAAGATAAGGACTTTAAACCTCAAGTGACTGTTGAGGAGGGACAAGAAAATAAGCATGTGTGATAAGCATTCCTCTGAAGACAACTTCTGGAGAGTGACCAGTGAAATAGCAGCAGGAAGGGGGACCTCTGCTGAAGGCTTTTGGAATTCAGTCTCTTGACTGCAGCACCAAGGGAGGGCCCGGAGGAGTGAGCTCTGCCACTTAGGGGTGAGTAGGTGCCAATGCCCTTCCCCAGAACCCTCCTACCCAATGGCCAGAAAAGGGCAGCGGAATCTGGACTTGATATCAGGGCCCAGTGTGTAAAAGAAGGAGCTCCAGGGTTTCTGCCTCCCAGGTTTGTGCTTTGACCCATGGCAGAAGAATCACTGCACAGTTAAGGACAGGCTTCGGCTGCAGCAGCAGGCGAGGGAGTTCTACTTGGGAGTTTGACTAAAGGCGCAGCACTGGCCATCTAGAAACGGACCAGCCCTCCAGGCAAGGACTCTGGGAGGCCGGAGACGGGCCTCAGGGCTGGGCTCAGGGGTAGGGGCTGCCATCTTGGCACAGAACAAAACTGCTTGGTCTCATAGAGAACTAACCCTTGGTTTTGGCCTCATTACCAGCCCCTCAAAATTAGAAGTGCAAATGCACCACCGCAGAGTTTGGGAGTTGGGGTGGGGCTCAGTACATGCATTTCCCACTGTCCAAGTAAAGGCTGAAACTGTTGTCACTTTAAACGAGTCTCTCTGAAAATGTAGGTGGTGTAAATAAATACGCTGTCCAAAGGGCTCCAGGGAAACCTGTGCGTATAAAACGAATGGAACGAAAGGACAGGCAGCAGTATCTCCCTGATGTGGCCCCAGTGGTCCCGAGCATCCAGTGGGGCTTGATGTCCCAGCAGGGCCACTTTTCCTCACTGGGACTGCAACAACCATGGTGGCTCTAAGGTACAACCAGGGCAAAGGAGGCCGAACCCAACTTGTCAGTTTGGAACAGGGGAGAGGAGGTCTGGGAGTCAGAAGGTGAAAATGGGAGGCAGGAACACAGGCCTGGGACTCAGTCTCACTCAGTCCACCCCATTGATTGTTTTTGGCTTTTCCTTTTGGCCCTTTCCATGGTCCACAAGCTTCCTGAAAGGTCCACTGGGGCTTCAGCTATAACACATGGCTAACAATGGAGGTAAGAGGGGACAGGGCAACAGGGCCAAACGAAAGTTGGCCATTTGGCCTGTGACAAACCTGGAAACAACTGCCTGCTGCCTGCGCTCTCTCCACACCTAAAATGTGAATGAGTCCCTCATGCCAAGAGGCCTCCAATACCCTTATCTCCAGGCCACATACAAGAGCAGACCGATTCCATGTTAAACTGATGATACCTGAATTTCTGTCCAGGACGGGGATGCTCCAAACAGCTTACCTTCTGTTATGATTAGGTCAGTCCTGATTTCTCCCATCTCACTTTCTCTTAGACAAAATCCCTGAGAGCCAACTACTTACTCCACTCTCCCCAAAATCCTCTCCACCAAGCCACATGGGAACCTCGCAGTCCAGCAAAGTCCCTGGCAGAGGGCAGAGATTGCTGCAGTGAGCACGTAGGTCAGATCTAGGGAGGAATGCCAGGCCAGAAACACCCTCAACAGCCTCGTGGAAAGGAGTACCCCTCTGACTCTTAGGCCAGCAGTGGGTAATCTACAGGTCTCTGTAATTCTGAGTTCCTCTGTGATCACATACTGGAGGGGAGGCCAAGTGGCCATGAGACCACACTAGGGTAACACCAGATAATCCAGCCACCCTCGGGAGAGAAGGAAGCAGGCAGCCCCCAGCTCTCAGGAGAACCACCTTCTCCTTTGGTCAGGCAGGTGAGGAGGCTGTACTCAGGTCACAGATCGAGAATCATAAAGGATGCTTACAAAAGAACTGTTTTTCCCTACCATCAGTTAAAAAGCCAGTAAGTTGTCTTCCTGTAACCAGGAACTCAACTGCCTAACACTCTTTCCTCTTCATCAGAATAACTAGGAACCAACATTTTAGCAGCAATAGGACTTTGAGAGTTATGGTTTCCAAAATTAAAATATACCAAAATGCCATGCAGTTGATTTGCAGGTTTTAGAGCTGTATTTTAAAACTGAAATCAGAGTGAAAATGAAGATTTTGAAGGTCATGGTGAAAATGAAATGAATATAGATGAAGTCACTGAGTACTTTTTAAAGATGCTGTATTTCATTTAAATATTCAGATAAGGAAATAGTCTCAAATCTGCTTTCCCACTTGTTCATCACTTCAGCGATCGAGACACTTTGGATCCTATTTCACATACAGAAACAGAGCATCTTTAAAGTTAGAGAAATCAGCATAGTTTACTTTACCGAAAATTCACGTTCAAAATGGTGCATGCTCTACTGAAAACAGCAAAGAGAGAAAGAGAAAGAGGGGACACAAGTCATTATTCAGATTTTAGTGTCATTTAAACAAATAGTAACAGACAGTAAAATATTAGTCTGAATCACAAGCTGATTATTCTCACTTCAAAACTAGGATATACTCAAATTAACTACAAAAGGCACTGGTTTGGAAACATGATTGTAAGCCTTTTAAAACACGGCAAACATATTTATAGAATAACCAATGAGTCGCTTTTTGATCCAACTAATGAGTCGCTTTCTTCTTCATGTTCTTTGTCCTCTGAGCCAGTTAGGGGCTATTTTTATTTATAAGCACAACGCTCCCTTCAGAAGAGCCATGAAGGTTTTACCTCTGAAAAGCAGACTGGATATGAGGAGTGTACTTAGTTCTATTATTGAACAAGGTTGATCAAGAGGGGAGAAAAATGAAAACCCACCACCTTTTTCCAAGCAAGCCTTCTACAGTCTACAATAGACTTGTCTCTTTCAAGTTGGGAGGAATGTGAGCAGGTCTAGGGCCAGAGTTCCTGGGCAGGCATCCACAAGGTGGGAGCACATGCACCCCTCTCTAGAGTCTGAATTGGGTAGTGAACTTACTTAAGGCTATAAAGTCATTTTAAAAAGGAAAGTGGCCTGGCATGGTGGCTCACCCAGTCAGGAGATCAAGACCATCCTGGCCAACATGGTGAAACCCCATCTCTACTAAAGTACAAAAAATTAGCCGGGTGTGGTGGCAGGCACCTGTAGTCCTAGCTACTTGAGAGGCTGAGGCAAGGGAATCGCTTGAACTCAGGAGGTGGAGGTTGCAATGAGCCGAGATCATGCCACTCCACTCCAGCCAAAAAAAAAAAAAAAAAAAAAAGGAAAGCAAGGTAAATGTTTTTCTTGTCTTCTTTTAAACTGACTAGATCCCCAGCTAAATGTGAAGGAATATCCTTTGGGAAATCTCAGAGTTCCTAACAAACCAACTCTGCCCTAAGGCCTTCTCCTGGAAAGAGGCTGGGAAACTGGGAAACGAGGCCCCATGTGGGATGGAGCTGGGCAGGCTGACCACTCACATCTGGACAGCTTGGGAGGAAACACAGATGAGGGGGCAATTCTTACCACCTGACAGCAATTCTGAGCCTAGAACGGGTTTCAGACTTTGATCTGCAAGCTCTAACATTCTCTCTTCTTTTCTGCCTTAAGTCTTTTTTTTTTTCATTATTATTAACCCTTCTTCCTGTTAAGAGTTCTCAGTCACTTTCTGTGCCCAGACAGCTGTTTTCCCTCTGTTGGGGCTCAGAAAACAATATCCCAAAATGAAGACCTCAGCAGCAGCCTCAGAGCAAACGTTTTTTCTTTGACCTTCTCTTGCCCTCCAGTCTTCTCAGTCTTATTGTCCCCCAAGGCTAGCCAGAGAAACTAGGATCCCTCCTTCTCCAAGGTGGGTTATAGAAACAGAACCCCTTTTCCCCAAAGCCAACCATCATACCTAAAAATATTACTCTCCCTCTACCTTTCTGTGTAAAAACTGGCCATAAAGAAATCACCTGGCTGGGTGTGATGGCTCACACCTGTAATCCCAGCACTTTAGGAGGCTGAGGCAAGCAGATCACCTGAGGCCAGGAGTTTGAGACCAGCCTGGCCAACATGGCAAAATCCTATTTCTACTAAAAATACAAAAAAGTAGCCGGGTGTGGTGGCAGGTACCTATAATTCCTACTCGGGAGGCTAAGGCAGGAGAATTGCTTGAACCCGAGAGCAGAGGCTGCAGTGAGCCAAGATCGTGCCTCCAGCCGGGGCACTGCAGCCTCCGCACCAAGAGTGAAACTCCATCTCAAAAAAGAAAAGAAATCACCTGACCTACCTCGTCTGACTGTCCATCATAAGCCCCCTATTTCAGAGAAGGTCCTGCCCATACCCAGAAGGAAGGAATGCTGCTCCGAGAGGCCGAGAAGAATCTAGGCAGCCTTGCTGGGTTTTCCCACTCAGCCTATTATTAGCATTAGATCAAAGCCTTTCCTCCAGTCATATTTCTACACGGCTGTCCATACTTTGTTGAACCTAAGCATAAAAATGGACAATTTTCCCTGTACCTTTGGGTCTTCATTCTGAAGGCTCCTGTGTATACATATTAAATAAACTTGTATGCCTTTTATCTTATTAATCTGTTTGGCCAGTTGAATTTTCAGCAAAACTTCGAAGGACCAAGGGTTGGAACCCCTGACCCTCACATCTCTTCCTCTTCAGATTTGAAACTTCCCTTTCTCTCTATTCATTCTTGAAAACTGGGTTTTCTACAACTGCCAGCTTTCTCACCTCAAAATTATTGCTTAAAATATAAACTACAAGCAAGAACAGCTAGAATTATCTGATTGTAGGGCATTCATAGTTTATACTTGATAGTACTTTACTGCTTAGAAAGCCCCGCCATGTACGCCATAAAGAGCGGGACTTCTTTTAAAAGACAGCTTCAAAGAATGGAAATTATCTGTCCAAGGTCATAGTGGGAATGTGACAGAGCTAGGACTCCAGCCCTGGTTTACTGACTCGACATTCAGGGTTCTTTTCACACCAGCCAACCACAGCATTGCAGCGGTGCATCCTGAAGAAAGCAGGCACTCAGTAAATCAATTGTGTAAATGAACAGGTAGACTCCTGGCTCTAGCACCCCGCTACCTTGTGTGACTTTGGTCAAAGTCTCTTAACCCTACTAGAGCGCCAGTTTCTTCATCTGTAAAATGGAGCTAGGCTAGAGTCCACTCACACTGGATAGGAAGGTATTCACGATGATTAACTGAAAAAAATGACTATAAATCAACAGTGCCTGGCACAAAATAAGTGCTCCAAATAGATATAATTATTTTAAATAACAATTTAGGGTCCTCTGCTTACTTAGCTTTCCCAAAATACTCTTTTAAAAACTCACTTTTTAAAAAAAGGGCTGGGCGTGGGTGGCTCATGCCTGTAAACCTACCATTATGGGAGGCCCAGGTGGGTCGATCACTTGAGCCCAGGAGCTCAAGACGAGCCTAGGCAACATGGCAAAATCCATCTCTACAAAAAATACAAAAATTAGCCAAGCACAGTGGCACACACCTGTAGTCCCACTTGGGAGGTTGAGGTGGGAGATTAAGGCTACAGTGAGCTGTGATTGTGCCACTGCACTCCAGCCTAGGTGCCAGAGAGAGACCCTGTCTCAAAAAAACAGAGAGCAAGGTAACAGGCCTGTTTGCTCCCAAAGGAGGGTGGGAGGATATACTGGAGTGTGTGTGTGTGTGTGTGTGTAAATTGGGACCTTTTAAACTAATCAGTTCTAGAAATAGAATATAAACACTAGTTTATCATGAAATAAGCCAGGATAAAGAATTTTAAAGTTCTTGAAAGAGTGACCTTCCTGAGGCAGAAAACAACCTTTTGCAGAAAAGACAGTGCTAGGAATGTTCGTACTGAAAAAATAGTGGTCTCAGCAAAAGAGTATTAGAGAATCCCACTCCACCTGATGGAACTGCCAGCAAGCAGACTTAGGGAGAGGATATTTCTCCCATCAACTTGGTAAGGACCTGAAGAATGGGCTCCCAGAGAAACAGCTGCAGTAAGAAAAGGGAGGGGCCCCAGCCCTTACACAAATGCTGGAAAGGGCTCATAAAGGTAAGACCCCTTTACTTACATACTGAGATTAAGACCACCTTTAGCTGCCATAAACGTGCTTAAAGCTGATGATTTCGGGAAGAAAGGCACTGCTGCTGAATTCAACTTACCTAACCTGATCTATTGCTGCTGATCCATTGCTGAGCAATCTGCCAAAGGCTAGAGTCCACAACGGATTTAAGATTTAGGGTGTGCTTGATGAGAAAGAACTGTGAGGCCAGGCGCTGTGGCTCACATCTATAATCGCAGCAATTTGGGAGGCTTAAGTGAGAGGAGCGCTTGTGCCCAGCAGTTTGAGATCAGCCTGGGCAATATGGTGAGACCCCTGTCTCTACAAAAAATTTAAAAAATTAGCTGGATGTGGTGGTGCACACCTATAGTCCCAGCCTCTCAGGAGGCTGAGGAAGGAGGATCACTTGAGCCCAGGAGAAGGCCAGCCTCCAGTTCTACAAGGAAGAATAGCCTAAGCAGGGGCCGGCCAGTCAAAAGTTGCCATCCTGGCCAGGCACAGTGGCTCATACTTGCAATCCCAGCACTTCAGGAGGCCGAAGCAGGCAGATCACTTGAGGTCAGGAGTTTGAGACCAGCCTGGCCAACATGGTGAAACCCCATCTCTACCAAAAATACAAAAAAAAATTAGCTGGTCATGGTGGTAAGCGCCTGTAATCCCAGCTACTAGGAGGCTGAGGCACAAAAATCACTTGAACCCGGGAGGCAGAGGTTGCAGTGAGCCGAGATCGCACCACTGCACTCCAGCCTGGGTGACACAGCAAGACTGTCTCAAAAACAAAAATGGTGTCATCCCTAGGCTCAGAGTCCTGCCCTCACTCAGCAGAGGCCTTGAAGGCAGAGCAAGCCTATGTAAATCAAAAATTTACCAAGCATCTCCTATACAAGCCCCGCACCCTGGAGGAAGGAATGCTGCACAGAGAGGCCAAGCAGAATCTCAACAAACAGGCCTTGCTGGGTTTAGATCATACTCTTTCTTTTCTTTTTTTTTTTTTTTAATTTTTAAATTTTTAGCTAAACATTGAGTACTCAGACCATATTTTTTTTTTACAATCACACTGAGATGGAACTGGGACATCCCTCAACTTTTAGGGACCTGCAAACCTCAAGGCATGGAAATAAAGGAAAATCCAAATGTTCCTTTAAGAAAAATTCCAGGCATCCAGGAAGCCCTAGAGGTAATTAAGTAACTTGGTAAACAAGAAGGTAATAAGTAGCTTAAGAACAATAGCCAAGGAAGTTAAAGCTCCAGAGATGTTCCCTTGCCCTGCAGAAACCAAAGATAACATCTTAACACATGTCACTGATTGTCTTTCAAAGGCTTAGACCCCAACTGAAGACCCTCACCACAAAGACCCCAGAGGAGGAGGAAAAGAAGACTAAACTGTACCTATTATTGGTCCTTTGTTCTAAGTTTCTTCTTGAGAAGCTTGGAGAAAGTCACTCCCCTTAGCAAGTTAACATGTTTCTACTGACCCCAAAATTCTTAAAGCTTCTCTTCCTTAATTAACTGCAAGTCAGATCTCTGAATCTACTTGTGAGTACCCCCTTTCCCCAAGATGTCCCACCCTTTTAGGCTTAAACCAATGCACAACCTCAGCGTACTGACTTACAATTTTACCTTTAGCTTCCGTTTTCCTGAAATTTACCCCACCTTTAAAAATCCTTGCCTGTAAGGCATCTGGAAGGTCAGATTTTGAGCATTTCCCTGCCTGGTCCTCCTTGCCTAGCACTCTGCAATAAATGCCTTCCTTTCTATCACTGCCACAGCCTCAGTGTGGGTTATCTGGTTTTATTGCACTGGGTGAATGGACCCTAGTTGGGTTCTATAACAACATTTCTATATGGCTGTCAATCATGCCTATCTGATGATGCCTCCATAAAAGGCCCAAGAGGGCAGGGTTTGGAGAGCTTCCTGATAGCTGAACATGCGACGGTTCCTGAAGGGTGATGTGCCCAGGGAAGGCATGGAAGCTCCTTCCCCCAAACCTTGCCCTATGCATCGTTTCATCTGTATCCTTTGTAACATCCTTTATAATAAACCAGTAAACATGTTTCCCTGAGTTCTGTGAGCTGCTCCAGCAAATTAACGGAAACTAAAGAGGGGGCTGTGGGAACTTATACTTGAAGCTGGTTTGTCAAAAGTTCTGGACTCCCATCCTTGCAAATAGTGTCAGAAAGAGCAGGTAGTTTTGGGGACTGAGCCCCAACCTGTGGGGTGTGATGCAATCTCCACGTAGACAGTGTCAGAATTGGGTTGGAGGACACCCAGCTGATTGCTTACTGATTGCTTACGTGGTGGTGGAGAGAACCACTCCCCGACCTCCTGACATTCGGTCACAGAAGTCTGTCTGTGTTGATTATTGTTGAGTGACAGAACAGGAAAAAACACTTCTGAGTGTGAGTTTTTCCTAAACAGTGTCTATCATTTTGGAGCTTCTGAGAGGCGCTGGAAATGTGACTCTATGAAAGCTAGGTCCTTGTCTATCCATTTCTGTAACCCAGGGCCAAGCGCAGTTCTCCTTAGCAAACCATAGACTCTCAGTAAATGCACCTTGACTACATCTTGAATGAATAAACTCCCTTGGGTTGAACTGCTTAGGGCCTGAAATGCTAGGTTGCCAGGCAAATGCTAAATATTAGTTACCATTTTCATAAGATGCATTACAGGAAATGCCCAGCAGAGGTCAGAGTACAGGCTGAGTCAATTTCATCAACAAAACATAAAAGGAGATAAAAGAAAGGAGAAGCTAATATTTGCTGGGAACCTCTCATCTCTGCCAGGCACTCTCACTCTGCCAGGCATTGTGCTGTGGCCTCACATAGGTTTTCCTTCTAAATCCTCAAGACACCCCTTCAGGCTGCGTGCTATCAAGTTCACAGGAATGCTCCTCCCACTCACCGCCAGGTTTTCCCAACATTGACTCTAATTACACAAGACTCCTCTTTTTTCCTCTCATTCTAAAAGTTACCTTATCTCATACAAATTTGCTCCTGGATGAGACAGTGCCCATTTAAACACAGGTAAATTAGAGAATTCCCCCAAAAGTCCAAATAGATTGTAAATTCCCAAAGGCATTTACAGATAAGAACTGGCAGTCAATGAGCAGGGGCAGATCTAACCACACAGGGAGGGGCTCTGAACCCTTACACAGCCGCCTCCAGTGCCTAGCTTGCTAAAGGAGGTTTATGGATTCTCACTGTTAATTTTCTCCAATCTTCTTAATATGCCCAAGTAGTGTTAAATTAATATCCTATATTCTAGGAAATGGGTCAATATAATTCCGGCAGTAGATCACCAGACATTTCTGATTAGCCTGAACAGGTTATCTCCACAAAAGACAAAAAAGCTTATTTTCTGTCTTGATCAACATTTGGGGGCTTTCTTGGGAAATCTGCTGACAAAGTAAGATAAGGACAAGAATATCCTCCCATGGACCAGGTACTTTGTTATTTAAAGCAGGCCCTGGCCCTAGAACATTCAGCACTAAGGCACCAATAACCACTCTCAGCCAGAAGTAAGTCATTCACACCAGTCCCTTGCGTTTGCTTGCCTTTGTTTTCTTAGGAGGGTCAGTTAGAAGCACTTGAGTGGAGATGAGGAATGCTTCTTGGCAGCTCCTGGGTGCTGTGTTAGATATTAATGATTATGAGATCAACCAACCCCCTGCCAATGACTCTCCCTTCACACAGCTGTAGGAACACTTCCAAGCACAGCCGGTAAGCTCTGAGTGGCAGAAGCAGCTCCTTGCACATCTAGAACATGTGGTTCATTTAAGAAGCAAAAGGAGATACTGGTGTCCCGATTGTTTTTACTCGGCTTGCAAAAGACTGAGAGAGAGATCTTGGTTCAAAAATAAAAGAAAGAAAGTATTATGGGGCTACTCCACAAAATCAGGGATTATTTTTATAAGCAGTCTCTAAGATTAATTCTTTTTTACATTTTTCAATCAAACTTATATTTAATTTACAAAGGTGAAACACAGGCTAGTAACAGAAAAATATTCAGATAATTAAATACATTACAGAGCAAAACAGAGTCAAATTGTTGCCAGAAAATCAGAAATGCAGTGACTCTTTCACTCCTGCATCTAGGTATTTCACTAGTTGTGCTGTGACAAAGCTGACCCTATGAACAGGCTCCCTGATGAGAGAGGCCTGGCAGGATGGGACCCTTGGGCCACAGTGCATTTGTGTTGTTTAGCTGAGCATGTACCAAGACAGGCTCCGATCCTTGGAGCTCTGCATGAAGCTTTTCAACAAAGACAGCAAGCTGGAGCCAAGGGTGGCTAGTGGCCCTGAAACCGGTCCATTTCCTGTGAAAGCAGAGCTTGGAAATCTAGCCCCTCAGTTCTCCCAAATGACACTGCTAATTTGCACTCCCACTGATCTCTCTTGAGAAGGCTGCTGCTATCTAATGCCTGAAATTGTTGGGCCAAGGCAGGAAGAGGCACAGCCCACTCTTCCTGTTGGCAGAGAGGAAGGTGGCACGTCACTTTACTCCATCACTAACCTGATGTAGAGGGTGGAGTTGGCGATGACGGGGACGTGAGAGGTGAGCTGGCCCCAGATCCTGCTGAGATAAAACACAGAGAAACTCTCATGGGGACCACCAAAAGACATTTGGCATTTGGCCCAGGCTGGGACCCATTTTTGTCTGAGCATCTACACTTGGCTTAGTGTGTGAACCTTGTGAAACAAGATGATGAGGGACAAAGAACTCAGAGACTAGACCCAAGGATGACAGGCTTTTACTCCGGTGCAGGGTCCATCTCCTTCCCCAAGCCACTAAAACCTTCTTCTTGCCTCCCACTGCTCCCCACAGGCTGCCTGGTTTGAAACTTTGCACAATCAACAGCTTATGCAACTGGCTGCAGTATCTCTTCCTGAATCAACCTCCACTTCTGGGTAATGACAAATGACAGAGGCCACAAGTGGTACAGGGGACAGAGAGGTGCAGAGCAGCCTGCTGGGGCCTCTAAAGGAAGGGAGAGCTCCCTACAGCGTCCACCCAGTAATGCATTCTGCAGAAGTTCCATTTCATTAGCAGGTAGAGTCAACTCGATAGGGTCAGCCTATTTGGTTCATGGATTTCACAAGCCTTTTCTTATCTAGAATCAGTAAATATCCTTCTTCACACTAAAACAATGTGCAAAATCCCACCTGTTGTATGCTTTTTCTGGATCTAGTAACTGTTTCAAATATTCCCAAGTTCTCAGCATCTCCCCATTACTCCCTCCTGAGCTGACATGGCAGTAGCTCAATCAGCAGAGGCTCCGACATAAGCCTTTCTGTGGACACAGAACGCCCCTCCCCCACACAGAGATCCTATGGAGAGTCTAACCAAATCTCCCTACTCAGGTGCTTTCTGGGCTGATAGGTACACACACCCAAAGGGAGGGCTATCATTACATGCTGGAGAAGCCACCAGAGCTGGTGTAGTTAAGCCTCCAGCCATTACTTCACTCATTACCCACAGGACATGTTGGTGCCTTATGGACACTGGCCATGATGAGAAATGTCCTGATCAAACCACACCTCCCTCCAGCTTAATACTTTTCTATTTGCAATATTGCCTCGGTTCCCTATAAAATGTGAGGGTGTTTTACTGAAAAAGGAGGTAAAAATCAATGCATGCTGTCTTCATCCTGTTTGTAGTGCTAATGGATTTTAATGGGGAGAAGCTTGACCGCTTGATTCCTTTAGATTTTGGGAATTATCTGTATTTATCCATCAATTGCTACTTCATTTTCCTAAACTCCTGAGGGCACTGGGGTAGTATCCTGATGTCCTTGAGTCTCACCTGGCTGCACGTGACACAGCTTTGCAGGCAGGCAGGGTCTTAGAAGGTAGAGAGTACACTGTTAGGCTTTCTCTGCTCTATAAAAAATTAGCTACTGGACAGAATGACTGCTGGGTGGAGACATGAGTCTCAGCCTAATGATGACCATGACTGGTCCATGTCCCTCCCATCAACCATGGAGAAAATAGGCTTCCAACTCTGAAATGACCCACCGGCCACCACAGCATTCACTCCAGAGGAGCCTGCACTGGTCCTCATTGGGACTTCCCCTCCTACCTCTCCTCTGCAGCTCTCCCTGAGCCTTCTCCACACTGGACTCTGCAGTAGTGTCAATGTGACTCTCACTCTCCTGCTGGAGTCTATGGACTTTATTCAGTGCTTCCAATCTCCAGCTCTGGCCACGCCCCTTGCATTCTCCAGCTGTGGCTCATTCAGCCCTCAGGGCTGCAGCCTAATCATCTTGTAACAAGTTTCAGTTTCTCCTCCCACCCCAGGCAGACATTCTCCTCCCTGACTTCACTGAAAAGACTGAGACACGACCTGTGAATACCCCTAATTTCCTCCCTTCTACTTTTAAACATCTCTGTCTCTTCCCTGCTGCCACATATCCTACCTCTAGGAAGAGATGCATGGGTTTCCTCAAAGCTCAGACCAATACCTGGTACTTTGAATGCTAACCCTTGGTTTTGTAGCCCCAATGCCCCCTGCCCCCCACCTACTGTCTCTTTTGCATCTTCAAATTCTCCCTCTCTCCTCTGTCCTTCCTCTGCCTAAAAGTATAAGCAGGTATTCCCATGGCCCTCCAGGGCCAAGCCAAAACTGCTTGGGTTCGGGTGAAACCTTCCCTTCTCTATGTGGGCTCTACTTCACAGAGTCACAAACTAGAAAAACCAGAAGCCCCCAGGGATCTAGCTCTTATTTCCAAAGATGGGACATTATGGCCCAAAACCAGCAGAGCTGGGTGAGGGGCAGCTGGGAGTGGCAGCAACGAATGCCAACTCTTTGTACCATCTCTGTTTGTTGCCGTTCCCCGAACGCTGTTGAGTCCTTTCCTCAATTCACACAGGAGGGCACATCCTCCCACCACGTGCGGTCCAGAGAAGCGGGCAGGATTTAAAGTCATTTCTGTTCATGCAGGCTCTACTAAAAAATGGGAAGCCTGGCATTTCAAGTCAGGTCTGTTTTCCTTCCATGGCTAATGCTCCTGTGTCTGTCTTTAGTTGATCAAGTTCTGCCATCCGTGAAGAAGGTGAACTATCCAATATCTCAGAAGTCCCTTCTAGCACTTGAGTGCTGTGAGCCTATGAATGCTGTTGCAATCCTTCATTAGAGACAGAGTTATTTTGTTCTCTGTAGTCATTACTATATTGCCCAGTTTCTGGCCAGCAGAACTCAAGACCTCTTGACCAACTAGAGACTTCTGATCCTGATCTCTGGGTCCTGGGCCCCGATACCAACGCTAATCAGTTACCTGAATTATTGGAGTTGCTGTACTTCGCTGAATGCTCTTCACTATTTTCAAGAGCAGATCGTTTTGACTTCTTTAAGAATAAAAGAAAAGGGAGAGGGGGAGAGGAAAGCAAAGAATAAACACAGTGAAGCTGGAGTTAGAATAAAAATATTTTCCAGGCATACCATTAAACTAGCTACAGACAAGGTCACATTCAGTCCCATGATTTAATACAGTGAAGAAGCCACAGCCAAAACTAAAGGGGGAAATAAAACCAAATATGCTGACTTTACTATCTCAGGCCAATTGTTCCCTCCAATTACATTATACTATAATCATCCCAGCAAGCCAGGAAACTACATGGGCCCTTTCTCTGCTGATTCTTCTATAGCTCTTTTTTTTTTTTAAAGCTGCACCCCAGTCATCTTAAAATAGTCTTAGCTTTCAAGGAGATATAGCACGGTATCTGGCATTAAATGGGCACCATTAACCTAGAACTTTATTCACATGTATTCAAGAACTCATAGAAGGAATGCAGAGAGACACCATGCTTACCTTTCGAGCTAAAATCTTTCTTTTTTTTCTTTCCTCCTCAGATCCATGGTGGGACTGAGCTCTTGTCAGTCTTCGATGCTGGTGAATCTTTAAGAGACCATAAGGTATAAGCATCTCCCACATCAGGGAGCTTCCTAATGAAAATCTTCTCCACCATGTTTTGCCAAACCATATTTTATTGGGATAAAATGAATCTTTCCTTGCTCGGGTTATCTACTATCTGGCGCGGGTCTGGATGCCCGGTAGAAGAGGATGCCAGAGGAAGAGGACCTTTCTCATGCCCCGAATGCCTTCCTGCCTTTCCCTCTTCCACAGAAGAAGAAGGTGGTGAGAGAGCATGGACCATGCATGCCCTCAGCTACCACCACCCGGCATGCCCTGATCCTCAAGCCAGACTACCCATCCTAGACATGCTTGTTTCCCACATCCACTGAGCTCCTCCGGGGCAGAACGGTGAAGTATTCAGCTCTACGGGGCAGCTTTTAGCCTAAAGGCTGGCTGAGAGTAAGTATGCTTAAAATATTTGTGGCGCGAACAGTCAAATGTCAACCACTATAAAAACCACGGCAGAGGATGGAGACACTAAAAGAAGGCAGGGAGGAACCGTTATCAATTTACCTGTTTCTGTTCTTCAATTAGTCTCTTTTCTATACATTCTTTGGCAATTCTCAATGCCTCTTTTAACTTTGTAGGGATCTGAAAGAAGAGAACGTATATCATCCATTGAAAAACGCAGCTGGAGATACTCCCAAGCTCTGAAGCCAATGAAGAAGCAGTTAGTTATCAAGAGTTATTTGGAATAAAATCAGTTACAGCTGTCCATTCAAATACTACCCCAGCCACTTTTGGTATCCCTATCAAAGTCACCTCTCTAGCATTTTTTAGCAATGAACACATAAAACTAAAACATAAATAAACATGATGTGTTTCAAGTAATTCAAGTAATTCTCAAGGGCTCTAAACTGCCAAAACAACCTGAAAAAGAAAAACAAAGTTGGAGGCCTCACATTTCCTGATTTTGAAACCTATTACACAGCTACAGTAATTAAAACAGTGTGGGCTGGGCGAGGTGGCTCATGCCTGTAATCCCAGCACTTTGGGAGGCCGAGGCGGGCAGATCACAAGGTCAGAAGATCAAGACCATCCTATCTAACACTGTGAAACCCCTTCTCTACTAAAAATACGAAAAATTAGCTAGTTGTGGTGGCACGCGCCTGTAGTCCCAGTTACTTGGGAGGATGAGGCAGGAGAATGGCTTGAACCTGGGAGGCAGAGATTGCAATGAGCCGAGATCACGCCACTGCACTCCAGCCTGGGAGACAGAACGAGACTCCGTCTCAAAACAACAACAACAACAACAACAACAACAACAATGTGGTACTGATGTGGAGGCAGATACACAGACCAATGGAAAAGAAGAGAGCCCAGAAATAAACCCTTGTGGATATGGTCAAATAATCTTTGACAAGAGTTCCAAGAACACACAATGGGGGAAAGGACAGTATATTCAATAATGGTGCTGGGAAAACTGGTTATCCACATACAAAAGAGTGAAGCTGGACCCTCACCTTATGCCATATACAAAAATTAAAATGGATTCAAGACCTAAACATGAGACCTAAAACGATAAAACTCCTAAAGAAAAGACACAGGGGAAAATCTTCATGACATTGGATTTGACAGTGATTTCTTGCATATGACACCAAAAGCACAGGCAATAAAAGAAAAAATAATTAAACTTCATCAAAATTTAAAACTTTGGTGCAGCTGGGCACAGTGATGCACACCTGTAATCCCAGCACTTTTGGGAGGCTGAGGTGGGTGGATCACTTGAGGTGAGGAGTTCGAGACCCGCCTGGCCAATATGGCAAAACCCCGTATCTACTAAAGATAAAAAATTAGCCAGGCATGGTGGTACATGCCTGTAATCCACTTAGGAGGCTGAGACAGGAGAATCGCTTGAACCTGGGAGGTGGAGGTTGCAATAAGCTGAGATTGCGCCACTGTACTCCCAGCCTAGGCCACAGGGCAAGACCCTGTCTCCAAAAGAAAAAAAGAAAAATAAATAAATAAATAAAACATTGGCGCAACAGAGAATAACGAAGTAAAAAGACAACTCAAGGAATGGGACAAAATATTTGCAAATCATAGGTCTGAGAAGGGATTAATATCCAGAATATATAAAGGAACTCCAACAACTCAACAACAAAATATAAGTAACCCAATTAAAAAGGGCAAAAGACCTAAATAGACATTTCTCTAAAGAAAATATACGAATGACCAACAAGCATATGAAAAGGCACTCAATCTAATCATTAGAGAAATGTCAATAAAAACCACAATGAGGTACCACCTCACACCCATTAGGACAGCCACTATTAAAAAAATACAATAACAAGCGTTGGTGAGAATGTGGAAGAACTGAAACCCTTGTACACTGCTGGTGGAAATGTCGAGTAGTACAGCTGCTATGGAAAACAGTATGGAGGTGCCTCAGAAAACTATAAAATGTAGCTACCATATGATCTAGCAATTCTACTTCTGGGTATATATCCAAAAGAATCGAAAGCAGGATCTCAAAGAGATATTTGCATACCCACGTTCACTGTGGCATTATTCATAACAGACAAGAGGTAAAAGCAACTCAAATGCTCATCACAGATGAATGAATAAAGTGTGGCATATACTTTCAATGGAATATCATTCAGCCTTAAAAAAAGAAGGAAATCTTATCACATGCTACGACATAGATGAGCCTTGAGGACATTATGCTAAGTGAAATAAATTATTCATAAAAGGATAAATAACTTATATAAGACTTCTAGAGTAGTCAAGATCATAGAAACAAAGTAGAATAGTGATTGCCAGGAGCTGTGGGGAGGGAGAAATGGGGAATTATTATTCAGGGGATATAGAGTTTCAGGTTGTAAGTTCTAGAGATCCGTTACACAATGATGTGAAGATAGTTAACATCACTAAACTGTACACTTAAAAATGGTTCAGAGGGTAAATTTTATATGGTATGTTTTATCACAATTAAAAATTTAAAAATTAGGTCAGGGACAGTTGTTCATACCTGTAATCCCAGCACTTTTGGAGGCCACTTGGGGCCAAGAGTTCAAGACTAGCCTGGGCAAAATAGTGAAACCCTGTGTCTACAAAAAACTTTAAAAATTAGCAGGGTGTGGTGGCATGCATCTGTGGTCCCAGGTACTCAGGAGGCTGGCAGGAGGATTGCCTGAGCCCAGGAGAGTGAGGCTGCACTGAGCCCCATCATTGCACCACTGCACTCCAGCCTGACAACAAAGTGAGACCCTATCTCAAAAAAAAAAATATTTTTTAACCAAAAGTTTTAAAAATTGGCCAGGCTCGGTGGCTCATGCCTGTAATACCAGTACTTTGGGATCAGGTGGGTGGATCACCTGAGGTCAGGAGTTCAAGAGCAGCCTGAACAACATGGTGAAACCCCGTTTCTACTAAATGTACAAAAATTAGCGGGGCATGGTAGCACATGCTTATAATCCCAGCGGCTCAGGAGGCTGAGGCAGGAGAGTCACTTGAACCTGGGAGGCAAAGCTTGCAGTAAACTGAGATTGCGCCATTGTACTCCAGCCTGGGCAACAAGAGCAAGACTCCATCTCAAAAAAAAATTTTTTTAATTACATAAAACTTATTGGAACATACACCAATTCAAGCAGTTATTATTTTATAACTTCAGAGCTATTTTCTTTGTGAAAGATTTATGTTCTGAATTTTACAAGATGAAGCTTTCTCCTTTTGGGAGACATTCCTAACAACAGCCCAGTTTGCTTCTGAACCTATCATTTCTTTCTCTTTTTTTTGAAACAGAGTCTCATTCTGTCACCCAGGCTTGAGTACAGTGGTGTGATCTCAGCTCACTGCAACCTCTGTCTCCTGGGTCCAAGCAATTCTTCTGCTTCAGCCTACCGAGTAGATGGGATTATAGGCACCTGCCACCAAGCCCAGCTAATTTTTGTATTTTTAGTAGCAATGAGGTTTTGCCATGTTGGCCAGGCTGATCTGGAACTCCTAACCTCAAATGATCCACCTGCCTCAGCCTTCCAAAGTGTTGGGATTATAGGTGTGACCCACCACGCACCACGCCCGGGTCATTTCTTAATTTATTCGCTTTTTAAACCATGAGGAGTCCAGGCCTGGAAAATAAGACACTCAGGTCATGTTGAACTTTTTGTCTTTATTATTCTGTAAAAATTTCAAATTAAAAAAAAGCTGTAAGTAGGTAATACAGTCACATGGTTTAAAATTCGAAAGGTGGCCGGGTGCGGTGGCTCAAGCCTGT
Organism: Cebus imitator; assembly: GCF_001604975.1. Taxonomy (NCBI): domain Eukaryota; kingdom Metazoa; phylum Chordata; class Mammalia; order Primates; family Cebidae; genus Cebus; species Cebus imitator. The sequence goes on from NW_016107363.1 coordinate 6,528,223, forward strand.
AATCCCAGCACTTTGGGAGGCCGAGGCGGGTGGATCACGAGGTCAAGAGATCGAGACCATCTTGGTCAACATGGTGAAACCCCGTCTCTACTAAAAATACAAAACATTAGCTGGGCATGGTGGTGCGTGCCTGTAATCCCAGCTACTCAGGAGGCTGAGGCAGGAGAATTGCCTGAACCCAGGAGGCGGAGGTTGCGGTGAGCTGAGATCGCGCCATTGCACTCCAGCCTGGGTAACAAGAGTGAAACTCCGTCTCAAAAAAAAAATAAATAAATAAAAATAAAATAAAATTCGAAAGGTATAAAAGGGCACATACGCAGTGAAAAGTCCCTCACTTACTTCCACAGAGGAAACCAACGTTACCAGTCTCCTGTATATCTTTCCAGAAAGTCAGTGTACATGCAAGAAATTCAAGCGGGATTTTAAAATCATACTATCTTTGCCGCTTAGGCTCTCTGGCTTGGGGAAGAGCGAGGTCTAATACTAATTCCTGAATCCTAAAGGCCGGACTGTCAGGGTTGGAGGAGAATGTATTTATTGACAAGGCTGAAGAAATTTCCTAAGATGTTTCAGTGAAGAAGAGATTAATTTCAATGTTTTTTCTCTCCTACTTCAGATCCAAAGAAGCTATTATTGTCAGAATTCCTCTAATGGGCAAAACAGAACAGAGGAAAGCACCTCTCTCACTGACACAATCTTCTAACCCTGCCTTGGTTTTCCTTCTTTTGTTTGTTTTTAATTGATTTTCCTCCTAATAGTATTTCATTTGGAATACAGAAAGGAGAGCGAGAATTACCTTTCATCCTCCCACCCAAATCGTACTCACAGTGAGCACTGCCAAGAGCTATGGCCTGAATAGGGAGTTTCTGTAGATGATCTCAGTTGTCTAATGACAACAGACATGCATTACTCACTGCTTTTACACATGAGTACACGCAGACCCAAAGATTAAGTGCTTGCCCATAGGTCAGTAGCCCTCAACTGGGAGCAATTCTGTACACCACTGCCCCTGCCCCCAGGAGACATTTGGCAATGTCTGGAGGAATTTTTGGTTGTCACCTTTGGGGAGAGGGGGAAAGGAGCATTGTTGGCATCTAGTGGTGAGGTTAGGGATGTTGCTTCACATCCTACCGTGCACAGGCAGCCCCCGCAACAAAGAATCACCTGGCCCAAAACGTCAAATACCATGGCTGAAAAACCCTGCTGTAGGTAACACCTAGTATTCTAAGAACAAAGTAAGATATCATTCTGGTTTTTTGAGTTCCAAAGTCCATTCTCTTTCCATGATACATAACACCACTCCTTCCCAGGAGGAGACCTCCTTCCAGTCTTGTTTCTAGATAGATAAGTTGTTTTACACATTATCTTCTTTTTTTTATACCTAAGCATAAGTTATTTTCCATATTACTGCAATGTCTTTATCAATTTCACTTTTAGACTGTCAAATAGACGTATTACAAATTATTAAACTAGCCCCTAATTGCAGAATATTTAGATCATTTCCAAATTTTCCCTATTATATACCTTTTCTTTTTTTGGCTAAAAATATAGTTAACTTTCAAAGTCAACTTAGTTATGTCACAAACCAAAAAACGATGTAATTGTTTTTACCTTAAACTGTGGTTTTTCAGAAGTGGTTAGTAAAACATCGCTGAATAATCTATAAGAAAACAAACAAACAAAAATCTTTCTTGAACCAGGTGCACTCTCAGACTAGGATTAAAGCAGATTAAGACACCTTTAGCCCATGAGGTCTCCCTTCCCTGCACCACATCCCCTGACCCCACCCCCAATCCACCATTCCATGTTCATTAACAAATGCAAAGGGGTTTGCACATGACCCAGTGTGACCCCTTCCCACCGTGTTACTAGGGTATCTGGGCCAGCTGTGTACTAGAGGGGGTTTCCCCACTATGGGCAATACTGCATTTTTTAAGAAATTATTTTTTCAAATGCTAATTTGCAAAAACATCACAAATAATATATGGAGTAGATATTTCTAAATAGACAAGTTAGTTTTCTACTATTTTTCTTGCCTCAGAAGAGGATAAAATTTATTCTAGAGTTCAGTAACATAAAAATGTTCAAGTAAGTAGAAAGGAATTGTCCTGACTGGAATCTAACAGGAAAGTAATTTTCTTTTTTCTTTTTCTAGCAAAATCAAAATGTATTCCCAGCACAGAAAGTAATTTTCTTCTAAGTATTTCTCATGCTTCATTTTTAAAACTAGTAGTTTTTGGAGTAAATCAATTCTCTCTTCAAAAATATGTTACTGGCCGGCGCAGTGGCTCATGTCTGTAATAGCAATTTGCCAGGCCAAGGCAGGCGGATCACTTGAGGTCAGAAGTTTGAGACCAGCCTGGGGAAAGCGGTGAAACCCCATATGAACTAAAAATACAAAAATTAGCTGGGCATGGTGGTGCATGCCTGTAGTCCCAGCTATTTGAGAGAGTAAGGCAGAATAATCCCTGGAACCCAGGAGGTGGAGGCTGCAGTGAGCTGAGATTACTCCACTGCACTCCAGGCTGGGCAACAGAGCAAGACAACACCTCAAAAAAAAAAAAAAAAAAAGGTATGTTATTACAGAGAAGTAAACAACAGACACTGGGGTCTACTTGAGCAGAGAGGATGCAGAGAGGACAGAAATAATAACCATTGTGTACTGAGCTTAATAGCTGGGTGATGAAATATGTACAACAAACCCCCATGACATGTGTTTACCTATGTAACAAACCCGCATGTATACCCAAACCTAAAAGTTAAAAATAAAAATAATAAAAAATGGCCGGGCATGGTGGCACATGCCTGTAATCCCAGCTACTCGGGAGGCTGAGGCAGGAGAATCGCTTGAACCAGGGAGTTGGAAGTTGCAGTGAGCCGAGATTGCACCACTGTACTCCAGCCTCGTGACAGAGCGAGACTCCATCTCAAAAATAAATAAATAAATAAAATGAAACACTTTAAATAAATTAAAAAAATAAAAAATAAAAAAATAAAAATAAAAAATGATTTTAAAATTACCCATGTGACCATAAAAAAGGTATATTATTAACAACAATAGCATAGGCTGGGTGCAGTGGCTCATGCCTATAATCCCAACACTTCGGGAGGCTGAGGCGGGTGGATCACCTGAGGTCAGAAGTTCGAGACCAGGCTGGCCAACATGGTGAAACCCCTGTGTCTACTAAAAACACAAAAACTGGCTGGGTGTAGTGGTAAGCACCTGTACTCCCAGCTACTCGGGAGGCTAAGGCAGGAGAATCACTTGAACCCAGAAGGTGGAGGTTGTCGAGACTGCACCACTACACTCCACCTGGGTGACACAGCAAGATTCTATCTTGAAAAGAAAGAGAAAGAGAGAAGAGAAGAGAAGAGAAGAAAAGAAAGAGAAGAGAAGAGAAGAGAAGAGAAGAGAAGAGAAGAGAAGAGAAGAGAAGAGAAGAGAAGAGAAGAGAAGAGAAAAACAGTAGGATGAACTGGGCACAGTGGCACAAGCCCATAGTCCCAGCTACTCCAAAGCTAGCAGTGGGAGGATCCTTTGAGCTCAGGAGTTCAAGACCAGCCTGCGTAACACAGCAAGACCGTCTCAAAAAGAAAGAAAATAAAAGAAAAAGAAGGGAAGAGAAAAGGAAGAAAGAAAGGCAGGGAGGGAAGGAAAATCATAGTATGAACAATTTTGAACTGCTGGCTAAAACAGGTCAGAGGATAGAAATGGTTGCTTGGTGGCACCCAAACAGCTCTAAGTATTTCCTTGAATATGTCTCCTGCCCCTCCCCTACTTTTTAAAAAGATGGAGTCTCATTATGTTGTCCAGGTTGCCCTGGAAGTCCTGGGCTCAATCAATCCTCTCATCTTGGTCTCCTGAGTAGCTGGAACTACAAGCACGTACCTGGCTGAATATCCTGCACCGCCACTTTGTTTTATTTTTGAGACAGAGTCTCACTCTGTCATCTAGGCTGGAGTGCAGTGGCATGCTCAAGGTTCACTGCAACCTCAAATTCCCAGGCTCAAGTGATTCTGCCACCTCAGCCTTCCGAGTTGCTGGGATTATTACATGGTGCACACCACCAGGCCTAGCTAATTTTGTTGTTGTTGTAATTTTTGTAGAAACGGGATTTTGTCATGGTGGATAGGCTGGTCTTGAACCCCTGTGCTCAAGTGATCCGCTCACCTCAGCCCCTGAAACTGCTGGGATTATGGGTGTGAGCCACTGTGCCCAGCTATATTACTCTTATCTAAAGACAGGAACTTCATCACAAGTAGAAATGACAGAATTAGCTTTTCCCACAGGGCTCCTCAGGGCCCTGTCTGTCCCTCAGCCACGCATCTGTTTACTTCCTGAGGGCACGTTTCAATTGAATATGGTTCACACCTGTCCAAGTACTCTTCTCAAGGCTGAAGCCCACAGGGTAGAAAGACTTGACTGGGAAAAAGATGTGAGAGCTTTGAAATGGGGAGTGTAAAATGCAAATTCAAGTAAATCAACCTGCATACAGGCTATTTCCTAAGTACAAGTACATTTTGCTAGAAAAGTTTGTGTAAAAGTTGTTTTCCAAACTGTGTCTGTTTTTCCATGTGCACATTGTTTTGTTTTGAGACGGAGTCTTGCTCTGTCACGCAGGCTGTAATGCAGTGGTGAGATCTTGGCTCACTGAACCTCTACCTCCCGGGTTCAAGTGATTCTTCTGCCTCAGTTACCTGAGTAGCTGGGATTACAGGAGTGTGCCACCACACCTGCTAATTCTTTATATTTTCTTAATAGACACAGGGTTTCCCCACATCGGCCAGGGTGGTCTTGAACTCTTGACCTCAAGTGATCCACCCACCTCAGCCTCCCAAAGTGCTGGGATTATAGGCATGAGCCACCGCCCGGCCCATATTATTATTAATGGTTGTTGGTTTGGCAACAGACACTTCAGTGTCTGTGGAACATTAGAATGTCACATCCACGGGGCAAGGGCTTAGTTTCCTTTGTTCATCACAATGCCTAGGACAGCAGCTGGCCTCCAGAAGGCCCTTTATAAACACTTGTGGAAAGAATGAACCAGGAATCTGAAGTTATCTCTACCTCTCTGTACTCTGGCTGTGTGCACTTCAAGCCATCCCCTGCCTTGTTTTTCCATATTGTTTCTAGTGTATCTCTGTTATGCAATAACCTGGTGCAGACAAAGCATCAGATATACTGCATGGGCCGGGCGCGGTGGCTCAAGCCTGTAATCCCAGCACTTTGGGAGGCCGAGG